>NW_017731367.1:5919338-6022874 GCF_001890085.2 Hipposideros armiger | reverse complement strand
TGAGTAAAACTAAGATGGCGTGAACACACACACACAAAAATTTTAACTAACTGGGCCATGGTGGGAAGTCACATCTGGAGCTTCCTCATTAAATTAATCTGTGCCTTTTCAGTGGGCCTGTTCTTTGTCTTTTTGTTCCTAAAATAACATCTTTAATCCTTCCCCCCCCACCACCAGAGCTAAAATCCCTCATTATCAAGCTTGTCTCCGGATTACAATCTCTGTGTACTGCAAAGAGAGAAGAACTGTTAGCTCTCCTGCACCCACCTGTGTGGGAGGAGTACCTGTCTCTCCAATGTGCTTTTATCCAATCCCAAAGATTTCCCCGCCTTGCTTTCTCCCACCCGCTTAATCTATCACCAATGGACTTTGTGTAACCTTCCTCCTTTGATTTTATGTGTAAAATAAACTGCAATCTGCCCTTTTGCGGAGCATTTTCTCATTCCGTTGAGATTTTGCTTCCCGGCAATTGTCAACAGTTTGGCTCAAATAAACTTATAAACGTTTTATCTTAGGCTGGATGTTTTTCATCAACGCTGGTGAGCTCAGCAAGAGCTGGTGTGGAAAAGAGAGGAGGTGAAGCTAGGCTGCGGTGGGCGGCGGGGATGAGAGGTGAGGGACTGGGGACTGAGCATTGTTAGCGGGTTTCTGCTGTAAGGCAGGAAGCAGTTCGGGCGTTGAAGGTGAGGAGACAGCAGTGCAGGCTTCACATGGTGGTGGGTGAGCAGTGGAGAGGCACGAAGGCTTGCTGGGCCCATCCATGTCCTAAAGCCAGAGATCACCAGAAATACAGCTGCCGGTGAATGAGGTGGAGTTATGACTGGTCGCAGCAAGGGAGACCACCCCCATGGCAAGCCTCAGAAAGGGGGCGCTGGGAGGGACTGGTGAGATTTGGGTTTGTTGGGTGATTTGAGGAAACATTTAAGGAAGCGTGGCTTTTCTGAATTGGATACTGTCCGAAAGAGGAGGTAATGCCTTGACCGGGTGTCTTGATAAATCTTATCTAGATGGCAGGAACGCTGGACCAACGCTAACCTTGTCCGTGATGAGGAAGCGGCCGTCACTCTTATTAGCCAAGACAGAGAGACGTTTGGCTATGTTTTTACGACTTGGACTGTGTTCATGTGTTGTCTGTGTTCTGCCGTCATCAGAGTGGCCTCGTTTTTGTCTTTGCCTGTCATAGCCTGATACCGATGTTCTACGAAATTGTGTCTATTCCACAGAACAGCAAGGCCCGGCTGTGCGTCCCTGGCTGCTTTTCTGGGACATCACGGGTTAAGCCTCTCTCCCGCTCCCCCACGCGCCCGGATGGGTGCAGACCCCCGGAGGGGTGCCTCCTCTACATCCTGCATCTCATGGGGTTTCAGTCCTAAGGCTCAGGGCCCGTGGATCAAGCCTTGGTTTCGCCATCTCTAAAACGGGCCAGGATTGGAGGCCGGCTGTGGACGCACCGCGTGTGAAAAGCCTCATGACACCGGGGCACTACAGCTGCCCTTGAGCTCAGGCATTTCTCTCTGCACCCGCCTTCTTGAAATCAGCCGTGGGAGAGCCGGAAGGGTCCATGCCAGGACACCACGAGAAACAGGCAACCGCGGCCTCAACTCCGCCGGCCCAGGGACGTGCGGCCTACGCTCGTGCGCACCTCGCCGCCCCGCCCCCTCACCGCCCCGCCTCGCCCGCGCGCAGAACTCTGGGGCGGCCGGGCCACGCCGCGCGCCGATTGGTGGCGTTCTGGGCCCGCCTTCGGTTGATTGACGGCGCCGGGGCCCCGCCATCCCGTCGCTGACGCCACCGCCCGGTGTGGAGCCCGCCGCCGCCGGGTGTGGGGCCCGCCGCTGCTCGCGGGCTGCGCGTCTGCCAATCCCGCCGCCGCCATGGACCTGTTTGGGGACCTGCCGGAGCCCGAGCGCTCGCCGCGCCCGGCTGCAGGTAAGCGGGTGGCCTCCGGGCGGGCGAGGGGAAGGGGGCGGGCGGGCTGACGGCGGCCTGAGGCCCGCGGCGCCTGAGGCGGGCGGCGGGGAGGAGCGAGAGGGCGAGCGCGGCCTGCACCGGGCCGGACCCCGGCGTGGGCACCGGGAGCTCCGGAGCGCCTCCGCCATTTTCGCTGCGTAGGAAGAAAGGGCTCTCGCTCGGGGCAGAGGGCAGCGCCCGGCCGCCGCGTCCTTTGTGTGCGGCCCACACGTGCGGGTTCCGCGGAGCGCCGGTCCCGGTCGCCCTCGGATCCCGCGCCCGGAGCCCTGCCGCCTTCGCAGGTGGGCCGGCATCCGCAGCCGGAGCCGTCCCGCGCGGGGCCGTTGCCCCGCAGCTTTCCGGCCTGCGTGTAAGCCACTTTCCTCTTGAACGCCGTTTTTCCACGCGTGGACAAGTTCAGGGTTTTGTTGTGCTTTGTTTTCACCCCAGAGATTGAAGTCATCGGCAACTGACTGTTTCACGTTTTTGAAGCCCAGAGAAGAGGTTCATCCTCTGTGCTCCGGGTTTTTCGGCTAATGGTGGTTTTCTGTTCTTAACCGGGCCCCAGGAAGCTCCCCCTCTCCCCAGAGGCGAGAGCGCTAGCGCGGGTCCGCACGCCTGCTGCGGCCCGGGCCCCGGCGTGTGAGTTCCCGTCGGCGGGGGCTCGCGCTCCGTAGCAGCCTGAGACCAGCGCCCGTTTCAGCCCTGTGCCGGGTGGGTGATAGTCACTCCAGGTTTAATGGGACAAGCCCTCTTGATGTTTTCACGTACAAGACGTTGGGCTACATGCTGTAGTTTAGGGCCCATGTTCAGTCCTAACGTGGAAAACTAGACCCAGATTTCCAGGGGCACCCCACCAAATCTGAACGTCTGGGGTAGGGCCTGGAATCAGTGTCATTAAAGTCCCCCGGGATTTCGAGGCCTGCTCAGCAGGGGCCTGGACCCCGTGGTTTGAGAACTGCTGCTGCAGGGAATACGGGGGTGACTAAGACCCAGCCTTTGCTTCCGAAGAGCTTAACTCAGTGCAAGTGACTGTAATTGAAACTGGTCAACGTTAAGGGCTGTGGGAACTGCAGAGCGCTGGGAGGAGGGGTGTTTGCAGTCCGTCCAGGGCGTGGGGACGGAGGAAGGCGGCGGCGGCGGCGGCATCGGGCCCCTGGAGATGGGCAGGCTTGTGATTTGCAGATTCCGGGCAAGAGAGCGAGGTGCTCCAAGGGAGAGTGCGCAGTGCTCCAGTTTGCCCCAGCAAACCGTGTGGAGTGCGACTGGGGTCCCTAAAGAAGGCGTGGGCCTGCCCCCCCCAGGGCCTGGATGCTGACCTGTCGTGTGAGTGGCCTGGCCAGTCCTTATCGGCCATCATTCCCGCAGGTGGTACCGTGCACTTCCCCACTGACCTTTTCCGTGTTCGGAAGCAGCTAAACAACTGGCCCTTGAGCCAGTACTCAACTCGGCCATTCGTTTTCTAGATTGTTCTAGTTGTGGGTAGCCACTCTGGTTTTGCGTATGCAGTCTTTGTTGATGGAGCGTAATTTTTATCTGAATATGTTTGGGGAAGAGTCTGCATTCGCAGCTGTGCCTGGAAGCCTATCGTTTTTTTTAAAAAAAAACCCATAACTTTTTACCTGCAATCAGCATGGGTCTGCTCAGAGGAAGGCATCTTTAAGATGATAAAAAAGAAACCTGACAACTCTTTTTCCCAAAAAGGCTTTTTTTAAATTTTTCAATTACAGTTGACATACAATATTATAATAGTTTCAGGTGTACAACATAGTGATTAGACATTTATATAGCTGAAGAAGTGATCCCCCCGATAAGTCTAGTGCCCACCTGACACCATACATAGTTATTACAATATTATTGACTATATACATCCCTGAGCAAAACCTGACGACTCTTAGGTCTTACAAGTGGGCAGTTGGCAGCCTGTTCCCAGATAGAGGGTGGCAGGGGGGCTGCATGGTGTTTAAACCCCCTTCCCTAGAGAGTGGATTAATGGAGTGCTCCCTGCCAGCAGGAAGGGCACTGCCACTGTCACAGTCCCTGCTTGACTGAGTATATTTTTAAAAATAATTTTAAAAACAAGGCATGTGTGTTTGTAGATGACAGGAAGCTGAGAGGAATAACTACTTAAGTGAGTGACAGAATTCGGATCAGAAGTTCTCTTGACAGGCAGTTAAAATCAACAAGATGAGATTTAACAGGTTAAACAGTCACGAACAAGAACAGAATCCGATTTTACAGTCTTGTGAAAAGACTGACTTTTGAAAAATTAAATGCCTTAGTTTTTCAGAAAATTGATGGTATTGCCTGATAAAATTAAAAATACAGTAAATAAAGGGAAAATAAGGTTTGCTTCCTAAAGTGGATGGAAAGATGAGGCTAAACTGCACCATCTGAGCCTCCCACCTGACAAGCAGGTGTCACAAATTTCTGACTAATGCAGGGAGCGATAAAAGACCTGGTCATTTTCTCAGCCCCCAAGACAGCGGCTCTCAACCTTCCTAATGCGGCAACCCCTTAATACAGTTCGTCATGTTGTGGTGACCCCAACCATAAAATTATTTCCGTTGCTACTCTATAACTGTAATTTTGCTACTGTTATGAGTCGTAATGTAAATACCTTTTTGTTTTCCGATGGTCTTAGGCGACCCCTGTGAAAGGGTCGTTCGACCCCCAGAGGGGTCGCAACCCACAGGTTGAAAACCGCTGCCCCAAGAAGAGTGCGGGGCGTGTAATCAGAGTGGTTTCAAATTTGAACTCTGTTCTTAACTAACTGCCTTCTGTGGTTGTTCCTGCATCTGTGAAGTGGGGTGTCCCTCCTGTTAGCGTGGATTAGAGAGAACGCTGTAGAGCTTAGCGCAGGGGGGAGCACATGGTCAGTGCCTTGTAGATGTTAGCACATAGCTGTTAAATTTACCAGCTGTTTAAGTGGGAATGCCCTCTTTGATGGATTTTGTGGGAAGCACTAAGTGTCCAAAGGGAAGACAGATCACCCGGCTCAGATCACCAAGTGTATTTTGTTTAGTTCTTTGAATTTTGTTTCAAACATCACATCTAATGTTCCTACCTCCAAGCCTTTTGATTTCTTATGCTCTAAAGAAAAATGTAGAAAGAGCACATTACAAACATACATCGGAGATATTGTGGATTTGGGTTCACACTAATGTAATAAAGCAGGAATCCGATAAATTAAGTCATAATCTTTTTGCTGGTGGAGGGTCTTGCCTTCAATTGGTTAAAAAAAAAAAAAAGAAAACTCAACATCTGTGAAGTGCAATAAAGGGGAGCACAATAAAGTGAGGTGTGCCTGTAAATGTTTTCAGATTTTGTGCAAAATTAGGTTTTTTCATCCCAGCACTTATAGATTTGATTGCTGAATCAAGTTTACACACGTGCATGTGCGCGCACACACAGTTGACCCTTGGACAATGCAGAGGTTAGGGGCGCTGACTTCCCACATGTGTAACTGCAGTGGTGTTCTGCATGCGTGGGTTCCCAACTGCAGCGGTGACCTTGAAAATCGCAGGTTTGACCTGCTCGGATGAATTGAAAAACTATCTGCATATAAGTGGACCTGCATGGTTCAAACCCGTGTTGTGTGTGTGTGTGTGTGTGTGTGTGTGTGTGTGTGTGTGTGTAGTTTACCTAAAAGAGAAAGTAATGTTTGTTCACATCAGACAGACATGGGACTTCTCAGCTGTATCATACTCATAAAAGTGCTGACTTGGTGTCTTGAAGATTGACAGCTCATATTTGGTTATCCAAACAAGTTAAAGGTGTCCTTGCTTACGGCTGCTTCGCCAGTCACTTGGTTTCTGTTTCATAGCGTAGTTATTTCACTTACTAGGTTGCTACATCAGTACACTTTAAAACTGATGGTCAGCTGTCAAGGACTAAATAAATATTTGCTTGGCAGGCCATCTTCAAACTATTTCTAAGAAAAATTGGAGATCTAAATATAAAATAAAGGTTAAGATGTTAGAAAAACTTAGACTAATTGTAAAACTTCATAATTAAGCAAAAAAAACCACTCAAGTCATAAAAAATTAAAATGGATTTAACTACGTAAAAATTAAAAATTTCTGCAGGAAAAATACCACAAAGGCAAAAGACAGATTGAAGAAAATATTTGCAATATATAGCACTAAAGGTTACTGTCTCTAATAAGTGAAAGGCTCATACAGATTAATAAGAAAAAAACAGATAACCCATTAGAAAAGTGGTCCAAGGATGTATCCTGACAGGTTATGGAAGAAGACATGCGAGTGACCTATCAACAGGAAGCAGTCCCTGAGGAGAGGAGCAGCACATCCCTGGTATCCCACACTTTTCACCCGTCAGAGCTCAGAATTGGCAGTGTGGTGAGGATGTAGAGAAATGGACATTCTCGTGACTTGTGTTGGGAGTGGAAGTTATCACAGCGTTTTTTGGAACAGCTTTTGGTACCTATTGGATTTAAATTACTCATACCTCTGACCAGCAGTCTAGCAGATTAAGAATGTGTGTGTAAGGTGGTTTATTGTGGCATTGTTTGCAATGTAAAAAACTGGAATCAGCCTGCCCGCCATCACTAAGGGAAATGGACAGTTGATGGCTCTGCTTCCCATGTGGAATATGTGCGACTGTTGGAAAGAATAATTAGGCCCCGCAGTGCTGGCCGGGGACGTGCCCTGATGGCCTGCATGAACAGCGAGACGTGTAGAGGCTCGTGCACAGCAAGCTTCCACCTTTAAAAACCGGAAATGCACGTACACAAAGTGTGCGTGTTGTGTGTTACGTGCCATTGAGTAGGCTCTGACTTCTGAGTGATGTCCACAGTGTCCTGTGCTCAACATACAAGTACATGAGCATAAAGGAAAGTGGGACGCGTACAGGCCTCTGTTACTGTGGTTGGGAAGTGTGGTGGGAGGTGGGGCGTTTTTCTAATACCTCTGTGGTGTTTGGGACACATGTATGGCATTTGTAGTTGAAAAGAAAATTCGAGTATAAAAAACAATTGAGGCAAAATATTTGATCTTTGTATTGTACATAGCAACCTTTAGCTAAACTAAATGTGATTAACCCAAGAGTATTTTTCTCAGCATAGTATATAACTTTCAGTAGACTTAGCTTCAGAATGTAGATAACTAAAAAATATCCTGGGTGAGATTAACTATAATGAAAAATTGCCTTCAGTCTTGTTTCATTATTAGGGTTCTTATATTTCAAATTTGGGGGGCCTCTTCCAAAGTTTTGGGTCAAGTTCATACTTTGTGCAATGATTGCAGCCCCAGTACTTTGAATTACTGTTTAAAATAGCATGTAAGGTTCTGGATAATCAGAAGTTCCCTGTATAGCATCTATGACCTGTGGATTAAAAACAAACAAACAAACCCAGAGGCGAGCTAGCACTAAGTTTGATCCTTTTATTGATGCAGAAGGTACTCCAGAGGTGTTCCAGAGGCTCGGGGTTATCTTTGTTGGGTTGTGGTGGGCTTAATGAGATGGTCCTTGTGCACCCTCAAGCGTTGCCTGTTGCTGGGGGGTGGGGAGATGGGGGATGGGGGGAGGTAGGCTGGGGACCAGGAAGCCAGGGTGTTTGAATCCCTGCTCCTTATGGGCTCTCTCGGGCGGCTGTTGAACTTAAGTGTCTCAGTTTCCTCCTCAGTGAGTAACAGTAATAATCATCTACCTCCCAAGGTCAGTGTAAGGGTTAAATGCATTAGAGGGAGAGTCCGGGAAGAGTGCCTGGCAGGCAGGCAATGTCAGTGGTCATTTTTATTAGCAATTTTCCGTTGTGGACAACAAAAATGTGAGGTGATCCCATGTGTTTTAATTGAAATACCACTCACAGTATTCCAGAGTGAGACAGAAGAGGGGGACATTCCATTCAGCTGGAGGCGGTAGGCCGTTCTCAGGGCGATGCTCAGTTTGGGGCAGTATCTTAAACTGAGTTGTAACCAAAGGAGAGGGGCCAGCTAGCGCCAAAGCTGGGCCCTCTCTTGTGAGGCATGTGCGCTGCCTGGGTCAAGAGACCGCCCCTCCCCCATTGGACACTGGTTTAGGGATGAGTTCAATTCAAAAATTAAAATCTGAGGAGGCACAGTGGAAGGGTTGTTTGTTGGTTCTCCAGCTTGGCCTCCTCTCTGGAATGTCCCCTGTCCCACGCTGCCTGGCTCTCTGGCCTTCTGAAATCCCATGTAGTTTTGAGTGTCAGGAGAATGGGCTTTTTTGTTGGTTACACCCAGTCCAGTTTGGGTTCTCCTTGGAAGTGGCCTGCTAGAATATTTGGGGTTCTTTGTAGGAGGATTAGCACAGTGAGGAAATGGGCCTCCTAAACGCCGTGTAATTTACTCCTAACGCCACTTCTTGAATACTTGCCATAGAGTCCTTATGTCACTTGTGAGAAAAATGAAAGGACTTGGCAACTGCTTAATTTGTTTAGGGTAACCCTGAGGGACAAGAAGATGATTTAGTGGATAAACATTTCCCATTTGCATTAGGGGTATGAAGCAGAAGAGTTACTTTGTGTTAAATCAGGAATTTATCAGGTATTAAGGTACTTCTAACCTAAAGACTCCCGAAGAAGTTTCCTTCCTTGGAGTTTATAAGTTTGAATAAATTTTTTGTTATTAAAAGAGTACAATAGATACCCAGTTCATTCCTACATAGAGGCAAAAAGCTGCAGTGGGGCCGCCGAGTGGCACAGTTGGTTAAGAGTTGGCTTAAGAGCGCGAGCTCTGAGCAACAGGGCCACCGGTTCAATTCCCACCTGGGCCAGTGATGCTGTGCCCGAACTGAGCTGTCGCTGAGCTGCCAACCGGTGGCAGGATGGCTCAGCTGGTGTAACAACAAAGCTGCCTGTTCGATGGTGGGCTACGCCCACCCGCAACTAACACTGAACTCGGCTCCTTGAGCTGAGCTGCCGCCGCCCAGATGACTTCAGTGGCTAGAGCATGCGATCTTTTTGTTGTTGTTGTTTTTTGGGGGGGAATTGGGGGAGGAGAACAGCGCTGGGGAATTGGGGGAAGGGGAACAGACAAGTTGCTGTTGTTTTGTTCTTCAGTCTAGTTGTGGAGGACGTTGCTTCACTGGCCCAAGCTGGCACCATCATTGCACTCTTCCCGGGTGAGGCCGATCAGTCGCCGGCCTCTGGATGGCCGCTCACGGTGGCTGCTGGCCATTCACGCTGGCTGTCGTCTACACACGGTAGCCCATGGCAACCCACTGCAGCAGGGGACTGCAGCCTATGCCGTCACCGGTGACCCACAGCAGCCCAGCTCCAGGTCGAGCTGTTGTTCAGCATCTTAGCTGTAGAGGGCAGTGTCACTGGCCCTCATATGTGGGATCCGAACCGGGGCCCTCTGGCGTCCCAAGCCAGATCTTAACCAACACCCCACTCGGCCGGCCCGAGCATGCGCTCTTAACAAGGCTGCCGGTTCGACTCCCGCATGGGATGGTGGCTATGCCCACCCGCAACTAAGACTGAACTTGGCACCTTGAGCTGAGCTGCTGCCTGGATGGCTCAGTGGATAGAGCGTGTGCTTTTTAACAATAAGGCTGCTGGTTCAACTCCCGCATGGGGTGGTGGCTACACCCGCTCTCAACTAAGATTGTAACACAGCACCTTCAGCTTATAGGGCACAAGCTGCAGACAGGCAGCCAGATGGCAACTGGCACCCTCCACAACTAAGATTGAAGAACAACAACTTGTCTGTTCCCCTTCCCCAATTCCCCAACACTATCCCCCTCCCCCAATTCCCCAATAAAATCTTTTAAAACAAAATGCTATGGAGGAATTGGTTTTCATTTATTTATTTATTTTTTAAGATTTTATTGGGGAATTGGGGCAGGGGAACAGAGTTGCGGAATCAGGAAAGGGGGACAGACAAGTTGCTGCCCTTCTGTTCTTCAGTCTAGTTGTGGAGGACGTCCCTTCACTGGCCCATGTTGGTATTATCATTGTGCTCTTCCAGGCTGAGGCATTCGCTTGCTGGCCATTGGACGGCCGCTCAGGGTGGCTCATGGCAGCTCAGGCCCGCTGCTGGCCAGCCCCACTGCAGCCTACGCTGTTGCCGGCCACTCACAGCAGCCTAGCTCCAGGTCGAGCTGTTCACCATCTTAGCTGTAGAGGGCGCAGTGTCGCTGGCCCTCATGTGGGATCCGAACCGGGACCCTGATGCTCAGAGCTGATGCCCCAAGCCAACTCCTAACCAACGCGCCACTCAGCCGGCCCTGAATTGGTTTTTAAATGAGTGCCTTTCTGTACTTGAACTCTGAGGAACAAGCAGGGGAACAGTGTGTTGGGCTTACAGAATGTGACTGCGCATGCCTTCAGCATCTTCGGCCCTTTGTTGTTGTTGTGTGCCCGCTAGGATGTTTAATAGCTTAAATAGAAATTTGGGAGAAAGCTGGGATTGTGGTTAAATTTTACGTGGAAAGGGATAATTGAGTATAAAACATTTAAGACAAGTACTTTGTTGTGTAAACCTTCAGGTTTTTAGATAAAAAATATCTCTGGCTTTCTCCTGAGTTTATTATCTTGGAGTATCTGAAATTCCTCTCCATAGATTCTGCATAGACACTTAGTGAATCTGTGACCGTGCTGGGGGCGCCACGTGAGACAGATTGGCATTCTTCAGCCTCTCACCTCTGCTTGTTTGTTTCCCATTCTATTTAGTGGTTAATTCAGACTGTTACTGAAACGGGATTTTGTTTTCTTGCTCTAGAATCAGCTTTTTTCTTCTCAGGATTCACTTTTTAAAGAAAGATTTTTGAATGTTTGTTGCTTTCAATACTAAAATTATCAAGAAAAACACTTGTTCTTCTCAAATTACCCAGTGTCCTTTAAGATGCCTGTTAGGTCATCTTTCATTGCTTTTATGTTTACTGTAACTGTTGGGAACAAACGTCCATATCAAATAACTGTCAAGAAGATATTTTTTAAAGTAAATTTTGACCAACAGGGAGGAGAAAATATGAATTCAATAGCAACAATCTCAAAAGTCTCGTCCTTTGAAAGCCCCTGGTGGTCGATGAGCAAACTCTAAGCAGGTGTCCATGTCCTAGGGAAAGACGCCGAGAGAGGACCTGCGCTCTTTGACGACCTCCCTCCAGCCAGCAGTACTGACTCAGGTACAGTCTCCAGGCTCTCCCAGGTGTGTGTCAACATGTCATCCTGGGGTTGTAGTTGTCTCAATCTTTTTCCCTTTCCCCCATTTTCAACACACAGATGTTTTAGGTGTTGGACTGTCTTAAGTTTTGAATCCATGGCATCAGGTAAGGCAGAAAAATCCACTAGTCGCTAGCCCTGAGAAACTGCGTACAAATGCTGAGCAGTTTTCTCTGGTTCGTTTGAGTGTTTATTTTACTAGCTGGTAAGATTTAACTTTGTAAGGTAGGGTTTTGTTTTCCTTTCAACGATAGGACTTTAAAGTAGGTTCCAGACCTATTTACTGCAGTCTGAATTGCCATTGGATTGACACAAGAGTTTTGAGTTGATTTCAATGACCTGCATAGGTGTCCTGGTGGGATGGATTCTGAAACTTAGGCCTCATCCAGGTTTTGTGGATTCACCAAGTGTTCTGCTGTGTTTCAGGATCAGGGGGACCTTTGCTTTTTGACGATCTCCCACCAGCCAGCAGTGGCGATTCAGGTAAGTGGAAGGGGAAGAAAACCCACTGTGCTAATGGGAATAATACGTATTTTACTCTTCTGTAAAATTGACCTAAAGCTTTTAGCAGGGTTTAGGGTGACATTAAATCAGTACAGCAGAAGGTTTATTAGAACTAAATAGGCACCGTTGGGTGGAAGTAGAAAGATTAGATACCTAAATACCACGTCATTTTTTGGTGACTTTTTTTTTCTTAACTTCTTGGGGTTCACCCCTTACAACTGACTGAAAATAAGAGTTCCGTAATTTTATTTGAACTTTGTTATTAACTTTTTTTTTTAATATCAGTATCTGTCATTCTGGTCTCTGTTATGTTCCTGACATACCCAAATATATCCAGCAGGTGTCTGAATATATGAAACACAGTTAAAATATTTTCAGTTCCCTGAACCCATAAACACAGATAAATAGGTCTTCTGTTTTATGCTACTTACATTAAAAATAATTTTGATTTAAGAAAATGAATTCTGAATGACATTGGTTTAGTGACTGGTACAGACTGTGTATAGGAATTTTCCAGACCGTAGTTAATTATTTTCCAGTCAGTTCATACATTCTCAAGATTCTGTTTATTGATGTAATTTTATTGTTGTCATGCCTATTAACATTGGCTACCAGTTCTGTAAATGTTTAACTGCTTTTTAGGTCCCAGTTAAGTAGGAGGGAAGAATAGAGCAGACTCCTCTGGGGTGTCATAGCGATGGCTTGTCTCACTGACAGCTTCTCACGGAATTCCCCTCGGGGAGGGGAAGGTGCTGCTGGGGGGGTCAGTGGGGTTGCAGGCTACCTTTTTCACAGGCAGTTGTCACATAGAACACTTGCTGCTTTTCAAATAACTTTTTTGTATTATTAATTGATTACCATAAAATCATTGGAATTACTCCTGACAGTATGGATTGAATTAGTATAGTTCCTGTATTTAGAAAAAGTATTACAATCATCTTACATACCCATACCAAAAAATTACAGCATTCTCATGCTCACAATGTAGCCTAAAACCTTCCCAATAAAGATAATGTGTTTAGTTATAATGAAAGTTAACGTTTGCTCTTAACAGATTTAATAAAAGTAAGAACGATTCAGCATAGCTGTGTCTTAGTTCTCCAAAGGGCAAAAGACAGTGAACTGGTAACAACTTAGATTTCAGCACCACAATTAACGAGTTTGAGGTTTTTGGACCTAGAACCCAGACTTGTATCCACTATTTTGGATTTCTTGAGAAGGCATGTTCTTCTCAAGCAGGCAGGAACCGTTTACAAGAATTGACTGCACTCTAGGACATATAGTGAGTCCCAGAAAGAATCAATTTCATTTACAGACCACACCCTCTGACTAGTGTGATTCAATTAGAAGTCAGTAACAAAGCTTTAAAAATGTCTCTGTTTTACAACTTAAAAGAAAGGAAGATTCTTGTACATACACATTGGGAAAATAGAAGAGAAACAGTGACAGGAGACTAATGGAGAGACCATTGGGAGAGTCTATTGGAAACACCCACGACATTTTCTCAGTTAATTTGCCTTGTTATGCGGGGCGGGATGTGTGTGTTACGTTATACTGTTGAGTAAATTAAGAGTCAATTACTTGCAAAAGGACTGATTATAAAATGCAGGACATTTTCCTCCTTTTTCCTTAGTGCTCAGAAATGCCTGGCAAAGAGCAGTTGACTAAATGGCCGCATGCTTTTATACTTCAGTGCAGAGAACAGGGCCACTTAGGACAGCAGCTGCCGTTGGTTGGATACTTGATGGCGCTGGGATTAATGCTTTATGTACCTTGTGCCCACTGATTTTGAAACAACCCTCTGAGGTGACCGTACTCTCCCTGAGTTGGAGGTGAACAAACTGGGGCTGGAAGGTTAAGTGACTTGCCTTAGAGCACACCCCTTCCTTGTGAGTGGCAGGACTGGCTCTTGACACTAGACCTTTCTAAATGCGTCCACAGTGCAGGTGCTCTGAGCACTTCCACCCCTTTCAACCGGGAATGGCCGCAGCAGCCCTGTTGTGCCTCCTGGGGTACATACAGTTCTTAAAGCTCGACATTTACTGCATTTTAAGCCTTCTGTGGCACTTGTGATTTTTAGAACTTGTTCAGGATGTGTCACTTGGTGGGCTTTGGAAACTTCCCTATTTAAGGATGTAAAGCAGCATGTGTGTGCGGCAGCCCCGAACACAGGTGTGTCTTTTGACCCCTGAGAAGCCTCTTTTGCAAAGCCTCTCACGGTTGATCTGAGCAGGGCCTGGGTCCTGACTTGTGGCCGCCCCTGGGGGTGCCCAAGGCACCCTGCCGTGGCCCTCGGAGTCACTGCCATGACTGCTGTGCCTGCCTCTGCCAGGCCTCCCTCGGAATGTCGTTTTGTCTCCAAGGGCTGGGGCGGCCCCAGTCTGCCAAGTGGGTCTTTGTGTAACAGCCTACAGCTGTGTTTCTGTCTGCCTTTCACTTTATTTCCAGGTTCTCTTGACACCTCCATCTCCCCGATGGTAAAGAATGAAGGGAAAGGAGCAAAGAGAAAAACCTCTGAAGAAGAGAAGAACGGCAGCGAAGAGCTTGTGGAAAAGAAAGTTTGTAAAGGTTTTAGACAGTTTGAAAACAAATGTATTAGACTTGGTATTTTAAAATCACCCAGAGCAAAACCAAGCTCAGCTTTCTGGCACGACTTCTCTTTTGTGTCTGTGTTTGCAAGCGGGTCGGGCTCCCTTTCTGCCGACAGGCTTCCAAGGTTTAGCTGTGCTTCCTCTCTGCTTTGTGTGGACATCTCTGGCCCTGACCGCCCCCCTTTGGTCACATGGGAAGCCTGCGTTTGTTCCTAGGGCTCAGCAGCACAGTCGTCTTACTGAGGCCGCCTGCTGACTGCCTACTTACTCTGAGCCCCTGTCTTGTCACAGCCTGGTGGTCAGCACTTAGGATTCTGTGGGGAGCTCAGTAGGCAGCTTCCCGGGAGAGCCCGAGGCTGGGACAGCATTCAGAGTTGGTAGGCAGTTTTGTAACTTGTCATAGTGGGGCAGAAGTGAACAGCAGTGAGGAGAAATGGCTGGGGGTTTTCAGTCGCTGCACCCGACCCCTTCGTCCTTTACCACAAACTGTCTCGAAACTGAAGGGCCCCCAGGGAAGTGCGCGAAGGCCCTCCTCCGCTCTGCTGACTGCAGCTGAGCGCCTCGCCCCAGCCTGCACTGCTCTGTGCCCGCCAGCAGCAGCCCTGGAGAAAGTGCCCCTTTGTTCCTGACATGGCCCTTGGGGTCCGAAAGTGACTAGGAGCTGGCCCGGCCTGGCCCTTAAGTCTAAGTAGGTTTCTGTGCCCACGGGACTCCTCCTTTTCTTCCTCAGTTCAAATTCTTCACCAGCCTCAAGCATGGAAATGCATATTTTCTGATGCCCAACAGGGCCTTTGGGATAAACTCCTTACTCGCATTTCTCTGAAGTAGGAATTTTCCTGTCTCATGACATTACTGACGAGATGAGATTTGCATGTGTTTCCGTCCCCATCCCAATCCCACTTCTGGGGGTGACAGCGCACCCTGCCCTGGTGCTCTCGTCGGCTGCTCTCTTCAACGAGCTGTCCTTCCTGTACGAACTGCTGCCCACGGCTCAGCCTTGCCCAGGCGGGCCCCACTCCGCAGTCGGCTGCTCTGAGTTACAGACCTGCAGCGGGGAGCTGCCCTGCGGCGTGGAGCTGCGTGTTTGCTCCTTGAGGACACTGCTGAGTTCAGCAGCCCGAGGCTGCTCTCCTTTGCTCTGGGACTAGGGCTTCCGAGGGGAGGGCACAGTTTTGTATGGGCTCTTTGTTCCCTTTCCCTTAGGCTCTTCAGTGATCTTTGGGCTGAAAGGCTATGTGGCTGAGCGGAAGGGCGAGCGGGAGGAGATGCAGGACGCCCACGTGATCTTGAACGACATCACCGAGGAGTGTAGTCCCCCATCGTCCCTCATGTGAGTGTCCACTCTCCGGCCAGCCCGGTTGGCAGGAAAGTCTCGGGACCAACGTCTGACTGGAGTTTGGGGCTGTGTCCAGTTTGGATATATTAGGAGGACTGACGTGTATCACTCGAGCTGCTTGGTTCAACATTAGTAGTTCTCAGCTGAGAGTGAATCTGTCCCCTCCCCTGACATTTCTGGTTGTCACAGTGGAAGGGGTGCTACTGGCATGTGGTAGGGGAGGCTGGGGATCCCACAACGAACGCAAAGAATTGTCCAGCCGCAAATGTCGGCACTGAGTTTGAGAAGTCCTGCCCTGTAGGGACTGGCTGCCCACAGGGTGGCCCTTTGGGGTGTGTTACTCCTCATTAGTGTCTGAAGAGCTGGCAGGGACCATTCTGATCCTGTGGCCCAGAAGATAGAGGTGCAGACCACTGAGCACAGCAGTGCGTGGTGATGCGGAGAGCTAACGCAGGGAGCGAGGGCACAGAGATGGCATCAGGGAGAAGAAAAGCAGGGAGTCATTTCCTCCATCTGTGCAAACTAAAAGGAAGCCCTCGGGCTGGGCCTTAGGCGTGGGGGAGAGGCAGCCAGAAGGTAGGACGCTGAGGCTGTCATTTACCTGCATTATGTTCACACGGATGATAGTGTGTATTACATAACCTGTGCCACCTGATTGCCATCATCACATGCATTAACTGACACCGTTGGTCATCAACACAGTGCTGGAGCCATTGATGCCGGAGGCTTTTGTCCAGTAAATGAGGCCTAATGGGGAGGTGATGGCCCCTGCAGGGCACTTGGTCACATTTGGAGGTGACTGTGTCCCATGCACCCATTGGTTGCCGAGATCAGGAGGGTGCTTCGGAGATGCCCTTAAAGCCTGGAAGGGGCCCCTGGAGGACGCTGGGGGACAGGTCTTTGGGGATGGATTGAGCTGGGAGCACTGAGCCACCTAGCAGATAGCGTGCTGTCACTTAACAGTCTGACTGACACACCAGGTGACGCCGCTTTTCTTTTAGGTCATGGTGTCCCACATTGAAAAGGAATTCAAAAACTGTTAGGAAAAAGAGCAGCTCTGCAGAATAAATGTCATTTCTTCTGGGCATTTTGTTTTCTTGAAACAGCTTATTTTTGGATGCCATTGATGCCATATATGTGAGTTTTCTGGCAAAATTTAAAGGGAATAGGAGTAAGTCTGGTGAGACGGGCTTTAGGAATTCGGTATCTGTCAGAGCTGGGGCAGCGCTTCTGGAGCTACCCTGTTCTTACAGATACTCTGACTGCCTTGGCCAGTAATTGTGTACCTGTCTGTTAGTGTTTGAAACTAAATCGGTTTTATAAACAGGAAAAAGTTCTGAATTTTAGTTTCAATCTTCAGTTGAAAAATTAGAGTTAACAGATCTTGATTTTTGAAACAAGTGTGAGTGATTAACTTTTCATTTGAAAATACCCTGAAAACTACTTAAACGTTTGTCTCAGTGTTACTGCCTTTTGTTCCGTTTGTGACAGTGTGACTGGTGTCTCACCAGTGGGACGTCCTGTGTCTTTTTAATGTTCACCGTTTGAGATATGACTTAAAAGCTTTAACAGACAGGAGCAGTGTTTGCTGTGAGAATCTCATTGATTCAATTCATTCTTCTAGTACCCGGGTTTCCTATTTTGCTGTTTTTGATGGACATGGAGGAATCCGAGCCTCAAAATTTGCTGCGCAGAATTTGCATCAGAACTTAATCAGAAAATTTCCTAAAGGTGAGGCCGAGAACTGAATCGCCTCGTGTTCATTTGGTGTTTGCTGTTTGTATGAGTCAGTGAGGAAGGTCATTTGGGCTTTAGCAGAGAAGCACTGGTGACAATTAAAAGTGGGGCTCAGAGGAGGGGGCTTCGAGGCAAGCAGGTGTCACTGCTGTGCATGTGTGCCACATAGAACTTCTCCGTCTGAGTGATGGATGGGCAGCTCTCGGGAAGGGTCTGGGCCCAAGTGTGTGTCTGGCCTTTACACTTAGGAGACCACTACACCCAGTGCAAGTGGCACAGTCTCATAGGCGAGGGCATAGGTGGCCCATGGTCCTAGTGCATAAATGAAGTGAGTGGGCAGAGGGAACCTCCCCTCCTGGGCGTTTGTTTCCTGTTCCTCTATAACAGGAGATGTCATCAGTGTGGAGAAAACCGTGAAGAGATGCCTTTTGGACACTTTCAAGCACACGGATGAAGAGTTCCTTAAACAAGCTTCAAGCCAGTGAGTACAGCCACGTGAAGATGTGTGAGTGGAGTGTGTGTGGTTTCCTAAATGCGCTTCAGGTCCTCTGATTTGGTTTAATATTCATGCTCACTGTCTGAAAAGCACCAAGTAAGCTCTTATACCACTAGCTGAGTCCGAAGTGGAACCAAAGCAAGTATCAAGGAGCGATTTATTTTAAAGTATAAGACACTGCCCCATTCAGCTCTGGAAATTAGCCTCCAAGTGCCGGCATGTTGGTGGTGACTGTATCTCTGATGTCTCTCCCCCCAGGAAGCCTGCCTGGAAAGATGGGTCCACTGCCACGTGTGTTCTGGCTGTAGACAACATTCTTTATATTGCCAACCTCGGAGATAGTCGGGTATGTGGCCCGAGCCACCCACTTAGATAACAGCATGTCGTGCGGGGAAGACCGTGGCAGGCGCTTGCTGAGTGGAATTAAAATGATGGTGGCGGGTTGGAACCGTGTGGGGTGCTGCCCGGGTCTGCATAGTCTCAGCTCCAGGCAGGGGAACAGCAGCTCAGCCAGAACGCTTCGTTCTCTGGGAAGACTGGCGCCTGTAACAGACCTCTCCTGTGTTCAGACCCAACCGTGCTCCATTGTCTTTGTTTGCCGTGATTTCTTTTGTGTGTGTGCTGCCTGGTGGCACCGTGTGTGTAAGTCACTGAAATACGCTTCAACTTCATTTCTCTGACCTCGGACAGTATGAATGAAAAGTATTTCCGAATCCCTGCCGATCAAAATCGTGACTTCAGATGAACTCAGAAGCTGTAGCTAGAACAATGCTCGGGTGTGGGCTGTTCATCTGCTGAGCCCAGGCCACATGGCTGAAGGAGAAAACCCAATCGTTTCCCCCTGGTGACAGCCTGGTCCCAGTCACTGTGGTGAGAAATGACCTGGAGCTAGCAGGGGACCTCGCAAGGCTGGCTTTAGCCCTTCCCCTTCCTGTGTCAGTTCCGTGGCCAGCCAGCCACGTGTTCCTTCAACCATCATGGTGATGAAGTGACCCCTCCCTCTCTGAGGCAGCATTTTAAGCCTGGAGCAACTGTCCCCTCAGCCCCCGTGGCCTTTAGGGTGATTTATGTGTTTACAGAAAAAAACACTAGGGACACAGTGGTGGCCATCACAGGTGACAGTCCCTGCCTAGTGGAGTTTATATTCTGTGGTTCTCCAGTAGGCTGCCTCTCATACGAATGTGTTTAGACCAGATGGCTTGAAAAATAGCATGAGTAAAATTGGGCAAAACAGAAAAGGATTTGCAGTCAGGCTCAGAGTTGCATCCTGGCGCTGTGTGACATCAGGCATGACACTCACCCTCTGGGCCTCAGCTTCCGCCTCTGTAAGCGGCAGGTTTATCCAGACGTTACCACTTGGCAAACACGGGGGGAAACAGGGAGACGCACTCAGTCAGCACGTCACTCTGCCTCTTCCTGTAGGCTCATTGACTGGGAACTTGGCCCAAAGGGGCTTTGATACTTGTTACAGGCCTCCCTTTTTTGTCACCATGAGCAGACATGGCCACGGGACGGTGCGCTCCTGGCTGCGGTCATCTGCAGAGTGTGCACCAGAGCTGAGCCCACACCGGGGCCTCTCCCTGACTGCTGCCTCTGTGACACACTGTACTGCGACTTCGAACTCGCGTTGTCCACAGGAGTCTGAATCTGAAATTCATTACTACCCTTCCCCTTGCACTGTTAGCTCGGGGCGCCGGCTCCCCGGATTTCACCACGTTGTAATGTCCGTCTCCCCAGGCAATCCTGTGTCGTTACAATGAGGAGAGTCAAAAACACACGGCCTTAAGCCTCAGCAAGGAGCATAATCCAACCCAGTATGAAGAACGAATGAGAATACAGAAGGCTGGAGGGAACGTCAGGTAACCAGGAACTGCCGGGACCCCTGCGGAGGCGGGTTGTCTGTCCAAGGTCTGGCCCGGTGAAGGTGAATGGAGGTTGTAGGATTTCATGTATGTCCCAGTGGGAGTAAAAAATATGTACAAGAGACATGCATCCCTAAATCTGTAAAAGGAGAAAACCAGCCTCAAATTCCAGTTCATCATTTGCAACATTTCTGTGTGCCTGGGAACTTTCATAAATACTGTCATTTGTCCCGAGTAAGCCAGTTTTTGATGAGTTCTCCAAAGAGAACATCTAAAGTGGCTCAGACAGTAAATGCTTGTTGGGCTGACCACCCCTGGGCTCCCTGGAGAGCACTCCTCTGGCACAGGGGGCCCCTTGGGACTGGCTCTGTCTGCACCACTTCCGTTTGCCTCTCCTTAAATCTCTGAGGACCGTGCACCTGTCCTGAGTCATCGCCTGCCCTGTCTCCATGGTAGGAAAGCAGGGTCACTCTTCCACACTGTAGGGTCCCACCCCAGGGACATGGCATTGTGGGTTTGACCAGAAGTGTGTTCTGGTTACTGTACAGCGTGTTGTGGATGAGAGGGAAGTAAGGCTGCAGTCACTTGTTCTTGGATGTGTTGAGAGGCTGGGGAGGGGAGTGCCCCAGCCCCAATCCAGCCAGCGGCGCGGGGAGCCCGGAGAGGAGGCAGAGCTCTCCCAGTTTGCTCTGGGTCGGGGAAGGTGGCTTGCGTCATGCTTGGGCCGTCCGTGTGAGCATGGAGGGGCTCGTAGGCCTGGTGTCTACCTTGGCCGGTGCCGTGGGCCCGATTTTCCCACCGTGACTGCTGTGGAAGTCAGGGCCCCAGCGTGGGACCCCAGTGCTACTGTCAGCGTCACCTTTTCTGCCCGCCCTTCCAACTTGGCCTGAACTCCTGGAAAAGACTTTGACGGTAACGATCCCTTGGCTGAGTGACCGGCTGTGGTGCAGTTTCTTCCTGTTTCCCAGTACCTGCTTAGTAAGAGCCGTGTTTAGGTGCCTTAGGGAGGCCTTTTGGCATTTTGGCCCAGGGTGAACCACTCATTGTAAAGAAGAGGGCGGAGAGCTCAGAGGCCATGCCTGTGCTCCGGAGCAGCATGGCCAGGCTGTGACCCGTCTCCTGCGGAGGCCAGGACTGGCGTGCTGCTTTTCTTCCTTCCCCCTCCCCGCCACTTTTATTACTAGGGTTTTCTAACATGCAGGAAACATTTTTTTTTTTAAGGTTTTTATTGGGGAATTGGGGGAATGGGAACAGCGCTGGGGAATTGGGGGAAGGGGAACAGACAAGTTGCTGTCCTTTTGTTCTTCAGTCTAGTTGTGGAGGACGTCGCTTCACTGGCCCAAGTTGGCACCATCCTTGCGCTCTTCCCGGGTGAGGCAAATCAGTCGCCGGCTTCTGTTCGACCGCTCATGGCGGCTCCTGGCCGCTCACGCTGACTGCTGGCCACACACGGTAGCCCATGGCGACCCACTGCAGCAGGGGCTGCAGCCTACGCTGTCGCCGGCAGCTCACGGCATCCCAGCTCCAGGTTGAGCTTTTGTTCAGCATCTTAGCTGTAGAGGGCAATGTCATTGGCCCTCATGTGGGATCTGAACCGGGGCCCTCTGGCGTCCCAAGCAGCTCTTAACCAATGCGCCACTTGGCTGGCCCTAAAGGTTTCTTTAGATAGATTCAGAGAAATGTTTTTAGCAAAAATGTTTGAGGAGGGATGTTCTATACTTGATAGTCCCTCATGTGAGTAGACAGTCAGGTCACGTTAGGCAATGCTGAGTCTCTGCATGGGTCTGCGATGGTAACGCAGAGTCCCCAAGTGAAGGACAGAGTCCCTGTGTCATCAGCAGGTGGCCTGGCGAGGTACGTCGGCACCTGTAAGCTTTCTGTTTCCCAGCAGCCTTTCACCCGATGGTGTTAACACTGCTTAGTGATTCTTGCCTGAGTCAGTATTTCACAGGGATGACAAAGGTGACTTTCTGTTTCTGGGACCCTTGCTGCAGGTGTGAGCGGGCGTCGTGCAGAGAAAGGCTGGCCCTGCTCAGAGGGGTGAGCCTGGTCTCGTCCTAGGAAGCAGGGTCCTGTTAGTTCCCTCAGTACCAGTTGGCAGCCTCAGCAGCCATCTGCAGCAGTAGGGACCCGTGCCCTTCCTCAGCCCTCTGCTTCCCGCCCTCGCCCCCGCCCTTGCTCTGTAAGTCACTGTGCCAATCCGAGTCCTGGGGTCGTGGCTCTTTGGTCGCTCACGTTATGCCGTCACAGCCAGTGGAGGGAGCTCCTCCGATGACTCCGAGTCCTTCAGACACAGCTGCAGTCATCTTTGAAACTCAGCTCCAGGGACGCTGGTTTCAACTGGGGGTCACTAATTCTAAGTGTTGAGGGCAGAGCTGGGAAAGGGAGCTTCGATCGCTCGCTCTTATTCAGATGTAACAGTTCAGGACTTGCTGTTAACTTCCTGGACTCAGTAGTCGTAGCTCTTCTTTTCTGCTGAAAATCTTGATTCCTAATAATATATTTATCTGCAGTTGTATCACTGTTGGTGAAGTTTGAGTTCCTTGTGGTTCTCTTGTCCTTAAATTGGTCATCACGAAGGATGTACAGGGTGCTATGTGCAAACGGGGAACAATTGCTTTCACTGCCTATGTTACCACCTGGGTTGTTATAATCACTGGTTTCCATTTGTTTTAGATTTTAGGGCTTTCCCCCCTTATTATAAGTCATTTACATGGTGAAATTGGAACCCTTTTGCACTGTTGGTGGGAATGTAAAATGATGCAGCTGCCATGGAAAATAGTGTGGCGGTTCCTCAGAAATCAAATATAGAGTCATCACGTGCTCCAGCAATCCCACTTCTGGGTACAAAGAATTTAAGACAAGGATTGAAGAGATGTGTGCACACCCATGTTCATGGCAGCATTGTTACTGACAATGGCCAAAGCGGGAGCAGCCCGATCGATGGTCCATCCACACAGAATTCTGTTCAGCCTTAAAAAGGAAGGAGTTCCTGTCACACGCCACAATGTGCGTGAACTGTGATGCCATCTCTGAGATAAGACAGCCATGAAAGGACACACACTGTGATTCTACTCATACCAGAGCCGTAGTGTGGCCAGTGTCACCTCAGAGACAGTGGAGTGCGGGCTTTCAGGAGGAGGGTCCAGTGAGTGTTTAGTGGGTGCAGAGTGTAGTCTGGGGAGGTGGAAAGCATCCTGGGGACGGTGGTCATGGTCGCACGGTGTGACCGTGCCTAGCACTGCTGAACTGGACATTTAAAATAGTTAAAATTGGGCCGGCCGAGTGGCTCAGCTGGTTAAGAGCTCACTTAAGAGTTTGAGCTCTGAGCAACAGCGGTTCAATTCCTGGCCCGAGCTGAGCAGCCCCTGAGCTGCCAACAGGTGGCAGGATGGCTCAGCTAAAAAAAAAAAAAAAAAAGTTAAAATGGTCAACATTAGGTTATATATACTTTTACCACAGTTTGAAAAATGAAAACCCACATTTACACTGTTAAATAGCTGAATTAAATAAAAAGGCATATTTAGAGAGACCATGTTTCCATCTGTCCCCTTCGCCCTTATTTCCTGATTCTTTCCAGGGCTTCTTAAAAAAATAAGCAAGTCCGTATGCATATTCTTACTCTTCCTGCTCTCCTGCACCGAACGCAGTGTACTGTCTGCAGCAGTGCCTCATGTCTCCTGTGAGTTCCCCTGAGAAGGTGAAGACAGCTTCAGTTTTATTTTTCAAGGAAGGCAGCTGAGCAGGTGAGGCCAGCTTACACGTGTAGCGTTGAGTTTTCTGTGGGCAGTGCCATGTGCCTGGGACCTGGACAGATCCAGGCTCTGGTATCGAAAGGAAACCGTTCTGGATCGCACTGGGAGTCTTCTCTGCGGAACCCATTGTCTGGAGTCCCTGGACCGGGGCATCTGCCGGCTAACACCTCCCAGCCTTAGCTTTGTAAACAGGTCACGACAGAGCATGTTCCTGTTTTCACTCACGTGCTAGAGGAGCAGAAGTCAGAGCAGCCAGCTCGGCCAGCTTAGCGTCTCGCACTCTGATTATGAAGGAAGAACTGCAACAGAAAGTACCAGCAAAAATAGTGATCCGGGACTCTGTCGAGTGGTCTGCCCACCAATAGGAAAGGCTTCTCTGGTTGATGGACAGGTAGAGGGGAGGCGGGAACTAAAGCAGTGGGAGCCAGTCTTGCTTGTGAAGGGCAGGTGGTACCCAGGCTTGCTGGGTTGGGACTTACAGCCCCTTCTCTCTCAGCGCAGTGGTCTTGGGGGGACTTGAGGGTAGCGGAAGAGAATGAATTCTCATCAGTTTGTTGGGGGACAGCCTGCTGCAAAACCTACGGCTTCCTGTTGTGTCTGAAGTGGTGTGGCTTCAGGAGGCTGGCCGTGTGCAGAGTGCATGGTGGAGTCCCGTTAAGGAGGGGTGACGTAGGCTGCAAACCTAGAGCCCGCGCACCCGCTGCGGCTGCTTCCTGCCTGGTCTGGTCAGCAGTGGTCCCCTTGACCTTGAACTGCTCACGAAGGCAGTGGAGGGCTTTGTTCTCCGCTGATGTGCGGTCTTCCAGCAGGCGCTCTGATGGGCCTGAGCTGAGCTGGCTGGCGTTTGCACACGCACGTCCTGTGCAGGCTGTTGCACTAGGAGCAGGCCAGAGGGCCAGACCAGCTTGCTGTGTCATTTTCTGAAATCTCAGTGGCTTTGCCTGGGTCCGCGATTCTGTCCGTTGTTGTCTCCTGTCACTCTACTTGTTGAGTGAGTGCAGTATTTCCACAGTGTGGGACTTCGCTCAGTAAACAAGCGGAAAGGGCAGTTTCTGGGCTGTGGTGCACATGTGGAGTTGTTCCCTGCTTCCTGTCCTGAGTTCTGCTGCGCCCAGAGCTGCTGGTAGCAGCTGGCCTTCTGGGACCTGGCACCGCACTCAGTCCTCTTAACACAAGGTGCATTTGTTCATGACTTGGCAGAAAGGGGCCCACACTGGGCACCTGGGCAGCTGGTCAGTGAAGAAGCACTTTGTTGGCTTCTCATGGTCCTCGTGCTTTGAGCCGCTTCCTAAATGGTGCTTGTGGGGCTGAGAGCCCCCACCCACCCCCTCTGGTTTTCAGCTCTGCTCCTGTGTGTGCCTTGGCCACTCTTGCTTTTCTAACAGTTGGACTCGAGAGGAGTGCCTTGCTTTTCACAGATGCCAGCACAGGTCTTTGTCGCTGATCCCTCAGCTGTTCCCGCTGGGAGGGTGACTTTGTGGGCACAGTGGAGGGCCAGGGAGGGGCCAGGTGAATTCTGATTTCCAGACGAGGAACTTCCGCCACGGACGGGCCCCCGTGGCGCAACATCTCCAGAGCTGCTTGTTCCACCCTTTAGGAAGCCCCAAGTGACGCTAAACCTCCAGGCACAGCTCTGGTGTCACATCTTGTCCAGTGTGGCTTCTTCCGTTGTACAAATGAGGGTCTGAGGGCCTGGGAGGTGGCAGCTGCCTGAGGTCGCTTGGTGAGTAAGCCCATCTGAATAGTTCTTGGAGGTGACGAGCCAAGGTGTTTCCCCTGCTGATAGGACTGTCACACTGCGTTCCATGTACAGGTCACCTCCCCATCTCTGGACGCCACCTAAAAATAGAACGGGCCAAAGTGTAATGCTGTGTGGAATGCTACCGATAGTATTTAAGTGAAATCTTACCCATACCCCATGGAGAGAAGAGGTGCTTAGGATCTGGGAGTAGCCACTTTCCAGCGTCTTCCCAATCGAATTAGATTCAAATGCGAAATAGCCTTCCGTTCCACCTGTTCTTAACCCTGGCTGCATGCCCAAGTCACCAGAGGGGCTTCGAGCTAATCAACAAACAGAAGAACCAACCAGGCTCCCGCCCAATGCAGTGCCAGTCAAGTCCAGGTGGACGGTGGGCAAATCAACAGGTTAGGCCTGTGCTGCCTCCTAAGCGGCCGCCAGACGGGGGCGCTGTCCCACCGTGTGCCTGGGCTGAGGGGCCAAGGGCAGCAGGGGTGTTCATGGTAATGACCTGGAGCAGGGAGGCTCAGCATAGTCTGCTGTGTGTGTCGGTCAGGCGCTGTCAGCGCTGGTCAGTAATGGGAGTTCTTCGGGCTGCATCCTCACTCTGCCCCATTTTTCTGCTTTTAAGATCAGATCGTCAGTACTGTGGCCCCATGACCTGGCAGACAGTCTGACTTTTCCCCTCATTTCAGGGACGGGCGTGTCTTGGGTGTGCTGGAGGTGTCTCGCTCCATTGGGGATGGGCAGTACAAGCGCTGCGGGGTCACGTCCGTGCCAGACATCAGACGCTGCCAGCTGACCCCCAATGACAGGTAAAGGTGCCCTCCAGAGGCACGGGCACGCACACACATGACCCTGTCCCTCTTCCGGCTCCCGGCTTGTGTAGAGCCATGTCTCAGGCACCGTGCTAGGCCCTGGAGATGCTGAGAGAGAGAGAATATGGTTCTGTTCCAGTGGGCCCCACAGGCTGGCCGGGGAGCACACGTGTGAACAGCTGGTTCCGGTCCAGTGTGTCAGGTGTGGGCTCGTTGGCCACACTGCAGTGGGCCGGGGGCGTCCCAGTGCCGCAGGTGGGGAGCCCTGTCCCATGCCTCCCCGCTCAGCCTCCCCATTCTCCACACCTGCCCTCAGCGTGCCACCTCCTTGCCAACCCCAGGGTCTTGGGACGTGTTTCCCCAGCCCCGCCTCTGGTTTTCCGAATGATGCGCAGGACAGTCTTGTCTGCCCCCTGACCAGCCCCAACCCCGGTTGTACTGCGCCAGCACAGCCTCACACTGGGCTGTGGTCACAGGGTCGAGTGGTCAGTTACTCAGGGTCTGTCACCTCACTGGAGGGGACAGGAGCCGGCTCGGACTTGTCCCTGCTGGTCCCAAGCAGACGACGTGCTCGGTAAGTACTTAGTGACTGAAGGTCCCATCGAAAGGAAAGCTGGGCCCTGGGCGTCACAGTGAGAAAAGCGAGGTGGTGAAGCCGCGGGGAGGAGGCGCCTCGGCGCCAGCAGAGCTGGGGCTTGCTCGCCTGGGCAGCTCTGTTCAGAAGACTCGCCTTGGGATGTGCAGGGGACGGGGCTTTTCAGACAGTGAGGGTGGGAGGGTGGGTGTCCTCCCTGGGGCCTCGGACTCCGCGCATGTGGCCGTCATGTGGGTAGCGAGTGTTTAAGGGTGTCCCCTGTAAGTTACACCTCCAGCTTCATGTCTTTGGCAAGTGGCACGAGGCACGTGGTGACGGAAATGCAGTATATACTTACCGTAATGCCTGATGCTTTTATTCGGTGATTTCCTGTTTGAGTTTCCCTAAGAAAGCATCACCGAACATTTGAATTAATCCATTCTTATCATTGAGCAGAAGGGGTCCCAGTTTTGATGTATAACACCCACCTACAGGTGTTCTTAAGTAGTTTTAACCTTTGTCTCATAGAAGTTAAATTGGTTTTTAAAGTTCTTAGCCTTTGAGTATTTGGACAAGCGTTTATTTTACCTCTTATAAAGTTGGCTATTAAAAGCCATTTATGTCTCTTCCCTGTGTTGTAGGTTCATTTTGCTTGCCTGTGACGGCCTCTTCAAGGTCTTCAACCCAGAAGAAGCTGTGAACTTCATCTTGTCCTGCCTTGAGGTGAGACATCTCCCAAAGGAGTGCCAGTTGTTCCAGCTGCACCCTAGCTTTTAGAGAAGTTTTGAGACACCCCGTCCCTGCCCCGCGTCCCCGTTGCCGGGGGGCAGCCCTCACGTGCATTTCCAGCGTCGGCTCTGCCCAGCTCTCCCTGCCCGCCCTGATGGGCACGGGAGCAGTACTTCCTCATGGGGTACAGTCTCAGGAGGGTGATGGGGGAGGGCCCCCGTTCACCACTGCCCTTCCTGTCGGTAGGATGAGAAGATCCAGAGCCGGGAAGGGAAGTCCGCCATTGATGCCCGCTACGAAGCCGCCTGCAACCGGCTGGCCAGCAAGGCGGTGCAGCGGGGCTCGGCGGACAACGTCACGGTGATGGTGGTGCGGATCGGGCTCTGAGGGCCGCGCGGCCGGGCCTGGCATGGCGATGACTTCGAGGGTTTATTTGTGTGTGCGCATCGTGTTCCGTGTACTCCTGTGGGACTCCCATGCTTGTAAATAAAGGTTCCTTTTTTTTCTAGTCTTTTGAGTTACTACGTGTTGAGCAGCCCTTGACCCTTTGGAGGTTGTGTTTGGTTTTGAATATGCTCTGGGTCTTCGTGTTAAAACCACTATGGGCATCTTGGCGGACCAGCTCGTGATAATGACCCGCAAACTGCTTGTTGGGCACTGTTTCGTAAGGGGGGTGAATAAAAATACGGTGAATGTTTAAATTAAAAAAAAAATTACAGTAAAAAAGAGACATTGATTGCCATTAAGCCCCTCGCTTTGAACACATCCCATTGCTCTTGGCACTTTTGAAGCAGCTCTGGAAGTCCTCTTTCGTCAGTGTCTTAGTCCTTCATCATGACAATGCTCCGTGTCACACATCACTTCTAGTACAACAGTTTCTGTCAAAAACATTACCGTGTTTCCTCATCCCCCTTATTCACCGGATCTGGCACTGTGCGACTTCTGGGTCTTCCCCAAAGTCAAAATGACTCAGAACATCGAGGCAGCCAAGACAGCGCAAAATAGACACAGAAGAGGACTTCCAGAACTGCTTCAGAAAGGGGCACGAGCGATGGGATGAGTGTGTTCAAAGTGAGGGGAGTATCCTGCGGGGGGTTAGTGGCAATGTGTCTTTTTACTGTAATACATTTTTAAAATTTTTAACATTCACCGTAGTTTTTTTATCACACCTCATAGTTTTCGGGCACCTTACTTGTGCTCTGTCACCCTCATGATGGCCCTTTATAGTGAGGAAATTGAGGTGACGAAGGGCTTAGACAGGCTAGGTCCCGACCACAGTGCTGTGGGAGCCCTCTGGCTTCTCTGCTTTCCGGACAAAAGCTTGCAAAACGTTTCGTAGCTCGATCTGGGCTTAGCCGGGAGAGTAGACTGACCACGCCGTCGTGTCCTGTGGAGCAGGTGCCCCGACAGGCCCCCAGAGACAGCAAGGGGTTCAGTTTTGTTTCTGATTCCACTGGTAGCAGATGCAGCCTGGACGGCACTGGGGGGTGCGGCTTGCTGACCCCCCCCCACACACACACACACACACATCCCTGAGAGAGGAACGCACACTCTCCGTGTGGGCAGTCGGGCTGCTGTCCCTGTGGCCAGGAGCCCGCTTCCTGTTTGGGAACGTTCTCTTGGCTCTGCTGGGCTGAGGTTGGTCTCCCCACTGACACCCCAAAGGGGACTCCGTGTTAAAGATGCTAAAAGGAGGAAGGCACGTGCTCAGCCCACATGGAACGTGAGACTACTCGAGCCCATATTTCTATAAAACAAGTCAGAATTGCTGTAATCACCTGCTGGTAAAGCAGCTCTGAGGTCCTTGTGTAAATGCTTGCCTCAGGATGATGTAAGATTCCCCAAACTTGCCTTTGAAGCCGTTGCGTAATGCTCACTGGCCCTCGCCCAGCACACACACAGCCTTATCACCCTGGCAGTTCCCTCAGTGGAATTGGTGTCCCTCTGCCAGGACCTCGGGGAAGGCTGGAGCACATCCTTCTGCAGTGTCAAGAGCCAGGCTCCATTTCTGCTGAGGACTGTGACATCATAGCGTGGCACCATTGAACAAAAGAACCTCAGAATCGGGAAATAGAACAATTTATTCAGTACACATCTTCCTGTAGCAAACGAGGTGTCAATCTGTGACTCACACGTCCCAAATTCCCAGAGTGCCACTGTCCCAGAGCTGGGAGAGGCCGGGCACTGTGGCTTCCCCGGCAAGGGTGCCCCCCGCCCTCCCAGAGGCCCCTGCCATCCTTGGGCCTGGCCGGAATGATGATTCCGTATTTTCAGGCCTATGCCGTTTTTGTAACTGTATAATCACATAACACAATTCTTAAGTACTTGAATCACTCCATAAAATCAGTTATATAAATATATTTCACCTGGCAATATTATATAATAAATACTTCAATAAATTGCTGTATATCACACGTATGTGGAGAAAATGAAAGATCTGTGGCTTTTTCGAGGGTAAAAGATAACTTTTCTAAAATATCTGTGTCCACTGGATACAAAGTGAAATCCAGCAAAGGGTGGGGCTGCACCACCCCTTATCAGCGTAGGGAGGCAGGACAGGCCGGCTGGCACTTCCTGGTAGGGAGGGTGCAAGTCCTACTCAGAATTGCGTCAGACCTGCCAAGGGGCAGAGTGGTGGGTTTGTGGGTTTGTTGCGCTTGGGGGGCCTGGCTGGGAGAGATGTTTCTGTGGGAATGGACGCTTCGGGCTCCTGCGGACAGGCCTGGCCTTGGTCAGCTGCTCATTCTGAGGCCAGATAGAAGGTTAGGGTGACAGCAGCCATCGCCCCCTTCTTTCCCAGGTCTGAATGTACCCAGCTTGGTCCCCAGGACATCCTGTGGTACCAGGTCTCATGTTAGCAGGGTGTGCAGGGATGGGGGTTGGGGTAACTTTCTCCGCAGGCAGTTGGGGGTGCGGGGCTGGAGGGAACACCCGCCTGGGATGGTCCTGCACTGTGGAAGAAGTGTGCTGCAGCCCGACAACACCTGTGTCTCCTCGTGGGAATGTCTCCACACCCCCAGGTCCCATCACTGCTACAGCAGCATCGTGGACTTGGTCCCCAGCCTTCCCACGACCAGATCTTCCTCAGCACGGGCTCCTCCAGCTGGCAGAGCCCAGGGCCACATTCCCACCCAGCTAGGCCACGGGTGGGCACCGGAGCTGTGGGCGGTGGGAAGCCATGCTCCGCCTGGCCAGGTGGGTGGGCAGGGCCTGGCCGTCTAACCTGCAGAGATGTACTCGCTCCGTCATCTGGCTCCAAGCAGGGAGTCAGCCTCGCAGGCGGAAGAGGGGCCTAGTCTGAACAGGCTGGCAGACGGGGAGAGGGCAGCTCCTGTCTGCAAGGTGAACATCCCAGTTCGCTCGCACACGGGAGTGAAACCGATCTTGGAAGCTGGGCCCAGACTCGCTCCCTCCATAAGCCCTTTCCAGGCTGGCGTCTAAGACTGCTGTGCCGAGGGGGCCACGAGAGTCTTGGGTCCTGTGGTCACTGCAGGCCATGGGCAGGCCACAGGCATGGTCTGGGGAGGGGCAGGCAGGGAGTAGGGAGCCCCGGGTAGAGATGGGACTGGTGGGAAGGCTCCTGCCCACACCGGCCTCACCACGCCGCTCACATCCCCTTGGAGGCCCCTCAGCCCTGCACAGCCTGCCCCTCCACACAGGGCACCCAGGCAGGCCGACCAGCCTTTGCCCTCCATGCTGGCACTCAGGCAACCCATGAGAACCTTGAGAGAGAAGGAAACGGTGGGGCTGGGCCAGAAATAGCAGCTGAGGCTGTAGGCAAGCCGCCTAATAGGCCAGGAGGGGTCCACAGCCAGGGGCGAAGCAAGCGCCTCTGGGTGCACTGACCCCACCTAGAAACGGCTGCGGATCACAGCCCACCAGGGCCGTTCCCTGTAACGAGGGGTCCTGAAGTCAGCCCTGGCTCTGGGGCCGCACGCAGGTCTGCATGTCCCCTCCCCCGGCTGCCTGCAGTGGCCATCTCGGGGCTGGACTGTGGTGACCAATGTGGGCAGTTCCAGTGGGCTTCCTCCAGCAGGGGCCTCTGCCACTCCCACGCTGCCCAGAGAGCTCTGCCGGGCGGTGGCCCCTCGCGCCGAGCAGAAGAGGGCAGCGCCGGTCACACGCCAAGGAGGACGGCACTGAAGTGGGAGCCGCTGCGCACCGTGAGTGGGGAGCTGCTGGCGTTGTCCAGGAAGACGGAGGTGTACTGCCCCGTCTGTGGGGAAGGGCAGTCAGCCTGGACGCTGCCAGCCACACCCCATGCCCACTCGGCCGTGCCAAGGACGGGCTTGGCAGGCCTTGCCCTCAAACCCAGTGCCTGATCCCTATCTACTGCTTTTCCCCCAACTCCACTGCCCCCACCACCATCACGTTGACGGGCTCCTACAGGTCACATGTGGGGGTGAGCCTCTGCTCAGGGCCAGAGGGATAGAGTCGGGATTCTCCACTGCTCAAGGAGCCTGTTGGGTTCTAAACTGGGGTGTCAGGGAGGCCTTGCCCCCCAGGCCTGGCCCCTGACCCATCAGTACTCTGGTCTGGCTGCTCCAAGTGTGGTCCAGACTCCAGCAGGGTCCCCTCCTCCGGGAACTCCCAGAACTGCAGACTGGGGACCCCGGGTGTACCGTGTGTGCCATTTCATTTCTCCCATCAGGCTCTGCAGTGCCCGGGGACCAGATTGCTAAATGCCTTTCAGCAGCCACAGCTGCCGAGCCAGACAGCCTGACCTCTAATCCTGACTGCTGTGTGAGCTTGGGCAAGTTACTCAACCTTTCTGTGCCTTAGTTCCTATTTATAAATGGGAATATTAGTACCCACCTCAAAGTGCTGCGAGAATTAAATGAGTCGTTTATGTGAAGCGCCTAGAATGGGGCCAGGCATAGTGCTATTTAAATGTGAGCTGCTGTCCTCACATCCACCTAAATTTTTTCTTTTTTAGTGAGTCCCACCGTTACATCAATCCTTGACTACTGGGCCAAGTTCCCATAGTACCAGAGACTGTCGTTTGGGTTTTGTGTAGGAGATAACTATGTTCTGCTTCCCACAGGGGCAGTGGGCCCAGGTGTCATGGCCCAGCCTGGGCCATGGAGTGGACCCCTGTGCTCTCACACCACCCTATGGGTCCCTATGGAGGGCCTGTTGGGGCCAGGAGCGCCAGCCCTCGGGAAGTCGGAAAGCTGGACTGCGAGCAGCTGCTGAGGACCAGCGGCCCTGCAGGCACAGCAGCTTTGGGGGAAGGTCCTGGCCGTGGCCTGGCTCTGCCTGACTAGCCTGAGTGCTGTGGCGCTGCCCCGAACCTCTCCCAGACCTGGAGTCAGGGCAACGTTCCCAGAGCACCCTGCCAGGCCACCCACAGCCATGCCCAGGTGGCGCCCCCATGCCCGAGACTGCCCCGCATCTGCCCCGCACCTGCCCCGCACCTGCAGATACAGGACGCCGTTTACCGAGACGGTGAAGAGCTCGCTGCTGCTCTCCAGGCCTGTGACAGCCTCCAGGGAGCTGTGGCCAAAGCAGAAAGAGGGTCAGCCAGAGCCCACCGCTCCAGATCTCCCCAACTTCAACCACAATGTGCTCACAGCAGACTCGGGGCCCAGCAAAGTGCCTTGGGACAGCCGTCTTGGTCAGGTCTTTGGTGGCGGTGGTATCTGAACTGGTCCCCAAGAGGAGTGAGGACAGTCTCCACAGGGCCAAAGGCATGCCGCAGGTGCCAGGAGAGGCCAGCCTGGGCCCAGACCAGGGGCCGCTCTGCTGGGGAACAGGGCACTGGGGGGTGGGGGTGGGCAGCAGTGCGGCCAAAAAGCTGTTTCAGGCCAATTCGTGGAGGGTCTTTCAAAACCAGAGGTTTTAAACGTCACTCGCTCATGCCTTCTATGGCCACTGGGGGCGCCTGCGTGTGCCTGGGATACATCGGATGCAGGCTTGCCACCCCCACCCCCACCCCCGGGCCAGGTGCACCGCGAAGAGGGGCACATGAAGAAAGGTCACAGGAGAGGGGTGGGAGCCTAAACGCGGAGCAGACAGCGCCTCTGGACGAGAGGGCGGGAGGCTGGGAGGACCCGCCTCCCACGCTCTGGGAAGGGGTTGGGGGTGTGCCCAGGGAGCCGGGATGTGCATGTTAGCAGCCCCAGCTGCTGAGAAGGGTCAGCGGATGGGACCTGGAGCAGACCCGGGGAGCAGGAAGGAGGCCTCGGGGTCACCCCGGCCACAGCGGCGGCGGGGACCGAGGAAAGGGTCCTTCCAAGCGGGAGAGGGCGGGGGACGACAGTGGGCGGAGCCAGGTCTGGTGTCTGTTAAGCAGCGTGACAGCCCCAGCTCCCCCGTCCCCACGCCGCGCCCACTCACACGTTGCGCTGGCACCTGGACTGGATGCAAATCAGCAGGCGCAGGCGGTCCCGGGGGCGCGGCGGCCCCCGCCTCGGCTGCTCCGCCAGAGCTACAGGAGGGGCGGGGTGGTCATGGTTTGGGGTGGGTGGTGTGGGCCGTCCCTCCTCCCCCGGTTCCCGTTCCCACCCCTTCCCCCACCGGTCGCGGGCCTCACCCACGTGCAGCGTGGCGGCGAGCGCGTAGAAGCCAGCGACTGGCGCCGTGTACTGGCCGCTGGTCAGGTTCAGGCCCGGGCCGCGGCGGAAGGCACCCTCGGCGTCGGGCTGCGGGACGCGCGCACGGTCACCCCGGGCGCCGCCTCCCTCCCCTCCCCGCCCCGGCCGCCCCGGCCGCCCGGCCCCGACTCACCAGGTAGTAGACACCGAGCTCGTGCAGCGCGCGTCGCTCCACCGACGCGTCCCGGCGTAGGCGGCAGTGGAAGGCGGCCTCGACGCGCGGCGCCCGCGGGCCCGGGGCCAGGGGAGCAGCCAGCAGCGCCAGCACGCCCGCGCCCCCCGCCGCCTCCTCGCGGTCCTCCGGCGTGGCGGCCGGGGCGGTGGCGGGGCCGCGCGTGCAGGACTCAGGCTCCACGCGCTCACGCTGCCTCACTGCTCCTGGCACGAGGCAAGCAGCAGGCGTGTGCCGGGCCCACCCTGCCCCTCCTTCCGTGCCCCGGACCCGTTTTCCAAAACCCGGCACAGGACACCCCTATCGGCCGCAGGGTGGACGGAAGCTTTGCTTCCCGAGTCTATCGCTACTCCTGTTTCCTTTTACGCTTTGGCTACCAGGGCGCTCAGGGCAGACTCGCACCCAGTGCCCTTGCTCTTTGCCTCACCTCCCTATCCTACTCACATTTCCCCCTTGGTGCTGCTGTTTTTTCTGTTTACGCTTTTATTGGCGAATGCCATGGTCTCAGCCAGCCCTGGTATTTTTGGAAGGAAACTGGGGGTAAATAAACAATTACTGCAGCTATACTGGAAATATGGAGGTTCCTCAGCTGTTGAAGCTCGTTTATTTCAATGAGCGCTACATTGAATTGATGGGGGAAATGCTCTCTCACTAACTCTTCTTAATAAAATTAATCTAGTGAATAATGTGAGTAGCCCGTCAGCAGCTGGCCACAGACAGCCCCCAGCACAACGGCTCAGCTCTGCTGTCTCCCTCTGTGCCCTCCAGTCCTGCTGCCCAGCCTGGGCCAGGCGGTGGCCTGGGGATGCCAGGCTGTGCTGCCCCACTGCATTGTGCCCTCGGCCCCTCTTGGTGCCCTCCCATGAGGCTGTGCCAGCAGCTGAGATCTGTCAGAGGGAGAGGCAGAGGTGAAAAGGGGGAGAAGGTGGGTTCGGTAGCCAGGGCCTCTGTTGAAGGGGGTGAGCGTCGTATCTCCCCGTGTCACCGTGGGGATCAGAGCACTCTGCAAGCTTAAGGAGCCCTGACCCCTCCCTGATAGTCCCACTTAGGGGGTGGGGGTTCAGGTCTCCTGGCCTTCGCTGGCCTCACCTGACTTCTAGGTGGGGCGTGGGTGCTGGTCCCCGTGGACCTACTGAGCACCGAGTGGTCAAGTCCACCTTGCTCTGTGGCACGTCCTCCTTACCACACACCCACCACCGGCGCCTGACCCTCAGCCCGACCCAGGCCAGCTGGGTGGCCCCTGAGTCTGGCAGCATAGGGGCCTCCTCGGATGCTGCTGACATGCGGGGGTCCAACCCGTCTCAACTCTTCCAGGACCTCCCGGGGCCCACTCACACCCAAGAGGGGGTATGTGCCCACATGGTGTGCACCCCTACCTTTCAGCAGCAGCTGGAACTCCTTCAGCAGTACATCAGGTGGGATATTGGGGCCTGGCGGGCCTTGTGGACCGGGGGGCCCCGGGGGTCCTGGCAGGCCGAGCTGAAAGGGAACCTTGGCAGTGAGCACATCTGATTGGCAGGCCGCGATCCGTGGGCACCTGCTCTGCAAGCTCTTGCCACTAAGAGGCAGGTGAGAAGGGCTCCCACTTTGACCTCCGACCTCCAAGGCAGAGGTCAGCCTCAGGGGCCTCAGACTCCGCTGAGAAGGCAGTGAGCACCCGTGCTTTGAAAGCTGCCCTCCCAGGCCAACGCAGACCTCCCGTACCAGGATGCAGAGGGAAGAGAAAGGGGTAGCACGGGGCTGCCTGGCATTTCAGGTGCAGGGTAAAGTGTTGAAACAGACCCCAAACTCAGGGTTGCCTGCGCCCCCGGCAGGGCACTTCCTGTGCTCTCTGACCCCAGGCTGGGTCAGATGCTCGGGTGTGCCAGTGGGGGCCGGCAAGGTCCGTAGGGGGAGATGGTGGGGCTGGGCATTGGGAGTGGACCCGCAGATACAGGCCACACACACACACATGCGCACACGTGCTGCCGGGGTCCCCTGCTCACCTTCAGCTTCTTGGCTTTGCCTCTGCTCCCCCTCTTGCCATTGACGCCCTTGTCACTCTGCCTGACGAAGAGCATCCACGTGTCCCGCGGGTCGATGCTGTGTGCTCGCCCAGCGGTCGGCTCCTAGAACACAGCCGCCGTCAGGCTGGTCCCCCCGCACCCCCACAGAGCACCCACTGAGCAGATGGGGTGCTTTTCAGGTCCCTGGGCAGGACTGGCCTTCAGCACCTCGGGCTCCTGTCCTTGTCAACAGTGGTGCCCTCAAAGCCAGCACAGCCCTGGGGACGACCCCTAGGGAAGAGGTCACACCGCAGCCTGGACTTTGTGGGGAAAGAGGACCCAGGACATGGCAGAAAATGATGGGGTGCAGAGCTCTGTATCAGGTGGCAACCCTGGCACCGCTGGGCCACGGGAGCTGCAGTGCACACACCTTCCCGGGAGAGTTACCAGGAGGACTGGATCACCGATACCCGCAGGTGCCCAGGAAGAGGTGACTGTGATTATCAGGGTCTCCAGCTACCAGCAGCACCCCGCCCCCAGCCCCATGGTCCAGAGTTCCAGGGAGCCCAATTTCAGCCCTCACAGTCCAGGGCGGTTAGGGGGTCTGAGTGGTCCAGCAGTGCTATCATGACTCAAGGTCTGTGCACGGGGTGTGACTACTCATCTTCCTCAGGACTTCCGGGACACTTAGCCCAAGCAAGGACAGTGACGGCTCCAGAAACATCCATCCGTTCCCCTGCATGTTGCATTCTGACCGTTCTGACACTAAGGAAAGTTCCAGGAGGAATTGTCCAGGAAGAGGCCTTTGGCCCATTGGGCAGTGGGCCTCAGATGGGCTGGTTCCAGGCAAGGCTGCCAGCCGGGAAGGAAACTGGCCCAAGAGGGCTTTGATGAGGTCACGGGTGCCGACTCTGGTGGCGGATGCAAGGTCCCGGGTTTTTAGAGCTGGCCAGGTCTTTCCATGCGAGACAGGCCCTGTGGTCCCCCAGCCACTCTGTAGGGACCTCTGTCTTCCTTCAGGAGCCACGCTGCTGTGGGGGAAGGTGGGGGCTTCCGCGTTGCAGGAGCCTGAGTGCCTGGGGCCCTCCGTCTTCTCATCTTCTCGTCTTCCCCACGTCTCACTGGGCGGGGCGCCCTGCGAGGTGCCACCTTGCTGGCTGCACCCCAGGACCTGTGAGCCCACTTTAAAGCCTAACGCCACCCTTGATGGAAACACGTGGCAGGTTTCCACGAAGGCTGGACGGCATGCCCAGCTGACCCTCCCAGCTGGACCAGTGGCCTGTGGATGAACTCGGCCACCAGTTTGGTTTGGGGGAAGCAGAATCAGGTGGAGACATGTCGGTCTGGGGACCTATGAGATGGGCCTGCTGCAGTGTGGGTGGGTGTCTGGCAGCTGCCCTGGCTGACCGAGGTCTCCAGCCTTGAGGGGCTCTCAGAAAAGAGCTGGGGAGCCTCTGGTGCCACCTTGGCCCTGCAAAAGGTCCAAAGCACCCCAGTTCCCCCTTTGCTTCCTGGCAACCATATCCTGATATCTGGTGGCCCTGCCCCTTGGGGTGTGGCTGCCTGTCTGGGCGGGGGCTGCCTTCAATCCAAGGGAAGTGGCTGGGGTGATAGGTAGAGACAGGACTTTGGGGAGGCCCCTCCCAGGGAGCCTGAAGGACTGGCTGCCACCTCCGCCAGTGGTGGCTTCCTTGGCCTTCCTGGTTCCAAGTGTGATGCTGAGAGCAGAGGGGTGCAGGCCGGGGGCCCCCCTGACTCCCCGCCCTTTGCATTTCCCATAAGCATCTTGGTAAGACATGGAACCCAGACCACCTTCCCATCGGAAAGGCCCCGCCCACACTGAGGGCTCCTCCCAAAGCCCCCCAAGTGCCCGCCTTCTCCACCCTGACCACCCTCTGCACCCGCTGGGAATGAAGGAGCCGGCAGAACTAAAGGTCGCCCCTTCACAGCCAGAAGTCACACGTCATGGGGGCGTGGGTTCTGCACCCCAACACCCACACTCCTTTCCCCGGACCTGCAGGAAGGCACTTTTTGTTTTTCACAGGGACTTGCACCCAATAGATTGGGGGAGGGGGTCAGTAATGTGCTCACACGTTTACAAGTACGTTCTTCACAATTTCAAGAGAATTAAGTTATTTACATTTTTTTCCCAATCTCCTCCTGCCCCCCCCCAACACAGCATTTTCCCTGGCCTAGTAGAATTTTACTTTAATGCCAAAGAAAGCTGCCCAAAGCCAAGGTCAAGGCTGGCTGGCCTTCACAGCGCTCGGCCGTACAGAGGGGCAGCGTCCAGACCACCGCCTCCCCCCGCCCCCCCCCGTCTCCATGGCGCCCCACAAGCTAAGCGTTTTATCTATCCCCGTGTTAGGAAGGAGGGCACCAAAGCCCGCGGTGCCGCGCGTCCACCCCCTGGTCGCAAGCCCCCCTCTCGGTGCGTCCTGGACCTCAGCGGGGTTCGGACCCCGGGCGGGGAAACGGAGGCCCGGAGGTGTCCGCGGCGGGGGGCCCGTCGCGCGTCGCGGCGTCTTACCGGCGGGCGGGTGGCCGGCCCCGCGCGGCTGCCCCCGGAGCTCGCGGGCAGGTCGTTTCCGGGCCGCGGCTCCTCGCGGACGCGGCTCCCCGAGGGCGCGCCGAGGTCCTGGGGGCCCGGGCCGGCGAGCAACAGGCGGGCTCCCGCCGGGCGGCGGGCGGAGGCCATGCGGGCGGCGGGCGCTGTCGGCTGCGGGAGCGGCGTCTGGACTCGCGCGCCGGCTCCGCGCCTTATAAGCCGCTTGAATCCCCCGCCTCGCGGGGCCGCGCGTCGCCGCCCAGCGCCCCCTCCCGGCTCGGCCGCGCGCTGCAGCGGGGGTGCGGGCAGGGCGGGGGCGCAGGGGAGGGCAGGGGGTGCAGGGCGTGACCGCGGAGCCTCCCAGGGGGCGCAGGGAGCAGCCCCTCGAGGTGGCTGGAGCGCCCCCTCCCGTCGAGCGCGCTTCAGTTCCAACTGCAGGCTCCTGGGTCCCTCCCCGCGCGCTGTCCAGCACTTGTGTTTCTCGGGGAGCCGGGGTGCCCCTTCTCCCGGCCCTGAACTCTCTGCCCTGGCGATTCCCTTCTCTCGGCAGGAAGCCGGGACGCCCCCCTCCTCCCGGCCCCAGGACATTCTTTCTCCCCAGCGCCCTGCGAGATCCAGGCTGAGCACATCGAAGCGGGAAGACCCTCAGGGCCCCTCTCGGCGCCCCTTTCCCAGGAAAGGACCCTCCCTTCCGGGGCTACCTTCTTCCCATGGCTGGGGCGCCCTGAGCTCAGGGAGGCACTGAGGGGCACCCGCAGGGACCTGGAGGGGTGGTGCGGGAAGCAAATCTACAGCCTGAGGCAGATGCCCTGCACTGATGGGGGTGGACAAGACCTGGGCTGGGAGAACTAGCCAGGTGTGGGGGGCAGGCACCACCAGGAACCAGGCTGTCCACTGACCACGGCTCAGCGCAGGGCACCCCACTGGAACCGGTGGACCGGACCCCGCAGGCCCGGAGAAGGGCCACCCCCACCCCTCCCTGGGCTCTTTGTTCCATTAAGTGCCCACTGCCTGTCACCCCCCCTTCCCCCAAGGTAGTCACATCAGGGCAGCATTCCGGGCTCTCTGTGCCCCCTCCCCTCCCCGGCTCCCCGCACCTAGTGGGCACACAGTGCATTTTGTTCAGGCATGGGGGAAGGCCCGGCTGAGGAATGCCCCTTCCCAGGCCTGCCACCCACACCAAGGGACGGGCCTCTTCTCGCCCTGACCTGTTTCGCAGAGCGTGGTGCCTCCAACTAAGAACAGGTGGTGCTGGCCCCCAGCCCGGGCAGGGCCCTGGGTAACCCTCAGTCAGCAGCCCTGCATCACCGAGTCTCTCTCCTACCCTCAGCCACGGTTCCAGGGCTGGCTTCGGGCCCCAGACAGGGAGACAGGAAACGCTCCACAGTTTAGAAAAAGCCTGGTGTTAGGTGTTAACTGTTCCTCGTGATTCTCCCTCTTTTCCTGTAGGACGTATGGGGGACAGTAGAGGGGTTTTTTGGGGGGTGGGGGAGTTAAAGAAGAAAATGATCCTACCCATCCTGAGAATGTGTCCCCAGGAGTCAGTGTGTCCCCATAGTGACGCTACAAGGGTGTCTTTCAAAGGCAAATCAGGACCGAAAAAGAGAAACACAGTTTATGGAATTTGTACTTAACACAGTCTATGAACTTACTTCATCTGCAAACATTCAGCAGCTTTGTTACAAATAAGGACACTCTCTCCAAATCCGTGGGGGTGTCGCTGGAAGGCCCCTCAAAGAATAAAGGATTTCTCAGGTGGCTTCTCATTTCTGGTCCCACAAGCAAAGTCTGGTAGGAAGCCTGGTGTTGAAGCTGGGTAACGACATGTTTGTACGTGCTGGGGCGTGTGCTTCCGTGTCAAGTATTAACATTTAGTTCGCTTTCCTCCATTTGGGGAGACTGTGACCATAGGACGCTGAGTGAGGGGTGTTCTCTTTGCTGAAGCCTGCGATTGGCTGGCAGAGCGGGGCTCCTGTCCCCAGGGGATCCTGCTCTGTGAACGTCCATACCCAGCACCTCACTGCTTCTCACAGACCCCACTGATTGGCCCAGCAAGGTGGCTGGCTCGCCCAGGGACACACAGCCGGGCCCATCTTCACAGCCACACGTTTTGCCCATTTAGGGGAGGGTCCTTCCTACTGTAGATGGTGTGAGATTTGAGCTCCGTTATCGTAGTCAAAGGTTATTGAAGACAATATGATCCTGCCTTTTCCTGAAAACAAACAGGTACCCCAGGTGCGGGATTTCCTGTGGGGTCTGGCTATGAGGGCAGCCCAGGCAAACAAGTGTGCCTGGCCATTCTTGGGCCCAGGGGCTTGTCCACGGGGCTTTTCTCCCCAGGGGGGTTGGGGGGGGAATGCTACGAGGCACTCGGTGGGAGGAAGGGGGCTCTCCTTGGTGGCCGGCCTGTCTGTGAGTACCTCGGAGTCTGTTTTGGAGAGCAGGAATTAACGCACGTGAGCTCTTGGGGCCTGCTCTACAATGAGCCGGGTTCACGGTGGGTGCTGTGTGGGGCAGACAGTGAGATCTGCCTGCCTCCCAGGCTGCCTGGGCAGTGTGGGTCCCTGGTGAGGCCACCAGCACCACGCCACAGGGTGGTGCCCTTAGACCTACGTGAAGACCGAGCTCCGGGTCACGTGGTCGGAACCCAGGACAGACCCAGCAGTGGGTTTGCTCACCAATTTGGTCCTTGAATGGCCATGTGGAGCAAAGGTCACATGTGGCTTTGGAGGAGGCACATCTAGGCTCTTTCAGCACTCACCCCTCTGAAACCCAGTTGACTGGTCTGTGAAGTGGGCATGATAACAGCTGGTGGCCCTGAGCCCTTGTCTGGATGCTGCTCGTGAGGGAGGTGTGAGCCGGCCAGACCAAAGTCAGGAGAAGGAGCCGGTGATGCTCAGCCTCCTGCACATGAGCCAGGATTCTGTCCACAGGGGCACGGGGCACGCTACCCTCAGGGCCAGATGCCATTGGGGCCCACCTACACCCCAGGAGGTGGGCTCAGGCTCTGCCATCTTCAGCAACACCAGGAATGTGTGGGTCAGAGAGACCCAACTGGGGGCTCATGTGATCCTTAAGATGTTCGTGGGACATCATGTCCACCTCACAGTGGGGGGCCCCAGCCCGCATGAGGCCAGCGTTGAGGTCAGGAGCTGTTGCCATGTGAAAACAGTTATTTTCCCAAACAGTGAACAATCCTAGTGATGTCATAGGCCCTGCAGAGGGCCCAAATCAAATCGGTTCTGGTGCTGGTGAAGCTCCTGGAACACTATCCCAAGGTGATGACACAGCCTGGCCCGGGGCAGGAGAGTACAGAGGGCGGGGGGCCTTTCAGGTAGGGTGCCCTGAGTGTTTCTGGGGTCACATTTCAAAAACCACATCCATTAAAGGAGGGCGGGGCCTAGCAAAGACTCACACAGGCCAACCACCTGATGGCACTGGACACCCCTCCCCCTGCAGCAGCCCACAGGGCCAGTAGTGGGGGCAGCATGGGGGAGTGGTTAACGAATCCCAGGGTGGAGGTACTGAGTGAGGGGCCACAGAAGGGGCTCAGGCAGAGCAGGGGGAGCCTCCCCCACGTGCCTTCACGCCTGGCTGAAATCTAATCCTCATTCTTGGGCCCTCATGTCACAGCCTCAGCCCTGGCTTCCCAGAGGCCTGATGCAGTCAAGCTGTTCCCATTCTCCTCTCTTCCTCCAGAGGAAGGACCTTTGCGGATGAAGTCATGGGAATGAAAGCTCCCTTTGCCCCGAAAACAGTGGAAGCCTGAAGTCGGCTTGTTGTGTGGCCTCCCGGTGTACAGACAGGCAAGCTTTGCTCTTTACCAGAGTCTCCCCAGCATGTGACATCATCTAATTCTCAAATCAGGTGATGATTCCCACTGCACGGATGGGGACACTGAGGCTCAGCTCTTGGGACTGGCCCAAGGTCACGATGCCACCAAATGAACCCTCATCCAGATCCAGCCCTCACAGCTTGAGGCCAGTAGCTCTGAGGAACCCACAGGCGCAATTCAATTCAGTGAACGTTTGCTCAGTTCTCGCTGGTGCCAGGCACAGGGTCAAGTGCTGTCCTCAGCCCGCCCTGGACAGGGCCCTGCACAGCTTTGTCTTTCTCACTTCCGCCCAGAGGGTCTCTTGGGTTGTTTCCTGCTAATTGTTTCCATGTTTCCAGTAGATTAATTTCAAAAATTACACTTTAGTTCACCTCTCAGTTTAATGCAAAAGAGTATAGATATCCGTGGCTCTGTTTGCCATTTTGGTAAGAATCACATTCTTAAATGTGACGGTGACTGAAATAACCCCAGCTCCTGGCCCTGAAGAGCCCATGGGACCATCTATTAGCTTTGAGGAAGTCACGTGGGCTCCTGCAGTGTTCATTCCACACAGGGAACTGATTACTTCCTCCGGGAAGGTCTCATCATGGGCATGTCACTCTTTTTTTTTTTTAAAGATTTTATTGGGGAATTGGGGAGCACGGAACAGCATTGGGGGATCGTGGAAGGGGAACAGACAAGTTGCTGTCCTTTTGTTCTTCAGTCTAGTTGTTGAGGATGTTGCTTCACACGCCAGCCATTGTACGGTGGCTCACGGCCGCTCACGCTGGCTGCCAGCCACACACGGTAGCTTATGGCAGCCCACTGCAGCAGGGGCTGCAGCCTAGCCATCGCTGGTGACTCATGGCAGCCCAGCTCCAGGTGGGCTGTTGTTCACCATCTTAGCTGTAGAGGGCGCAGCGTCACTCGTGTGGGATCCGAACCGGGGCCCTGCTGCTCAGAGCCGGCGTCCCAAGCCAGCTCGTAACCAACGCACCACTCGGCCGGCCCTGGGCACGTCATTCTTCAGAAGCAGCTTCCCGCCTGGCTGCCCCTTGTGCGCCTGGTGCTGGGGGCTCAGGAGAAGCAACGACAGCCACACTCCAGGCTGAGTGTCTGGCCCCGTGCTGGGCACGGGAGACCAACGACAAATGACCCGGCCCCGGAGGAGTGGGCATCCTTACGTGTACGTGGCTGTGAACACCTCTTCCCACCTTAAGTCAGTGACAGATTCCAGATGAGTACAGCAAGTCCTCACTTAACATCATCAATAGGTTCTGTGATGTTAAGCAAAATGACATATAACAAACCAAGTTTACCATAGGCTAGTTAATACAAACAAGAGTTAAGTTCTTATGGCATCTCATCAACAGTATAATGAAACAATGTTACTTGAGAACCTGCTGTGCTCATACTTTTTACTGGGCCAACTGGTCGACCAACCAGCTGGCGTGGTCATCAATTAACTACAGTGAACTGCCATTGGACCAGTCCATTTAATCACAAACATTTTCATGGGCATGTCAACTGCCTGATTTCAGCAATCATTGTCCTTAGTCCAGGGAAGATGCTCAAGAATCAAAGGGTCTTGTCAGGGAGGGCCTGGGAAGCCCAAGCCCAATGGGAATGGCTAGAGCATCCCTGGACTCTGGTTCACCTGGGTCCAAAGGGGGCTGAGCCCAAGATGGCGGTGCTGGGTCTGGCGATGGCGGGCACCATGTGGTCACCGAGGGCTGGGGTCTGATGCGGGGGTGTCTCAGGTTACCCAACACTTTCTGCGGGAAAGACAGCATGCATCCCTCCGGCAGACACGAGCACCCTGGGGCTGCGGAAATGGTTTTCCTCCGCCATGGGCCAGAGAGCTCGGTGGGCTCTGGCACACGTTCCAAGGCCGTCCATTACCCTTTCTGAAAGTCACAGCAGCTCCCACCTTCTAAAGAGTCCTTGTTTCCCTGGGGACTTTGATAAAGGGAGGGGGTGGCCTGGCTGACTACAGGGACATTCCTGCGTGAATCAGCACATTAGCGTCCTTCTTCGCAGGCATCTCGTGAGTGATGCTCTGTCCACCCTTCTCTGCCTGCTCTGTCCCCTGGGGCTGGCTGCTATGGTCTGTGTCAATGGCCTGTCTTCCCTCTGGTTCTATTTGGGTTCATCCAATGGAAGCACTAATGGGAGATGGGAGGGGGCGGGTAGAGGTGCAGGAAAGAGAGTGAGGCTGGGTCCCTGTTCCTGCACGTCCTCCCGACTGGGTCACGGTTGGCAGTGGCGACGGCTGCGTTCCTTTCGCAAAGGCCCGTCTCCTCCGCAGCCCCCCCTCCAGCTCTTTCTGGACTTTGCATCTGCTCCTTCCCTTGCTCCGGGGTCGGAGGGGCGGGCACGGCGCCCCGTGTTGCCCGCCCACCCGGAGCCTCTCCAGCCCCTGCCGAACTCCTGCCCCCTGCCCACGCCTTAGAAACGGCCCTTCATTAAACCCTCTTTCATTACGCTATTTGAGGGGTCGTCTGTTTCTTTCAGGGACCCTGAAGGATATAATTGCCTGATCCAGGTGCCTTGTGAGCAGAGGAGGGGCAGTTTGACACCCCAAGCTAAGGACCAGGCTCTGGAGCGGGAACTGCCCCCCATTACCACGGGGTGTGCAGGGGCAGAAACAGGCCTTACTCCAGGACACCCCCCCACTTTCCACCACCCATTTATGATAAAAGCAAGTCCATTCTGTCCTGCCGAGTCTTTATTTTGAAACAGCGCTTGGCTGAGCACCTTTAGTAACTGTCTGGAAACCTTTCAGATTTTCATCCAGAACGATTCAAGGACCCCAAAACCTTCATCCTCGTCTTCACCCACTCCACCAGCCGCCTCGGTGTCCTCGGGCCCGGGGCTCGTGCTCCTTTGGGAGCAGACACCCAGGAGGCCCTGCTATGTCTGGGGCCTAAAGGGCAAACTCAATTCTCCCACAAGAAATGGGTGTGAGAAGTCAGGTCTGGGAGCAAAGTGGGTGTAGTCTACAGAAGCTGGGGGGCCCAGGGCTCCTTCCTCAGGACCGGGGTGCCAGGTCTGCCTCCGGTCCCTGGTGGGGTTCAAGGAGCTGGTCCTGGAGAGGATACCCAGGTCTAGAGGGAGACAGACGGGACCTAACCAGGCCCTCAGCCAGTCAGTGCAGGTCCCTGACTTGCAGCCCTGTGTCATTCACGAAGCCAGTGACAAAGGGGAGGGCCACTTAGCACCCAGTGGGAGTCCGTCATTGTCCCCTTGGTGACAAACACAGTGCCTCATTCAGGACAAGTAAGAAGGAGCAGGGAGCCTGAGCCAGCTCTACCCAGGACCCCAGTCAAACTCGGGGACCCAGGGGTCTCAAGGGCTGGCCCGAGCCACCCTGAGTTAGGCCACATGCTGGCCGGAGGAGCCTATGGGGTGCTGCCTTTGTTTAAGAGGCCACCAGGCAGCAAGCCACCAACATGCCCGACAGGCCTCTCCGGAAGTCTTTGCAGGCTGCCCAGCCTCCCCAACAGCTTCAGCTGCCGGGGCCACTCCGCGTCACCCCTCATCGGCGCAGCTCTCTCTCCAGGGCACAGCCAACTCTGGGAGAGCCTGGAAGCTCTCACAGTGCTTCCCTGGACCCCCGGCCCCTTCCTCAGGTCAGACACCCCTGTGGGCTGGAGAGCTGCGTCCCCCTCTAAGCAGCCGTCCAGAGTCCCAGACCCCTGCCACTGGTCAGCTCAGAGTTTGTGTGGTGGCCTTGGAGACGAAGACTGTCCCTCTGACCTCCCTGGTGGCTCTGAGTGAACACACAAGCAAAAATAAACAGGGGGTCACCCAGCCGCTGCCTCCAGGTGTGACGGGGAGCGCCTCAGTGCTCCTGGGCAGGGCTGAAAGGCTGTGTCCACTTGGAGACGTCCAGGAAGATGGCAGAGGCCCCGTGGTACAGCCAGAGGAGGGGCAGGGCGCCGTGGCGGGTCCAGGTGTTGCACCCAGGGTCGTAAGCTTCCATCTCAACGTGGTAGTCGCCATCCATGCCCTGCCAGCGGCCACCCGTCACGTACAGCGCGTCGCCCAGAGGCACCAGGGAACCATTCTCGTGCAGGCTGTGCAGGGACTGAACCTGTGAACAGTCAGTGGTCAGTGTCCGGTGGGCAGCGGGAGGGTGGTGGCCAGGGGACATGCAGAGAGGACAGCCGGCACCCTACCCGACGTCCCCTCCAGGGCACCAGCACACCTGCCACCTGGGACGGCACCCCAAACTGCCCCTCCCCTTCTGACTCTCGTTTTAGTGGGGCGACCCCGCTGCTCCCCTCCCAACCTGCACCTCAGGACTGTGTTTCCAGTTCCTTCTTCCTCTCCTAACCCAAGTTTGCTCATTTCTGAAAGATGGGGAGTCAGAGGGAGACATGGAGGCCTGAGCCTGGAGCTGCCTCCCAGGGCGAGGTCTGGGCTGGACCTCCGATTCTCAGCTGCTCTCCACGGACAGATGTGGTGGCCTGAGCCCTGACAGATGCACGCTGGGGCCACTTGCCCCATGGACTTTCGCTCGGTCCTGGCACCCCTAGCCTTGGCCCATGACCTCAGGAGCGCCCTGAATAGGAGTGTGGGGTCAAGGCCAGTCGCTTGCCAGAGGCCAGAGAGGGCTGTGGGCCCTTCTAGAAGGGAGGCGGGAGGCGGCAGGGCAGGGGCCTGCCTGTGGCCGCCATGTGAAGACCACCGCCTCGGCCGGGAGAGGACCAGCGGGGCCCCGTCTGGCTGGGAGCCCTGCCCAGAGCAGTGGCGTGGGCTGGGGGAGGCCCGGCAGAGGCCCGGCTGAGAGGGCCCAGGAAAAAAGCCTCGCCTGGCAGGGTGCGCCCTGCACCTGTTTTGTTGCTCTGATGGGGGCCTCCGGTCAGCTGAGCGCTGACGCCAGGGACAGCTGTGGGCAGCAAGATCACGGAGACCCTACTGTGGCCTGGCCAGCACAGCAGCCTCCCTGGGTGGCTGTAAGAAGCAGTGCCGCCTCCTAGGGCCTCCAGGGACTGAGACTCTCAAGGCAGGTGGGGTGGGCCCAGGGCGTCTGGCTAGTGCTAAGGCCACGGCGGGCTCTGGGCACTGTCCCTCTTTCTTCTCCAGAAGAAACAGGAGAAAGGCCAGGGCTCCGGTGTCCCCGAGGGCATGTCTTGAGATGCCCACCTCCCACATAACCCCCTGGGCCAGTGGCAGAAGAGGAGCGCAGCAGCAGGCCTGGGAAATGGGGCGCCAAGAAGCTGGCTCTCCCACCTCACCTGCAGCCGAGGAACCTGCTCCCCTGCTTGACTACCCCCGGGGGTGGGAGACTCACTCCCTCTCAGGCCTGGCCAACACCAGGAAGGAAGCGCTTTCTCTCAGTCCACAGCTGGTCCCGAAACACCCCCAGCTGAGACGGAGCACAGGCCTTCCCGAGCCGGGGACAGAGCACCACGGGGACCAGCAGGCCCTGTCCTCGGCTCTGCCATCCTCACAGGGCTTGGCCCAGACTCTGCGCCCTCATCTGTCCCTTCACTGTCCTCCCGCTGTGGCGACAGCCCAGGTCCCGGGGCCCCCAGGGCTGCTCTCTGTGGTGTCATGCGTCTCGGGGGTGGAGGGTCGCACGGGGAGGCAAGGCTGAGGCCCACCTTCTGCCACAGGTTGGCCCCGGGGTCATACACGTAGACCTTCTTGGTGTTGTCGCCCACCAGGTAGAGCGCCCCCTGCAGGGCGGCGCAGCGCGGCGAGGACAGGTACTTGGGCAGGAACGGCGAGGCGATCATGCTCCACGCTTCTGCAGCGACACAAAGGTCAGGGGCTCACGGTCCTCAGGGCGCTCGGGTGGGGCTGACCCGAGGCGACACCCCCTCAGGCTCGGAGTGAGCCCCTTGCAGTGGGGGGTGGGGGTTCCAGAGACCCGAGCCCACTGCCTCCACCTCACTAAGCCTCCCTCTCCCCGGGGGTCTGAGGGTGGGGCTCAGGTTCAGGCCTCCCTCCGAGCTTCACCCTCAGGGCCTTGGCCCGGCCGCCGCCCCACCCGCCCCACCCCGACTGGGTGCCCTGGGCCTCTGCCTCCTTCCTGCCCGGTCCTCTCAGTCTGGTAGACTGGGGGCCCCCGACCCTGGCTCTAGCGGGTCTCCCATGGGATCCTCACACCCATCCTGCAAAATGGGTCCTGTTATCATCTCCACCGTCCAGGGGACAAGACAGAGGCTGAGAGACGAAGCAAGGAGGGCCTCTGAGCCTCGTGGGCACAGCCAGGGCCCAAACCCTGGCACCGAGCCCAGAGCCCGAGCTGGTGCCCATTGGGCTGTGGGGGCCTGGACCACCACCCCTGGCTCGTGAGGCTGGTTCCAGGCAGACACAGCAGCCAGAGTTTCTGGGCTCAGGGATGGGCTTCCCTGTCACCACCCCCAGTCCCCCTCGTTTGGGTGGGACTGTGGCTCTGTGTAGGTGACCCCTTCGGTTTCCCGCCTCCTGGGCCCCACCTGTCCTCGGGCCCCCACCCTCTCACTCACTGAGAAGAGACGGTAGCCTTGCAAAGGGGCCCAATGGCCACTTGCCCCTGTCCCTGGGTCCCACCTTGGCCCTCCCCTCCGACCCGCCTGTCCCAGGCCCACACCACACGCTGCTGTCCCCTCACCTGTGACCGGGTTGTAGCACTGCAGGGCCAGCGCGTTGTACTTGCAGGCGCTGGAGCCCACCAGGTAGAGCCGGCCCTGGCAGCCGGCCGCGGAGAAGTTGCTGACATACTTGAGGGCGGGGCTGACGGATGTCCAGGTGTCTGTGTACGGATCATAGCTCTCCACCTCCACCACGTCCAGAGTGGTGCCTGCAGGAGACGGGGATCAGGGCTGCAGGGGGCGGGGGTCAGGGGACGTTCCTGGACACACAGGGCCTGGGCTCTGGAGAGCTGGCAGGGCTCCCCCGGGTGCCCCAGGATGGGAAGGTGGTGGAGGGCATGGCCTGGCCAGGCAGGTGCGTTACCCCATTTCAGAGGGCAGCTGAGGTTCCGAGAGGTGAGGGTGCTAGCCCAAGGCCACACTGCCGAGAAGTGGTGTGGGCGGTGGGCACCTGGATGCAGGAATTCCCGACTCCAGAGTGATGATGGGGCCTCGTAATAAAGCCCTGCCACTCCCAACTCTTCTGAGGGAGCTGAGGGCACATTGGAGGGGTCCTGGTGGGAGCCCCAGGAGGCTGGCTCCCCAGGCCTCTCACATGGTGGGAGTCCTTCCCTGGGGTGGAGGAAGTCATCCCTGGGAGAGCTGTAGGCAGCTCCTGCCCCAGGCCCGGGTACAGCCTGGATGTGTGACAATGGGGACCTGCCAGGTGAGAGGGCATGCTGGGGACCCCAACTTGCCCTGGGCTCAGGACCTGTGCGTGCCCTTGCTCTTGGGCCAGACACGGCAACTATTGAGAGAAAAGGGACTGGCCAGGATAGGGGGCGATTTAGAAGTGGCCTCAGGGTCAGTTGTCACCTACAGAGCCCTTGGGAAACTCTCGCTCGTGCCACGTGCCACATGCATTTCGGTTTTCAATATTCATCCAACCGTGACATCCCTGGGGCGACTCCTTGCTCTGTGCTCAGGCTGCGGACATGGTAGGGACAAAGGGGACAGCAAAGGGTCCCACTGTGGGTTCCTTTACCCCAAGGAATTCACCGAGAAGGAGCCCCTGAGCTGAGACCCGAGCCTAAGGTTCTGGGACAGGAGTGTCATCTCCACTGGCAGCTTGAGGCCCCAGCTCCTCATGGGTCCCTTTCTGGGGATGGACTCATTGTCCTGCTTTCTGGGCAGCTGGCTACCCAGCACCTGAGCCTCCTGTGGCTGATGTCCAGCCTTTGCCAGGGCCTTGGCGTGGCTCCTGTGCACCCAGGCTCACAGCGAGCTCCTGAGGGCAGCAGCGGGGAGCAGCACCGTGGTCCCCGAGGCCAGTGTGGGGGCGGGGGCTACTGTTGCAGGGTTGAGAGGCTGCAGAGAGGTGGGGCCGGGGCTCAAATGCACAGGAGGTGGCCCTGGGAGGGTGGAGGGGGGGGCCTTACCGCCGATGGCGTAGATCTCCCCGTTGAGTGCTGCGCTGGCGTGGTTCGTGCGCGCCTTCAGCATGGGGGCCACGCGTTTCCAGGCTGCCTCCTTTAGCGGGAAGCACCAGGCCTGGGTGGTTGACCAGGTGTCCGTCTTGGTGCCCCGTGAGCCACCTGCCGGGACCAAGCTTCTGTCACTCAGGTACCCACCAGCCTGGGGTCTCTGGGTCAGTGGGGAGTGGGCACCAAGGCTCCTGCTCCCTTCTCCCCACACCAGGCCTCGTGCTGCCAGACCACTGCGCTGGGTGGGACCGTGGTGGCCCAGTCCAGCTGTGCAACTTGGACAGGTCCCTCCAAGCCCCATCAGCAAGGAGCACGAGGTTTCAGAGCCCCATCAGTGGGAGCCCTTTCCTAACCAAATCTTACAGGGACCCCCAACTTCTAGATATAAAAAAGCAGAGTGACCCCTCCCCACCGTCACACAGTTCTGTCTGGGGAGGCTCTGGCTGCAGCAAAGCTACCTGGGGTCCACGTCAGACAGTGTACACGGAACGGTTCCCTGAACCCATGTGTGGACGTGTGGGTTTTAAATTCCCTTGTTTTAATGTCATGGAAAGTTCTAGAAGACTCTTGACTAAACTGTCGGGAATCCCACAGGTGTTACATTCAGATCGGCTACTCTGCGGGGAGCCCCGACCTGCCCACCTGTGACGTAGATGCTGTTGTTGAGCGCGGCCAAGGAGAAGCCCCACTTGTGGTAGTCGGGGAAGTCTGGGAGCGCCATCCATCGCTCTGGCAGGAAGAGAGACGCGGGGTCAGCGTGCAGAGCTCACTGCTGGGCCCCCCCCTGCCCAGCGCCTCTTCCACTCTGTGGGTGCAGGGACGTCCCCTCATCAGCCGAAGGGAAAGCGGGGGTCTCAGCTGTCGCAGTGGTGGGGGGACACCCCTAGTGGGGCAGGATCCAAAGCGGCCCTGGGTGCCCCGTGTGCTGCTCAGCCCGGCTCCTGGCAACCCCCACCTCTCCATGTGCCCCTCGGAGCCCGGCACCCAGGCGGGACACAGGGTTGCCCCAGGGTGAGCTCGGGAGGCTGGTCTCACCCTGACCCTGCAGTTGACCCCGCAGTTGACCCCACTGACCCAGACAGGTCTGGTCCCACCTCAGTCAGAGGGATGATGGGTTAAGGGGCCTGGTCTCTAGTCACCAGTGGGTTATAACAGAAACATCATTCATTCACTCATTCTTTATGCATTTGCTCACCCTGAGCACCTTCTGTGCTCACTTGAGCCAGGGGCCTGCGGGGGCCCAACACGGGCCTGCGGCAGGCAGAGTGGTCCACAGCCCAGCTCCCACGCCCCAGCTGTGTGGCCTGGGACAAGCCTCAGCCTGGTTCCTCATCTACTGAATACGGATAATTCCCACCTTCCAGGGAGGTGTGGGGAGCACGTGAGATGATGAGTGTCGGTCACACGGTGACTGCTCAGCCAGAGGTGACTTGCAGGACAGAAATGCCCTGAAGTCAGACCTGCCTTCACGGAGCTACATGAGGTAAACTGAGGCAAGAGATGAGACAATGCTTTGAAAAAATCAAAATCAATGAATGTGGGAACGTTTAAGTCCTATAAGCGGACACACTGTGGGTGTTTCTAGAAGGCTGTAGGCGAGTCGCCGCATCCCTGGGGACGTGCCCTGGGAAGACTGTTTACTGTTGACAGCAGCTTTCTGGACACGTGGAACTCCAGGTCTTGCCAGGCAGGAACTACGTGTCCCCCTGACTCATGTCTGTGTCACCCCAGGGTGGGGATTGCCCAGAAGTCACCAGGCCTTTGTTTGCCAGCATCCCCCCCTTCCACCCTCCCAGTGGGGTCCAAGGGACAGCTGCTCCCAGGCAGAGCCAGGCGAGCTCATCTCCTGACGTCAGCCCCCAAATCCCCTCTCGTCAGCCTCTGACCTGGGACAACTGGCCCCGAGCCTGAAAGCCACTGATGCCATGGCATGGCTGGCAACCTGCCCGGCGGCCCCAGGACACCAGCCGGCCTGCATCAGTGCTGACTGAAGAGCTTCCTGGGGCCCCCACGCCCCCAGCCAGAACCCCTACTGCCTGCTCACTCTTCTTCATTTCCCTGTGAGGGGCCCCAGGCAGGAGAGCCACACCCAAATGGCAGGCCTCGCCCTGTGCCCATTGGCTCCGCATGTCAGCTGTGTGAGCCCACTTCACAGAGGAGGAAACTGAGGCTTGGGACGGGGGTAGTGAGGAACGACCTGCTTAAAGTCTGGAATTAGCGTCTCGTTTGGGCTGATTCAGAACCTGAGCTCTCAGCCCTCAGGCTGCTCGCACCCCAGCCGGGGCCATGGCTCCATCAGGACAAGGGCAGGGAGCAGCCGCCAGCCGGGCCTCCCGCCCCACACGGTGCAGCCTTGGCAGCAGAGCCCTTTACTGGGGGTCTGAGGCCCTAAAAGACGAAACTGAGTCCTGTCACTGGAGGGAGAGGGGCTCACGGTGCCCCACTAGAAGCCTCCCCGCCCCCACTGTGGCCCCTAGACCCCCCTGCAGCCCCAGAAGACCCAGGCACACCCAGGACGGGCCCTGTTCTCTGTGTATCTCACTCGCTCCACCTGCAAGGTGCACACGAGTGGCTCCCATCAGGACACGGGGTCCTGAGCTCTAGACGCCGGGTGTACTCACTGGCTTTGATGTTGTAGAAGGTGAAGTTCCCGGGGAGCGGGGCGGGCGGGCCGGCACCCTCCTCATCCTCCTCCAGCGCCCGCCCGCCCACCACCACCAGCACCTCCTCCAGCTCCTGCGGCAGGGCGGGCAATGCCTGTGGGCCAGGAGGGCTGCGGTCAGAGGGACAGGGTGGCCACTGTCTCCCTGGGCCCTGGGCCCAGGTGCTGGCAGGCCTTAGCGGCCTTTCCTTAGGCAGGTGGTGGCCTGGACAATTAGGGGCCGCTGTGGGTCGCCAGGTGTGCCCCTGTGTCGGTGCACATGTGTGGGGTAAGGCGAGCTTCAGTGTGTGTGTGCCTCTGTGTGTGCCCATGTGGTGACAGCGGCAAAAGTCAAAACTGGGAGAGGTGGGGCGGCAGGTCCCTGTGTGCCCCAAATGCGAGGGCTGCTCTCTTCCCAGCAGTCACCACAGGCCTTCTGGAGGCATTCTTGCACCCATCTTTGGAACCGACCCCCAGATGCTGCCCTCAAGCCCCCATACAAGCCTCCCCTTGCACCCTGGGGGCCCTGCTCCCCTGGGCCGGCATGTAGCACCCTGAACTAGGATGGCCGTGGCCAGTGGGAAACGCTGTGATGGTTCCACCCTGGTTGGTGAGTAGCCACTGTCCAGGGCTCCCAGGACCCAGGGGTCCCACTGCCTCTCTGGCCTATGTAATGCCCGAACCTCTCACCACCAGCAATTACAAGGTGACCACCTATCGGGGCAAGGCCCCCAACCAGCCCCACCACCAGGCCGGCCTTCGTGCCTGGCGGTGCAAGGGTTAGCTGCCACCACGCAGCCATCCCTGGCCTGAGCCACATCTTTGTCCCCAGACTTGGCTCCTGAGACATCCTCTGGAGCAAAGCCCTCCGCAGGCTGCCCAGCACACGTGGACTTACTGGCCTCTTGTCTCTGCCACACCCTGGCCTATCACTTCATTAGGACCTGCCTTGCCCGCCAGGCCCGCTGCCAGCCCAAATAGGAAATTGTGCTCCATAAACGCTTGAGCAGCTTCCTAAGGGGCAGGTGGCGGCCGCTGCCATGCCCGTCTGTGGTCCTTGCCAGTGAGCAAGCTGGGCCTTCTTGTCTGATTGGTTTTCCTCCTGCTGAGCTCCTATCCCTCCTCTGAGGCCCAGCTCAGATGCTCCCTCCTCCAGAGAGCCCTCCCTGACTGCCCGCCTCTCCAAGGATGCCCCTCACCCAGTGCTGGCCTTTCTCAGGCCCCCTTAGGTCTATTTCCAGGTTTGAGCCTGCTGAGCAGAGGGGTCCTTCAGGACAGGGGTTGAGAAGGATCCCTCCTGGGTTCCCCTTCCCCTCACATTTGGGCATGGCACGCACAGGGGCACAATCTGTACTTGGGGGTGAGTGGTGTATTCTCCACCCCCATGCGGGTGAAGTCTCTGAGGTTACCCCCACACACACTCACCCCATCATGGCCCTGGGACAGGGCCGCCCGGCACGCCTCTGACTCCAGGATCAGCGGCTCTGTGGCCAGCAGCTGCTGCACGCAGGGCCTGGGCACGGCATCCAGCTGCACCAGGCCGAGCAGCCCGGGCAGGAGGGCGGCCCGGGCCTGCGGGTTGTGGCGCACCCAGCGCAGCAGGGCCTCCAGCCGGCTTTGCTCTGGCTGTGCCTGCAGCAGGTCGCTGGCCAGGCAGGTGGCCAGCCGGTCTTGGGACAGCTGCAGGAACTCATCTTCCCGTGCCACGGCCTCAAAGTTCTCCCGCAGGAAGGCCCAGGCCTTGGCGGCCACGCCCAGCAGCCCCTGCTGCTCCCCAAACTCACAGATACCCAGGCAGTTGGTGGCGTCCAGCTGCTGCTGCAGGTAGCGGCCGCAGGCCTTCTGCACGGCGGGGAAGTGGAGGCACGCGGCTGTGCGTGTCAGCGCCTCCACGTTGGCCTGGGTGATGGTCAGCCGGCCAGTGTACACGAAGTCCACCAGCTGCCCCACCACGGCGGCCTCCACATCCCGCAGCTCCACGCGCGCCGAGAAGCTCTCGGCAAAGTCGCCCGCAAACATGGCGTGGAAGTAAGGGCTGCTGAGCGCCAGGAGGCCACGGTGGCAGGGCAGCTCCCGGCCACCCACCAGCAGCGTGACGTCGGCCATCTTGGGCTGCGAGCGCAGCCGCAGCAGCCCGTCCAGCATGTTCTGGGCGTGTGAAGGCAGCTGGAAGTCCATGTCGTCCATGTTCCGCACCATGACGCCCGTGCCAACGTGGCGTCCCCCGGGAAGAAGCCCCTAGGGCGAGAAGGGAGCAGGGTGGGCGGGGGCGGCGGGCGGTGGGGCGGGCAGGGGCGTCTCATCCACCCACATCCTGCCCGCCCCTCACCAGGCCTTGGCTGAGCATCAGTGAGGTGTGAGGTGCTTGACCCAGCATCTCCCCTGACCCAGGCCGGTAGGCACTAGTGTCATTCACTTTACACGGGGGAGGCTGAGGCCTAGGGAGGCTGGGAGGCTTACCCACAGCCAGGCAATCAGGGCAGGATGGGGCCGGCAGGAGGCCCCAAGCCCTGGGCCCCACAGAACAGACCCCAGGGCCCCCCAGTGGCTTCCGCTGCTCCTAGATCCATCATGGCTGGGGAGGGCATAGGGACGCCGGAGAGGTTTCTCGCCCCACTGACTCTCACTGTCTGTGGTCACACAGAGCCTTGGCTGGCCATGACCCTGCTGGGCATCTTGGGGAAGACATGTCCCTCTCTGGTCCCAGTTTCCTCCTCTGCAGATTGAGAGGCTGGCAGTGAGAGGGCTGTGTGATCATGCCCTGCACAGCCGCTCATGCTGACTGCTCCCGCGAGCCCAGCCACGTCCCACGGGTGGCTCACGCATTCACCACTTAGCCCTCACGACAGCCCTGTGAGGTGTGTGCTGTTAGCATTCCTTTTGCAGGTAGGGAAACTGAGGCACAAAAGGTTCCAGTCGCTTGTCCAAGATCACACAGCACGAGGTGAAGGAGCCAGACGCAGGGGGCCCCTGTCCTGAACCCCAGGTTCCCCATCGCCATGTGTGTTTGGTAAAGACAAACCAAGGGAAACATTCTAGAGAGTGATTCTGTGTCCCAGTGTTCATATCCTCTGGTTCAGCAAATCCACTTCTGGGCTTATTTAGCTATTTGCATATTTATTTATGTATTTTTGATATTCTACGCTAAGAAAGCCTCCACCAGGAAATAAAAGGTCTGAATGGAGGCAACCATCCCGAGTGACCCACAGCAGCAAAACGCTGCACCCCAGAGAAATGGTCTGTCCACCAGGGGGCGCCTTCCGGAGCCATCAGGGTGTCCATGGGGACAAAACGCTTGCTGAAATAAGTCTGATCAAAATGACAAAGCCCCAGAAAGAGAAGCGGTGACTATGGACGCCCAGGGGTTGGAGAGCCTTGCTGAGCTATGATGCTGGCTCCAGTGGTGGGAACCGGAGACCTCCCTCCCTGACGGGTACCCGTCTCCATCCTACATTATAGCGACGGACCCAGGGAGCCCACCTCGGGGCCGGACGGCCTGCCTGGGCTCGTGCCCGGACAGGTGAGGTCAGTGGGCCCCGGCCAGCGTCCACCCGGCCTGACCCCCTCCCAGGGAGGCCCTCTAGCTGGTAATGGCGGCTTTGCCCTCTCAAGGAGGAGACAGGAGCTCAGCCCGCCAGCTGCCGCCCCCAGGCCCTGCGCTCCATCATCGCTGTCTTCTCTTTGGCCAGCTGCTGCCATGACGGGGGCCAGCGCCCAACCGCCTTCCCGTGAGGCCTCAGAGGTGTCTGCTGACACCTGCCAGCCTGCAGTCCCAGCTCAGGGTGGGGGCTTCCGGAGGGGCAGGGCCAGAAGCGAGGAGGGCTGAGGGGGCAGGACAGCAAGGGAAGGGCCTTCATCAGGCTCAGGCCGGTGACCAGATGCCACGGCCCTGGCTGCAGTCAGGGTGTGACCCAGCACACCCCTGGCACCCCAGCCAGGACACGGAGGGGAGAGTGCCTGTCGAGCCCCCACCCCACCCTGAGGGGCTTGATCAGGGTCTGGGGCCTCTCGCCAAAGTGCCCAGCACTGTGATCGCCAAGCCCGCTGGGCTGTCCCACTGTGACCCGTCCTCCCCTCCCCCTCGGCTGCCCCCACTCCAGAGCCCTGTGGACCCTACCTCTGAGTCGGCCCCTGGAACCTGTTGCTGAGATCTCAGTCTGAAGAACAGGACTGACCAGCCGGCCGAGGGGGCATGGAGAGCCTGCTGGGCTGGGCTGGGTGGTCACGTGGGGACCGGAGGGTATTTTTAGCCTCTGTCTGCACTGGGAGGGAGGGTGGTGAGGGATGGGCCGGGCGGGGGAAGGAGATTGGTGTCTCCTCCTGGACTGTCTGCTCTGAAGGCTCACATGGGCCACATCGGGGCAGGAAGCTGAGGCCTCTGGGACCAGGGGCCAGGACAGACAGCAGGACGCATTCCAGGGCAGGGGCGAGTGTGGGCTTCACCTCTCCCAGTGGCACTGGGCTGACTAGGGTGGGGGTGCAGCTCCCCCTTCCTGCTTTCTTGTCTGCAAGAGGGGACAGTGGGATAGCCTGTGCTGGGGTTTCAGGAGGGCACACGGAGGCCCCGGCCCGGACCCCGTCATTGTGAGGGTCAGACAGGCACCCTCACGATGACAGTGGTTACTGAAAGGTGCCCATGTGGTCTCGTGTCCTGCCAAGTGGGAGAAAGTGAGTCATGAGGAGATGCAACTTGGTCAGCAAAGGCTTCCAAAACATGGGTTCCATGGTGGCCGTGGGGCAGCCTTCGGTGGTTAAGGGGGTGCCCAGAGCGGGGAGGCATCCCTGAGTGTCCCACCAGGCTGGTGATGGGGACGCAGGATCCTGAGACCCTGTCCCCATTGTATCGTGGCCTTGACCTCGGGGCTGCCCTGGTGTCTTCATTAGTTGTGAGAGCCAAAGACAGCCAAGAAATGGGGTCATCTAAAAATACAGCAGCAGTGACTCTGGGCCTCCCCTGCAGCGCTGGCTCATGGCGCTCACTGGTAAACCCTCATGTTTGGGTCTCAACGGGGCTCCGGACCAGGACGCTGAGGGGCGTCTCCGACATCTCTCATGTCAGTGGTCAGAGCACAGCTTCCCAGACGCGGGCCTGCAGGTACACAGAGAGAAGCCGCGGCTCGGGGTGGCCAGGTGGGGGCCTCTACCTGTTGACCCCTCCTTGCTTTACCCCTATGGGTCTTACTAATACAACCGTTTCTAGGTGTGCAGGGGAGCGTGAGGGAGGCCCAAGTCTGACGGAGGCCTCCCAGTGCCCACTAGGGAGTGGCTTGATGGTCTTACAGTGCCGAGAGGCCCAGGCGGCCCCCAGAGTGACAGCCCTCATTCCTGAGAAAGTTAGGTCATTTCTCCAAGGTAGCAAGGCATCATGACAGCTTGGGCCCGGGACGGATGGCCTCTGCCCCACCAGCACAGCTGCCGGCCCTGCTACCTGCTGAGGAGATGGCTGTGAGCTGGGAACCACACCCCTCTTCTCCTGTGTGCAGTCTAGTTGAGGACACAGCTGTTACACAATCACCACAATGATTGATTCGCTAACTATCAGTTCACAAGGAGTTCCCACACTCTGCTCACTCACAGGCCTCCTGGTTCCACACGCTTCACTCCCCGGCCCAGCCCAGCCCACGGTCGGGAAAGGGCCAGGAGGGCAGTTCCAGGCTCTCGGCCTCACGTGGAAAGGTGCTGGCTCGGGTATTAGATGGCCATCAGCTGTAGCCAGTTGGCCATTAGCTACTGTTGTTTTGCATATAACTGCCGCAGCTGCGTTAGCAAGCGTGGGTGTTGCCGATGGTGCAGGTCCTGCGGACCCTGCTTCCTGTGTCTCCCTGGCCGCCACTGAGACTGTGGTGCAGGGAGACCCCTAGTTGGGGTGCTGACGGACGTTTGCTTCTCGTGTCTCGACCAGCCGCCATCGAGAATATAATATAGTGGCATGAACCCCCTACCTGTGGCTCCGTTGCTGTTCCTGTCCGGTCTCCCCGAGTCCTATGTTTATCTGCGGGAAGCCGAGCCCCAGTATGACACCCAGTTCAGCCCAGCTCAGCCCAGTCGAGCCCAGCCCAGCCCGAGGCCCTGCCCCTGCCCCCGACAGTCTCAGGACCTTGCCCCAGCCTTAGCATTAGCCTCGTGTGGGGAGAGGACACTCATGGATGTCCCCAGCTCTCACTGTTCCCAGCACTATTACGGGGAGGGCACTGGAGGGCCACAGAGGATGTGGTCGTGGCCTGTCCCACTCCCCCTCCGTTTGCAGGCAGAGCACGAAAGGGTTAACGAGCTCCTGCCTCCGGGCTGGAGGAAATGCAGACATGGGATTCTGAGGAGAGGCTGCTGTCACCAGGAGCGACCCAGCTTGGGCACACAGCAGAGGCCTTCCAGGGACATGGGGATCGGAGGCCCAGCACCTCGCATGATAGGTCAGTTTGGGAAACTTGACACCAGGGGCCCAACAGATTACTCCCAAGAGTGGTGCAGTTTTTAAAACTATGCTGCTGGTTTCTTTTTACGATGACAAAAATAACACAAGCTGTTATTAAAGGTGGAAAGTTTGGAAAACACAGAGAAATATAAAGCAGAAAATGTGACCAGCAAAAGACAACCCCCACTAATTAACACACTGGTCTCTTCCTTCTGTCTGTCACTGTCAACGCTAGAATGACTGCAGGTATGTTTCTGGGTCCTGTATTATCACTTATGTTGCATCACAAGCATTTATGATGCGATTGGTCTTTGAAAATATGATTTTAAACTTCACCCTAAAAGGGATGCATCACCTTAAGAAGTTGGAAGTGACATCCAGTCACTTTATTGACAGACATTTGGGTTGTGCGCCATTTCGGACGATGACAACTAATCCGGTGTCACTTCTGTGATGACTTCCCCGGAATAGATTGAGAGGGTGAAAGCATCCAGCTTACAGACCGATGCACGGACAAGTGACGAGGGCCGTCCAGCTTGGGCGAGTGACGCACTGTCTCCAGCAGGCGGTAAACTGTCCCCCGAGTTGCCTGGCACCTTCGGGCTGTGAGGCTGTCCCAGGGCACCAGGCGCCCCCTTCCGATGTCTTCCCACCTTACTTGCTTACAGTATCTCTTATTCCGCCTGGGGTTTATTTGGGGCACAGGGTGCTGTCAGGTCATCCCTTTTCCCCCTCTAAAGTAGTTGACCAATGCCTGTAGGACGGTAATGGAGAAACCCTTCTTCTACACGGCATCCCTATCTCAGGGCCGTGATTTCTGGGCGTAGGGTCTCAGCTTTCTCTATTCTGGCTTGTTGATCTGGGGGCTGTATTCTGGGGTCAGAACCTCCATGTTTGATGGACTATTGCTCTATAACTATGACCTCTTCCTATCTGAAATGTGAGCCTCTTCGTTACCCCTTTAAAATTTCTCGTCTGCTGTATTAGTTTGCTGTCAGCATAACAAATGACCCCACAATCCAGTGTCTGAAAACAATAAATGTTTATTATCTCGCACAGTTTCTGGGCGCGGCAGCCGGCGTCCCGCCTTCGGTACAGCTTTGTTTTCCTGGTTTGTGCCGCACACAGGTATGTGCCAGGGAGAGGGCTGCGCTTCTCTCTCTCCTGTGTTTTTCTAACTCATGGGGAAGCCCCAGGGGCTATCCCATCCCCCTCCGTTTGCAGGCAGAGCACGAAAACTCTGTGAGTCTGGCCACCTCGCTGAGGTCTGCAGCCTAAGTAGGGCTCTGGGGTCCTCGGTGAGTTTTTGCCAACTGGACGGCAGCCTTATAGGCACCAAACAGGCCTTAGGCCCAGAGCGTGGCCTCGCTGGGGCCAGACCGCCTACCGTGGGGCCCCTGCTCCCCACAGGAGGGCTGCTAGTGGGCTGGGGTCCTAGGCTGCTGAGCATCAGAACCACCTGGCATGTCTTGAAACATACCAGCTTTCCCAGCACCAGCCCAGGCCGGGCTGCCGCCAGACTGTGCTCTTACGACCCCCAGGAAGCAGGAGGGCATTTGGGGGGTCACCCGAGTACCCAGTGCAGGCTCCTCCTCCCTCTTTCCAGGCCTCAGACCCAGGTTTGAGCTACCACCTCACACCCCGCTCCTGGCAGCCCACCTGGTCCTCCTGGAGCCATGGAGGCTTGTGGGGCGCCCCCTGCTGGCCTCGGTCCAGCCCTTCTGCTGGGACACTGAGGCAGGGAGGCCTCGGAGGGACCTGCCCCAGGCCACAGCGAGTGGGCAGGGAAGCCTGAGTCAGGTTAGCTGGCCACCTGCCCGGGGCTCTCCTGAGCGCCCCCGCCAGCTGCCACCTCTGAGGCCAGGCTCTGTGTCTACTGCCCACGCCCACCCCGGCCCCCTCCGTTGCCAGGCCCTCGGAACAACACTGTCCTTCAGGCAGCACACAAGGACGAAGTCCTCGAGTGCCCACATCTTCTGACGCCCCCCACCCTGAGGGTCACCAGCCCCACCCTCAGACTCACACTGCCGGCCAGCCCCAGGAAGCTCCCCTCTAGCTCCATCCATCATGCTTTGAGGCCAAGAGCTGGGGCCTCCCCGACAGTGTTGAGATGCTTGTGGGAGCCCAGGTCGGCGCCTTACTTACTGGAACCTGCTCCTTCAATACAGATCGCAGGCGGGCGAGTGTCACTGTCGTCCCAGGACACAGACCCCTCCCACATGGGACCTCAGTCCACCCTCACTGTGACCCTGGGCATGGGCAGGCCAGCATGACACCCCAATTTACAGATGAAGTGGAGGCTCCGTGGGGCTCTGGTCTCAGTGGAGTTGGACTTGGGTCTTGGTGTCCACCCCGTGCTGGGACCCTCTCTGGGCACAGGTGGCTCTTCCTGGGGACAACAGGCACAAGCGTGAAGGCAGCCAGGAATGGGAGTCTTTATTTAGCAAACTCCTGTCCTCCCTTCCCAGCGCTGGCTGTCCCCGCCCGCTGACACCCCCAGCTTTATATCTCCTCGAGTGTTCCTCCCTGTGGGACCCCAGGCGTCTGGCTGGGAGAGTTCTAGCTTCCATCCAACGACTCGCCTGCCAGCTTCCGAGCTCTGCAGGCGGGTGGGGACACTCCTGTCCCAAGAGGTCTGGCTGCAGGGAGGTGGTGGCCAGAGATTCCTGAGGCCTCCTCCCCAAATGCTCCCTGCTGGGGCCGTCACACAGCTGTAGGACCTTCCCCCACAGTCCCCTGGACTCTGGGCCAACCCTTCTCGGCCCCACAGCCTGGGTGAGTCCCATCGTCGTGGCTGCTACGGCGGCTGGGACAAGGCAGATGCTGTGGCCAGCCATTTGGGACTCTGTCCCCAGGAACTGTTCATGAGATACTCTGCAGCAATGGCGGCTCTTTAAGGGAGCGTCCATCTCCATTCCTCAGTCCCTCGTGGAGAGGGACTTGGGTGACATTCGGGTGATCACAGGGCGTGGCTGCACCTCATCGTGGTCTGGCTTCGTGTACCCCCATCCCAGCTACAAGCTCTCCTCTGGGTCCGGCAGCTCACTTTTGAGGGCAGGGCGGTGGCCCCCTCTGCTGAGTCCCCTTTCAGCCATGGCCTCTCTCACAGACGTCCCTGATGTCCTAAGCCTGCAGGTGGGGCCCTGCAGCTGCCTCTGCTGTGTGGCCTGGGAGGGGCTGCTCAACTGACGGGAGCCCCACAGGAAGCCTTCTCTTTGGGGACCAGATCCCCTGGAACACCTTGGGTGGCACTATCATGGCATGACAGCAGAGCACATGTCTGTCAGTGGGTCACAGCCTGTGTGTGACCGGCGCGCCCGTCCGCGTGGACCATCTCCCCAGCCGGAGGAGTCGGGAGGGTGGTCCAGTCTGACAGGAGGCCTTTTGCCCGTTGGACCCCATTCTCTCCCAGCTCCTCTCCCATCTCACAGATGGGGGGAGGTCTGGAGAGGTGAAGGGCATGGCCCAAGGTCACCAAAAGAAACCGAGGCAGGACCAATGCGGGGCAAGTGGAGGCTCTGGACAGGCCGGGACCACCAGCACCGGAGAAACTGAGGGACAGCACACCTAGGCTCTGGAAGGAGGGCCCACGGGAAACACGGGCTGGCATCCCAGGTGCCCAGGGGACAACCAGGCAGGGGGACCTGGGCTGGGACGGCAAGTGGTCACCGTCAGGGCTGAATGAGAGGCTGAGAGGGCTCCTTGGGTTTGGTGGCGACAAGGATACTGCCGAGGAGGAAACTGTCAGGGGCAGAGCTGGAGGACGCAGCTGGCACAGGGAGTGTCTGCCAGCCTGGCCTCCGGGCTCACCTGGCCACCAGGTGGGTGGAAAGGAAAAGAGAAGAGAAAGTCTAACCACTCCCAACCGCTTCCGGAAGGCAGGCTGCCAGCCCATCTCAGTCTCCAAAGCTGAACATCTCGGCCTCTTTCTCCTTCCAGAAGGCGAAGCTCCGGTCTATGTAGCCGCAGATGTCCTCGCCGTTGAAGCTGCCCCACTGGGAGCCAGGCCCCAGCTCCTGAGGCTGAACTGCAGGCTCGGGGCCACCACTGGGGGCGCTGGCGTGGGGCAGGGGCCCGAGCGGGGTCAGGCCTGACTTGCGACCTGGCTCGGTGTCCCAGGTGGGACCGCGGCCGGAGCAGAAGAAGCGGGCTTTGATGTCCTCGAAGCCATCGTTCCAGGCCCGGCGGCCGGCGGCCACCTCGTCAGTCACGGCCTTGTGGAAGGCCCGTGCGGCCTCCCAGCCGTGGGTGCCCAGGTGCTCGAAGACCTCGAAGCAGAGCAGATGGCGGACCTTGCGCTCCTCGGCAGGCAGGTCACACTCCAGGAGCTGGAAGTAGCCCAGCATGAACAGGTCCAGCGTGAGGCTGCCGTAGGGCACAGGCGCCCCGTCCACGTGGGGCAGGAACTGCTCAGGGGACAGGAGGCCGCGGGGACTCCGGGTCAGGCGCCGCAGCTGCCGGGAGGGCACGTGGGCCATGATGGCCTTCCAGTGGCCAAGCAGGTGGGTGATGATGTTCCTTTGTTGCCACAGGTGGCCGAGCCGGGGGCCCTCGCAGGAGGGCGGGGAGGGCGGCCTCGGGCCCCTGGCCACCTCCTGCCCTCTGGGCCCCGAGCGCCGGGCCTCCAGGGTCCTGCAGGCGGCCGTCTTGAGGGCGGGCGTGTAGGCCGACTTCTTCCAGTGGCTGAGGAACAGCATGACGATTCGCTCCTTGCGTAGGTTGGCCAGGTCGGGGCCGTGCCCGGCCCCCGCCTCTGACGGCGCCTCCTCGCAGCTGATGCCCGAGTCACTGGCCTCCTCTGTGTCACCCGGCCCAGGCTCCCCGCCGATCCGGTCACCGCGGGGCTGCGGGGCGGCCAGCCAGCAGCCTCTCGGGCACTGCCCGGGCTGGGCCCCCGCCTCACAGGGCCCCGGGTTTGGGGCGCAGGGCAGGCCGGGGGCCGACTCGAAGTTGCCACGTAGCGTCCGCACAGACACCCCGCTCTCCTGGATCTCACGCTGGGCCTCACTCTGCAGGGGGCTGGCCGGGGCCTCCGCACCAGCCTCCTGGGGGGGCCCGGCTGCCGGCCCCTCCTCAGCCTGCACCAGCCCGTTCACACCCTTCAGCAGCAGGGACATGCTGCGCACCAGCCGGGCCACATGGTTGCACCAAACAGGCAGGGGCTGCCCACCGGGCACGGCCACTGCTGCCTCCTCGGAGCCCTTGGGCGGGGGCTCCGGGCTGGGGGCCTCCTCGCCCTCCAGGCCGGGCGCCCGGGGCAGGAAGTGGCTGTTGACAGTGATGCTGACCAGGGGCGTGGGCAGCAGGGCCTGTAGCTCGGCCGCCAGTCGGCCCAGCTGGCTCTCGTACTCCTGGCAGCGGCGCCTGAGCTGCAGGTCTGCGATCTGCTTCTCCAGGTACACCAGGTCGTCCTCCGTCAGCAGCTCCCCGAAGGGGCCCAGGATGGCCTGGTGCGTCTGCGAGAACCGCCAGGCGGCCTGCTCCGTGGGGCCTGCGTTCCCGCTGTCGTCCTGGGCACAGGGAAGGCAGGTCAGCGGGGTCGCGGGGAGAAGGCGTGTTCCTGCTGGATGCAAGCTCCCCGAGGGTGGCCTGACTCGGTGGCCCCAGGTACCCCAGACCAGCCCTGGACACCAGCTGTCCCTTGCCTGGACTTAGAGAGTAAATGGGGGCTGGCCAGCCCCAGTTCCAAGGCTGAGGCTCAGGGCAGCCACCCCGCCCAAGGGGGCCCAGTCTTCCCCTCAGAAGAGGCCGGGGTGTCTCTGCTCTGCCACCCCCTTCCCTTTCATCTTCTCAATGTTTCATCCAAAGGGTCTCTCTCCTGAGCCCTCCCACCCCCTCCCACCCCCAGGGCCTTCTGTGCCCCTGGAGGAGGGGCAGCCTCAGCCACTGGGCCCCGGGTTCCCCTGATGGTTCACCCCAGAACACCCCCCAGGCTCGCCCTGCACCAGATACAGCCCTGCCCCCCAGGCTTCACTGTCTGTTGGGGGGCAGACACTTAGGGACCCTGAGCTGGGCTCTCTCCGGGCACAGGCTCTGTGCCAGCCTGATTACGCCTCAAGGCCCCTGAGGGAGGTGCCCGTTTCACAGGTGAGGGCACGAGTCCCCGCCTGGCTGCCAAGCGGCCTGGGCTAGTCTGGTGCCAGGCAGCACTCTGCACTGAGTTCTGATTCCTTGTCCCGGCAGGCCCAAGGCAGGGAGCAGATTTGGGGGGCATAGCCACTATCCTGGGCAGTGCCCAGCCCATGATGGTCCTGGGGGGGTGGGCACAGGGACTCGAAGCGTTTGGCCAGGCTGTGATAGCCAGGCCCCTTCCACCCATCCTCCCTCCATTCCCATCTCCACGCCCCCCTCCAGCCTCCTCAAGGTCAGACTCAGGGCTTCCTGTCTGTGCAGGAGCCCCGCCCCACCCCTGCCTTGCTCTGCCCTCAGCCCGTAGCTTCCAGCCTAAGAGTGAAGGCCAGGCTGGGCCATTACACCAGCACCGTCCAGTGCCTCTGCAACATGGAGAGGGCATGCAGCCACGACACAGCTGTGGCTACTGCAACTGAGGAGGGGGTTGACTTTAATTTTAATTAACGTAAAAAGCTACATGTGGCTGGCATTACTTTATTGGAGAGGGCTGTTCTAGACCAAGGGCGCAGAACACCTCATTCAGACAAAACCATACCCTCTAGGGCAGCGGTTCTCAACCTTCCTAAGGCCGCGACCCCTTAATACAGTTCCTCATGTTGTGGTGACCCCCAACCATAAAATTATTTTCGTTGCTACTCTATAACTGTCATTTTGCTACTGTTATGAATCGTAATGTAAATATCTTCTTGTTTTCTGATGGTCTTAGGCGACCCCTGTGAAAGGGTCATTCGACCCCCAAAAGGGTCGCGACTCACAGGTTGAGAACCGCTGCTCTAGGGGGAGACTCTACAACTACAGCCCACACAGCTGCTAGAGGGAGCCTGGTAAAATCCAACTCAAATCTCAGCCCTTCTCTGCTCAGGTTTTCGAAGACCTTACAGCAATCAGTCCTGTACTACGGTCTGTCCCTTCTCTGGCCTCACCTTCATCCAGCGTCCCTCATTCACTCCACTCCAGCTTCCTCCCAGTTCTCCCTTGGGCCAGCCCATTCTACCTCAGGACCTTTGCACTTGCTGTCTTCTCGGCTTGGACTCGCTTGTCACAAATTCCCAGAGCCCCTCTCTCACTTCCTTCTGGCCCCTGCTCAAGGTCACCTCCCCAGAGAGCTGCCCTGAGCACCCATGTGGAATAGCCCCTCCCCTTTTCACTGCTTTGCTTCTCTCTACAGCACGTGGACTCGCCCTCCCCACCCCCACACACAGCACAGTGGCCCGTTCGCCCGGTTTCCCTGCTGGAATACAGGCACCAGTGGGGCAGGGCTGGTCCCCTTCACTGCCGAGAGCCTGGCTTGGCACAAGGTAGGGATGTCACAGCTTGCTAGATCAAACATGTGGGAATCACACTTCTAACTCTCTGACCTGTTCAACTGCATCCTCTGGCAGCAGAGGAAGCTGAGGCCACACAAGGGCCCCCACCTTCCATGCCCACCTGCCAGAACCAAGCTCCTACTCCAGCCTCCACCCTCTACGCTCTGGCCCCAGCCCTCCCTGCCTGGCCACGCCCCCACGTGCCACACTATGCCCCCAGGGCCTGATTCCGACACCACACCGGGCCCCACCTGAGCCTCTGGCGCAGGGTCTGCTCCCAGGCGGGCCTGTAGCTTCCGTACCATCACCTGCCGTTTCCACTCCGGGATGGGCCGGCCGCGTTCGTCCCGCGTGGGCACCAGCCCATCGAGGTCGCCTGAGGGCAACCCGTCCAACTGTAGCGCAACCAGTCTGTCCTGGGCATCCCCTGCCACTGTCTCTGTCCCCTGTGCAGATGCGGGAAGGTCACTCAGAGCCCCAAAGGGACCCACCTGGGAGAGAAGGGGAGGGCCACCCGGGGTCAGTATGGACCAGGGAGAGGGGCTGTGGGGGCTGGCCCGGGAGGGCGGGGGAGACCATCGACCCCCGTTAAGTTTGAGCTTTCTGAGGGCAGGCACCCAGTCCCCTGTGGGACTCAGGTGTGTGTGTGGGGGGAGGGGGGGTGGATCGCTGAGAGGCAACCAGATTCCCCCCCCTCTGCCCTATCTGGTGAGGAAGAGTAGCCCAGGGCATGCCATGTGGATGGGGACAGTTGCATAGAAAAAGTCTGGTGGCCAATTCTGGACTGCAGGACTTGTCAGATGGCCTTTAGTGTGGCAACACTGCAGCATGTCCCAAACTTGCACAAAACATCTCAGCAGCTGAGAGTTCCAGAGACCCATTCGAGGAAAGGGTGGGCTGGGTGTGTAAGGGCCTCATGCCCAGGAAGAGGAGAAAGGAACAGTGCCTCCTCCTCTGGGTTCTGGGCTGGCTGGGAGCCTCCAAGGAGGCGGGCAGCAGGCACCAGGCCCACCCTCCCCGTGGACATCTGCGTCCATGAGGAGGGGCGTGAAGCATCTTGAGTTCAGGGGTCAGGAGGAGGGGCTTGGCACTTCCTGGAACGAGAGAGGGGTCCACGCCTTCCATGCTGTGGTGACAAGCTGCTTGTGGCCCTGAAATTCCCATGTCCTCAGAACACAGGGGTGTCCTCCAGAGCCAGTCTGTCACCCCAGGCGCCCATCTGACATCCAGGTGCAGGGAAGGTGCTGGCTGACCCGGAGGTGACCTGGCCTGGGTCCACACAGGAGCACATGGTGAGGGCGGCTGGGCTCTGAGGGTGGGCAGGGATGCCTTGGGGGGCAGGGACGTGGCGTATGGGGACGCACCGTGGGGACGACCATGGAGCTGGCGGTGACCCTCGGGGGTGCCGTGTGGGTCTTCTGCTCCCTCAGAAGAGGCTGGTCAGGCCGGCCAGGCCGGGTCGGGCTGGGAGATGCTGCTGTAGGGCGGAAGCGGGACGGGGGTTCAGAGGGGCTTCCAGAAGGGACTGGAGGGGGGAGTAGAAGGCCCTGCACCTGGGACAGAACCGGCTTTCCTGAAGGACGCTGGACTTGGAGCCTGAGACCCAGCCAGCTCCCCAGCAAGTGCCCCAGGGCCCGGGCACACTCATTCCTGCCTCGGGCGTCCATGGGCGTCCAGCCAGCCGGCTGGAGAGTATACATTTTATTCTCATCATCCCGTCCACGCCCCCTCCCCACCCCCTCCTAAAACGTGGGAGGAGCTCAGTGGGCCGAGACCTGATGCAGCCCATGGGACCCCAAAGCCCGTCCTTTTAGCACCCCAGTGCTCCTGTCCCCACCACAGACGCTCACCCAGGGCCACACCCCAGTGAGCATCACGTTCTGCCTCCCACCGGACGCCAGCCCTGCGTGTGCCACGTAACTACCACTCAGCCCGTGGACAGTGCTCGCCCTCACCACATAGGGACCTCCCTTCCATTCCGATAAATGCTGCTGCTCACGGTCCCCTAACGGGTGGTAGCCTGCAGTTCGAGGACCATGCCCCTGCCCCCTGCCAGCCCCTGGGTGCTGCACCTGTGGGAACCCCAGCGAGCAGCAGCAGCACAACGGAGGGGCCTGGGCCTCTGGACAAGCGGAGGCCCAGAGAGGGGATGAGGCTGCCCAACCTGGCATTGAGCTGTGCCCAGGCAGGAGCGCCAGGCCCAGGGGCTCAGCTCACAGAGGGTCCCCGAGGGCTGGGCAGGAGGCTGGCTGACTGATTGTAAGTGCCCGTTGAGGAAAATGTTGACCTCGCTTTAAAGCAGCAAAGACAAGAAAGGAAGCCTGGAGGAGCTCAGGGGCTGGGCGACGTGACGGGTGACACAGCCCTGTTCTGAGTGGCCCGAGTGTGCAGCTGTCTGAAGTCAGCTGCTACCCCCTCCACTCCCCCCTCCACGGACCTCGGGATGAGGCCAGCAGGGCCCACTCCTGTCACCCTGTCCCAGGCCAGTCCTCCCTGCAGATGTGTACTCACAGGTGGGGCTCCCGAGACCTGAGCCCCCTCTTCCATCCTCCAGGGCGCACCGGGCAGCTGACAGCGGAGGGGGAGGGAACGGCGGGGGCGGAGGCGTCATCAGAAGTGGCACCTGGGGGTGGACAGGTCTGGTCAGTGGGAGACCGGGTGGGGGTGGGGGGTGTCCAGTGGGCTAGCCCGGCCCCATCTCATAGCAAGGGGGCGGGCGGTGCATCCCAGAACAGGGTCTGGAGAGGGTCATGTGTGCAGGAGTGCGGGGTAGTACCCCCCCCCCCGGTTCTGTCCCCTGTGTCTCTCCACCCCTTCACACTGGGTGGCCAGGGCTCCCAAACACCCCGTGCCACTGAGTACCACCACTCACTGTGCCCCCCAATGCCACCACCACCAGGTAACTCCCCTCCCATCTTCAGGTTTGGTTCATAGTTCCCTCCCAGCTCTGGGCGCTGGGTTAGAGCAGCTTGTGCTCACTCCTTTGGCCTTACAAGAGATGCACACACACACACACACACACACGCACACACACACATGTACACACACACATGCATACACACATGCACACAAGTGCACACATACACGTGCGCACACACATGCACACACACCCTCCCTGACACCTGGGACGGCCCCCTCTCAGAGGACAGCAGGTGCCCGGCCCCTGCAAATGGGGGAAAAACAAGGAGCCTGGAACTCTTCTCAGCCCCAGGAGCGGGGGCCGTGAGGCTGTGAGCACATCTCAGCGAGGTGGTGCTGTACCCAGGACCCATCATACAGTGTCCAGGCCAGCCCCCCCAGGGCCCCTGGGAACAGACCACCAAGATGGGCCCGGGGAGCCTGGGGAATCCGTGCAGGGACTGCAGGGGCACCACACTGGACTCCCACATCCTGCCCCTTGTCTGGGGTAAGGCACAGACGGGGCCTCGGCCACTTCTCCTGCCCCCCAAGCGCTGACTGGTGGGCAGCCAGAAGGAGCCTTGACCTGGAGGCATCCCCCCAACTCAGCCCCGCTCGGCCTCTGCCTTTGCATCTGACCAGCAGGGGCCAAGACTCCTGGCCCAGCAGACACACAGGGCTGGTGAGGAGGGGACAAGAGGCATGCAGGCGGGCAGCCCTGACATCACCGGTGCTGTCATCAGCGGCTGCGCTCACCTGCCTGCCTCTACCTGTCCCTCTTTAGGTGGCAGGGACACTCTCCAGGACACCTGAGCTGTCCTCCAGAGCCAGGCCTGCTACCTTCTGGTTTGAAGCTGGAAGTTGAAGGCTGTCTGACCCTGTCTCGCAGACGGCAGACCCTTGGGCTCCCGGCTGGGCCAGTGCGCCTGGAGGCCCATCCGGCATGCAGCCGCCCTGGTTCCTGTCTGAGCCTGTTCCCTCCGAGCACCCACCCTGGCCAGCAGCCTGAAGTTCCTCGCCCCCTCTCCAGTGGGCGCCCAGGTTGGCGCTGGAGTGTCCTCAGCAGGACAGAGGACCTGGTTCAAATCAGCGCCCTGCGGGGTACGTGGCCTGGGGCCAGGGCCTGCGTCAGGATCTGGGGCCCCGGCCGCAGCTTGGAGCAGTGCTCTGCTGTCTCCGCCTTCGATTTCTGAATCGTTTTGGAACAAGAGGCCTGTGTTTTCATCTTCCACAGGGCCCTGCATGTGATGTTGCCGGTCCTGCTGGGGCAAATCCCTCAGCCACCCTGAGTGTTCCCTTGCTCATCCATAAGGTGGGCCAGTCCCACCTCCCGGCAAGGAGGTGGACACCCTAGCTGGCCACGCCGGCCTGGGCGTGCCCTCAGGTGAACCCTGGTCTGCATCACCACCTCTGGCCACAGTCACACTCCTGTCCAGGACCCTCCACCCGTGGAAGCCACTGGAAAGGAACACAGCCTGAAACCCCGATGCCGACCACACGCACCTCACACCTTGCTCTTGTGGAAATCCGTGCTGAGAGCCCAGGAGCCTAGTGCAGTGGACTGGGGAGCTTCTGCTGGGCCCCCAGCCCAGGAGGACCTGCGGAGGCAGGGGCTAGGCTGCAAGCACAGGGAGCTGTGCTCGTCCTGGGCTGTTGGGGGCTGTCACAGCTGCTGCCCCTGGGAGTGGGAGGTGTCACATTAATATTTGAAAGCAGAGGTGTCAGGTGGCCAGGCAGGCTTGGGCTGGGTGTGGGATCTCTTACCACGCGCCTTACCCTTCCACAGGGCAGGGCCCAGGGGAGTGGACCCTCTGGGGAGAGGCGGGGGAGACCTGAGATCCTGGGTCACAAGAGGGAGAGAACACCTAGAGGAATCCTCCAGTGCAGCCCCAGGGCGCAGTGGGGAAACCGAGGCTCAGAGGGCAAGAGGCTTTCTCAAGGCCCCACAGCTGGGAAGAGACAGGGCTGGGATCGGAATCTTACTTGCGACCCCAGTCCCGGCTCCTGCCAGGGCCGGAGCCTCGCGATCGCTGCTCCTTTGTGAGCAGGAGCACCCTGACTAAGGCACAGCTCTGGCTGCGCTTTACCTGGCGTCTCAAGGCTGCATCTGTAGGGTGGACCCGAAAGGCTGCTTACTGCTCGCTATAAAACAGGGTTCCCAGGCTCTGTCGTCCTCGGCTGGGACACAAACTTCCTGTGTGAGCAGCAGCCATTGGGGCCCACGTTACATTACTCTGGGACTTGGGGTGCAAGGGAACCCAACAAAACGTGATGCTGGCTCTCCGTCATGTGTCTCGGACCCAAGAGTTTCGTGTCTTCTTCCAGCGTCCACATACGTAGACATAGGCAGACTTAGGAGTCTTAAACAGGGTCGAGTCTAACCCCAGACCCCACAGCACAACTAGAGAAGCTGGCAGATAGTCGGACAGACAGGGGAGGGCGCTCACTTCAGGGCCACCCCAATGCCTCTCTCCCCATGGGCTCTGCTCGCGGGGGGAGGGGCAAGAACCTCCCGTGCCCTGGCAGAGCCGGAGGCTCGGCTGGGGTGGAGGCAGCCCCTCATGGCGGGGAAGACAGAAGAGGCAGGAAGTTGGTCTGGGGCCCAGAGGAGTGGATGTTGGCCCCAGGGCAGCACCTGCAGCCAGGGGGGCCTCCTGCCACCCACCCTTAGGGCGAATCCCTGATCCACTGCACCACAGAGACGCCCTGGGCCTCCGCTTCCTTGCCTGTAAGTCAGGGAACACTGCAGTTGTTGGGCAGATGAGGAGCTATAGAGACAGACTGCGGGGACACACCTCATCCCTGTTGTCACTGTGATGTCACGGTGACCTCTGAAGTTTAGCAGGGGGTCTGCTGTGGGGTTTCCCTGGCGACAGGAGTACCTACATCCCCGCGTCCCTCACTTAGGCCCCAGACACTAAGCAAATCCACAAGCACTGGAAGGAGCAGATGTTGGGTCCCGACCTTTGGGGTCCTGACAGTTGGACACGTGCTGCCCCCTGCCCAGTCGGGCAGTTGCCCCGGGGTTGGCGCCCTGTCCATGGCCTGTGGTCCCTTGTCCTGTGTTTTTGGTGAGATTTGAGCAGTGCTGTGCCTGCCATGCATTATACATCGAGGACAGCTGTGCTGAGCAGGGTTACAAGCCTGTAATGCCACCCGGGCTGAGAAAATCATGACCCACAGATGGGTGCCGGACACCGGTCACCATGGCTGAGATTCAGTTACTGGCTACATGGCCAGGTCTGCCCCTCCCTTGGGGAGGAGGCTTCCCAGGGGACAGGGAGTCCCTTGCCTTTTATGGGCCTCAGCTCCCCCTCTGTCAAATGAAGGTGTCCTAGGGCCCTTCTGGACCTGGGGGGTGGGACGGAGCTAGCACCTGCTAACTCAGTGGATGTCTCCTTCACGCTCCAACGAGGCTCTTCAACCCATTTTACAGATGAGAAAATTAAGGCTCAGAGCTGCTCAGAACTTGCCAGCACCCGCGTGGTGGGAATCAGTACCGGGGTAGGGCAAGCAAGCTAGCCCGGATGCCACGGAAGATGCTGGGGACTAAGGCCCCCTGGGGGACCATGCTCGGCACCCTGGGCTGCTGTTCCTAACTGCTTCTGCTGGGCCAGAATCTCACTCAAACCCGGTCCCTCAGCGAGGAGCCTGGCTAGCTGCCTAGCCCACTGCAGGAGGGAGTTGGGGTTCCGGGGGCCCCTCTAACCCCTGACTCACCCAGGTCAGAGAGCCCTAGCCCCTTGCTGTGCTGAGGAGGCACCCAGGCCCCAGGGAACAAAAGGACTTGGCCAAGGTCAAGGTGGGGAGACTGAGGCAGGGCCTGGACTTTCTGAGCTGCATGCAGGTCCCGCACTGGACAGGCCCCCCAATGTCCTGCAGACCCGCCTACAAAGGGGGCGCTTCCCACAGGCCAGGTGTCACCACTACCTGTCCAGCCTCGTCCCCCAGGCTGCCTCTCTTGGGACGCATGACTACCTGGGTGTGGGTGCAGGCTGCCGTTTGGCGGGGGAATTGATGGCTTTCACCACCTCCTGAGCCCGACAGGGGAAGAGGCCAGCGCCGGCGACCTCTGGATATTACGTTTCCATCAATATTGCATCAGGCACACAGCCTCCGCAGCCTCGGCCCCCAGCTGACAGCCTGCCCTCCCACGGAGCCGAGCCTGGGAATACCAGGCAGGTGGCCCGGGGGAGGGGGGCAACCCCAGCCTGTGGTGAGAGGCTGGCACCCCCTGCTGCCCTGGGCGCTGAGGGAGAAAAGAGGCAGAGGCTGCAGCCCGAACCCTGAGTCCCAAACGGGCTCCTGGAGCTCACTGGACACACCAGCCAAGGGTCTGGGCTTGAATGCGCTGGCCTCGGCCCCAGGTGCAGGCCTGACGGGCTGTGGAGGGGGCGGACGAGCCCCCCGCCCTCCACCACCACAGGCAGAGCAAGTGGACGGGCCGGTGGGGAGGCTGGCCTGGGGCATCCTGAATGAAGGGGACACTGCCTCGAATCCTGTGGTGACACCAAGAAGACAGCCAGGACCAAAAGAAGCCCCAGGGATCCTGAGGTGTCAGGAGAGCACTCGGAACCCCTGTCCACCTCAGAGAGCTGGGCATAGTGGCCGGAGGGGCTGACGCATGTGCGGGGCCCAGAGGTGGAGGGCTGGGCCGACACCCTGCCTGGCACAAGGTCATGGGCATGGCAGTGTGGCTGGGCTGAGGTCGAGCCAGGGACCCCAGCCAGAGGCCGGGTGGAGCCTGGCAGCCAAGTAGCCGCTCACTCCACGTCCTAATCTCAGCTGCCGGACTGACCCAGGTGACCACACAGGGGCCCAGAAGGGACCCAAATGGCGGGGTCCCCCTAGACTGTGACGCTGTGTCCACTACACCAGGGACCAGCTAAGTTCCACCGACTTTTCAAACCCAAGCCAGCAAGACAACCTTTTACCAAACAATGCCCAAACATTTAGTAATAAATAGTAAATAAATTACTTCACCAGTAGCTCTAGTTCTTGTTTCTGAAACTATGACATCAGGACAAAGCAGGGAACTGGCGTGTGCCCCAGAGCCCTGAGCAGACCCTGAGCCATGGCAGGCGTTGTGGGCTTCGGGCGGTGGCGACAAGGGGCTCCTGGCGGTGGCCAGGTGAGGACTGTCCCACCGGCCCAAGGCCAGAGCGGACCGCAGCTCTGCCTCAGCTGGGCCTGGACGCCCCTGAGAGACACGGAGGCACAGCAGCCTCGGGGGAGACCCAGTGTGGGGGCACCTCCCCTCCCTGGGCCTCAATGCTGTCACCTGGAAATGGGCCCCACCATCCCAGGGACACTTTCTGAAGGGTGAACACAAGAGAGAACTGGCAGATTGGGGCTAATTTCTCACAGTAACTGCCTTGGGCCTAGAATGCCGAGGGGACGGGCAGGAGGGCACTGGGGGAGCCCGGCTCCTGGCTGACCTAACTGCAGACCACCCACCTGCACATTCATCCATCCACCCACTCGTCTGTCTGTCCATCCACCCTCATATCCATTCATTTGCTCACCCTCCATCCGCCCCTCCATTCATTCATTCAAACACTTGTGGTCTGTCATGTGCTGGGGCCTGGGGCCGGCAGGACAAACAAAAGCCCTGTCCTTACAGCCGGGGAAGTGGCTCGCCAAGAAGGGAGCAGGACTGGAACCTGCCGCTTCTGGGCTGACGGGGTGGCTGGGCCTCGTCAGTTCACCTCACCGAGGGCCCAGGGCCCTGCTCCCACCCCAGGCTAACCTCAGTCTGACATAACGTCACCCTAGGAGCCATGTCCATGGGGTCCCCAAGTCACAAGCAGGGTTTAGCCCAGGTGGGTGGCAGGCCTCGGCCAAAGTCCAGCCACAAGCCACCCTGGTCCCGGCCACAGCCCTGGCCCTGTCAGAGCCCTGGCCCTGTCACAGCCCCGGCCCCGTCACAGCCCTGGCCCCTGTCACAGCCCCAGCCATGGCCCCTGTCACAGCCCCAGTCATGGTCCATCACACACCTGGCCCCTGTCACACCCCTGCCACAGGCCCTGTCTTAGTCCCAGTCACAGCCTGTGACTCAGCCCTGGCCCAGGCCCCTTGTTCTGCAAACGATATGGTATACACAATGAGCTTTCTAGCTAACTCAGCAGTCAGGGCAGCAGGAAGCCCTGTCACCCCCCAGGCCCCCAGGATAGTTAGGGACCCTGAGGCTTACCCGCTGGGCCGTCTCCCGCAGGTACTGGGCGCAGTCCTGGTGTCCATGGTACTCTGCCAGGTCTGCCGCGGTGTAACCATCCTCATCCCGCAGCGAGGGGTCCACATGGTGGGAGACCAAGGTCTGGCAGCACTGCAGGGGGTGGGCACATGTGACTGGTGCATGCCCACGTCCATGACACTCACTAGGTGATGATGGAGGGCAGGCACCGTGCACTCAGCTTACCTGCCCCATCTCCCAGGGGGGGACTGAGGCTGACACTGGCTGGGGGACCTGCCCAAGGTCCCGCCACCGTTCTATGCAGGGGGGGGGCTGAGTCCCCGAGCCTCACCCCTGCAGTCCTGTCCTGCATGGGAATCCCTGAGGTAAGGAGCTCGCTAAGAGCTCAGGTGACGCCTCAAGGATCCCGGCCTGGAATCTGACCCCAGCCATGTCCTCGGCTTTAACTACAGAACCCGTTCCCATTTTCACAGCCACTCTCAAAGCTGTGTGTCATTTCCACGTGAAGAGACGGGGGAGCAGAACGATGGCCCGACCACTGCGGGCACTGTGAGCGGAGGGTAGTGGTGCCAGGTGGCTGAGGCTGAAGTCTGGAAATATGTGAGGCGGCCATGCCAGCGGAATAAACAGCTGGGAGGATAGATGCACATCAGCGAGTCACACCCATCCACTCCCAAGTCAACGTGCAAAACAGACTAGACGTAGAAGTCACCTTCCTCAGCATCACAGAGGTGACAAGGGAGGGATTCCTGGAGACAAGTACCCTCGGGGGGATACACCCGCCACTCAGCGTTGCTTCTGCATTTAGAGCACATTGATGCAGGAGAAACGGCCGTGACCTGAGTGGTTCTTTCTCAGCCTCCTGGGACTAGGGAGTCCAGCAAAAGCCATGGGTGCTCCAAAGGGGAGGCTCTGATTCTCCACCTCCCACAGGGGCCGAGGGCTCCAGCCTCCGAGAAAAGATACTGGAAGCCAGCCAGCCCGCTGCTCTGGGTCACGCGGATGCTCTGGTGACCCTCGCGCCTGCAGTGTGGACTAAGTGACCCTGGGCTTGCAGGTCCCACGTGGGCCTGACAGGCAGAAGCAAAGAAGACACCATTCAAGGCCTCGGATGACTTCAACAGATCATTTTTCAAATATAGTGAGCACCATACAGTCAAAGCAAGCCAGCAGCCCAAGGAAACAAGACCAGAAATGAGATTGGGAGGCACAACACGCAAGAAACAGACCCCCTAAGACAGAACACACAGACTGTAATGCAACCATGCTTACAACTTTCAAAGAAATAAAAACGAAGCTGGAAAATTCAGGCGTGGGGTGATAACCTATAAAAAGCGACACAGAAGATTTGAAACATGACTAAGTGGAGAAGGTCAAGACCATAAAAATAGTGACCAAGTTAAAAACCGAAGCTGAAAACTTGGTAAACAGAAACTGGGTCAGAAGAAGCAATGCAGATTATGGTAGAGCCAGACAGAAGGATTACAGCAGGCGACCAGCAGATATGGTCAAGGCTAAACACACCAGTTAATCCCAGAATGAGAGAACGGATGCATAGGTCATATCTGAAGAGAGAACAGCTGAGAATCTGACAGAACAGACTGAGAACACCTAAGCACAAACTCAAGAAGCCTGATCAGTCCCGAGGAGGAAGGATATAAAGCCGTCCATGAGTCTGTATGGAAAGCCTTGAGATGCCAAGAGGAATAAAGAAGGGAAAAGGGGTAAATTTGTGGATATGGTTGAATCAAGTCTATCCATTGACTGAATTAAAAAAAACACAATTGTTCTATAGGTTTGTAAAACTGTAGAAGTAACACATTAAAAATGGCCGACTCGTGCCATCAGGCCTCACCCCCCATCCCCACTCTCCAGCCACACCAGTCTCTAGGCTGTGCCTTGCAAAGCCCAAGGCCATCCCGGAGTCGGGGCTGCGGGGACCATCATGCTGACCGCGTGGAGAGATGAGGCAAGGAGGCCTTCCCACGTGTCCTCCAGGCACCGTCCGGGGTGGCATGTGGACCACTCCATTCGTCCTCACAGCTGCCCCGTGAGGTTTATTATGAGGCCTGTGTTACACAGGAGGAAACGGGGCACAGAGAAGGACAAGAGGCCCCGCAAGGTCAAAACGCTAGGAAGTGGGCAGCCTGGGGCCAAAGCAATGGGTCTAAGAGCCCATGACCTTAACCGCCACCTTGGACCAGGGTGCATCACCGGACGCAAGGCTGGCATCTTGAGGATGAACTGGTCCAGGGTCCTCCATTCCATCAGACCCAACACCCTCTTTTTATCGCAAATATTTTCTGATGCCTCATTCACCATCCCAAAATGAACTCCATAGGTGCAATAATTAACCTGTGCACACAATTTTTAAGTAATTAGCATTCCACTCTAAGTCCAGGATACAGGAGGACAGAGAAATAACTTATAGCATAAAAAGCATTTACTGTAAAACGTGCGAGTGTTGACGACACTAAGGACACAGTTCAACGGGTGTATCAGGAGAATGAGAAAGGTGCCGAAATGGGCAAAACAGTAATTACCAAGGGTTCTGTTCAGCACATGTTTCTGCTTTGCATTCACTGCCTTTGAGCCAACAACTCTGTAAGTTGTAAAAACACCTGGCTGTACCGCAAATGATTCTTGTCCAGGGAAAGGCAAAATGTCTGTGTCCGGTGGAGTGCAATCGGTTATTTCCGTCAGTGTTGACTGGTTTGCACCCATGAGTCTATTTGTAAATTCACCTCCTCATTCCATGTGTGTGTGTGTGTGTGTGTGTGTGTGTGTGTGTGTGTGTGTGTGTGATCACTGTGAATTACTGGTTTCCTCACTAATTAATGAGTTAAGTAAACACCCTTCCATGCTGCCTTACCTCCGTCTGCCCGTTCTCTGCTGCATCATGCAGGGGGGTCCCACCCCAGGAGTCTCTCATGATGGGGGCGCCCATCAGCAGCAGCCGGTCCAGGATGGGTGTGTGGCCACCTCGAGCTGCAAAGTGGAGGGCTGTGGCCCCCTCGTTATCACGAGCTGTCAGGCCGATGTCGGTGAAAGTGACCTGGGAGAGGAGGAGGGAGAGTGACGGGCCAGCTGAGGCTGGACAGGGAGCACCCCTAGGGAGGAGGACATGGGGGAGTTGCATGTGTAAAGCCTCTCTGGCCCTTGATCCCGTGGCCTCAGCTGCTCCTCCCCTGGGGTGAGCCCCTATGGGGCTCCGTGGGGCTCACTGGACCCTCTCCCCTCCTGCCCACTCCCCGGTACCGTCCTGGGCACCCCGCCACCCCGCTCTGACTGTGGCTTCTCCCCCTGCACAGCCTACCCACTCACTTCCACATGCTGAGCACCTGCAGCCGGAGGTGGCCAGGGCTCAGGCTCACCCGGGGCCAGGAGTCCTGGTGCAGGGGCAGCAAAGTTTCTGGGCGGCTAAGGTCTGAAGTGGACGGGGTCAGAACTACAGGACGGGCTTAGAACGACAGACTAGGTACATGAGGACAACTCCGCCTGGTGGCCAGGGTGGGCCTGACGACTGGAGAGCGGGTACAGCAGGGGCCGCAGGGCTTTGTCCCTGAGAGGGGCCGCGTTGTCAGGGGGAGCCCAGGAGGGGACTCGGCCTGAGCAAAGGTGTAGCGCTGGAGGGTGCTTCAGGGGCCAGGGGCCAGCCCGGGAGATGCCCTGGCAAAGGGAGTCCGCAGGCAAATGCTGGTGGCCTGGGAGGCCAAGGTGTGTGGCTGGACTTCATCCCGGGGCCAGGGGAAATCATTCGTTCCCTCGCTTGCTCACTACACATCTTGCTGATGTGTAAGGGGAACGCAGCGCCCTTACACTCCGGGGCAGAAATGGACAACCAGCAAGAAAAAGAAGTCACATACACGAGTCTGTCAGGTGTTGGGGCTGCGGAGGGAAGCCAGCGGGAGAGCAGGGTGGAGTGCTGGGCCGGCTGGCGGCCATCCTGACCAGGTGGGCAGGGAAGGCAGCGGGGAGCCACCTGGGGAGCTGCCTGCCAGGCAGAGGGCACAGCGCGCCCCTACAAAGGCTCCTTGGGGTGTGGGGCCAGCCTGCTGAAGGAGGGGCTGGAGGAGGGGGTCCCCTGGGAAAGTGGGAGGTTCTGAGCCTGGAAGAGCCCCCTTCTCCACCAGCAGCCGGCGTGACCTTCAGGAGCTCCCCAGCATCCTCAGGAAACAGCCCTGGTCCTCCCGGGGCCTCTGTCTGCTGTTCGTTTCCACCTCAGCCCACCCACGGCCAGGCTCTCCCCAACTCTGGTGAGCTGTGCCCCTTCCAGGAGCTTGTCTCCGCCCCACCCTTCGCCCAGCCCCCTCCTGTCCATCCTCAGTGCTGCCTCTCCTCAGGGAGACCCCCCGGCTCTGACTCCATCAGCTCTCTGACCGACCCTCAGAGCTCCCGAGACCCCACTTGGTCTGGTTTTCTGTGGTGGGGGCAGAAGTCCCCAGCCCACTCTGGAAGAAGGCACCCCCGGCCCCAACCGGGGCCGCTCTATGTTCCAGGGTCTCAGGGCTTCCTTCAGCAAAGAGGCCTGAATGACTCCTCCATGGGTCCAGAAGGGAAGCCGGGTGGGGACTGACCCTGCTCTGAGGCAGGCAGCTGGGCGTGAACAAGTGGCCAAATGACCAGGGCCAGCACTGCAGGTGCCAGGCACTGGTGACGGAGCACCTGGGTGCCACCAACCCTGAGAGCACCCAGGAGACGCACCAGGACCCCTGGGGGAAGGGCAGGAGAGCCTCGGGGATAGCAGCTGCAGGTCCCCACAGCCCTGCAGGGGGGTCTGATATCCAACCAGTCCGTAGCCACAGCCAGTTAGAGCTGTGAACTCCGGGTGGCACCCCGCCAGGCCTGGGTCTGGAGACCACGGGTGCTTGGAACGGTGGGCGGGCACATCCAGTCCCCAGCAACCCTTTTGGTTCCCAGTTCTCGGGGCAGGCGGGCAAACAGACCCCGGGGGGGGGGCGCCCCCACCGCAGCCAGGCCCTGCGCGCTCCGAGGGGCTCCGGGAGTAGGCAGGAGCCTTCGGGACCTCCCCTCCCCCGTCCTCCACGCCCCCTTACCAGCCAGACGACGAGCGAGTAGTGGCCGCGGGCTGCGGCCGCGTGCAGCGCGCTCATGCCGTCCAGCGCTCGCAGGTGCACGTCGGCGCCGCAGTCCTTCACCAGGAACTGGGCCAGGTGCAGGTGGCCCTCCTGGCAGGCCAGGTAGAGCGGCGAGGCGCCGCTGCGCGTCCGTCGGTTCACGCTGCTGTGGGGGACAGCGGGGTTCAGAGAGCGACTGGCAGGGGGTCGTGGGGGTGGGGACGCTGCGGCCAAGGGCCCAGATGGGGGAGGGGCAGCTCGGCACCTGGCCTGTCTTTTGCGGCCACACCCCTTGCCGACTGAGGGGCCCCAGCCGGTCACCTGGAGGGTCGCACATGTTGCGCACCGCGCGAGGGCACCGGCTTGGGGGACGGGAAGCGGAACGCGGAGCACCGGCCGCCGGAATCCAGCTCCGCCTACTCCCGATCGAGCTGTGCGCGCCGCCGGTGCTCGTCGGCAGGGGGCGCTGCTTAGGGGCGACTAGTCCACTAGCCTGCAGGGGGCAGGTCAGGGAACTCCAGAGCTGCTCTGCAAAAAGGGGCGTTGTGAGCAGGACACTAGGCGGTCCGTGGGCGCGCAGGCCTGGCGTTTGCGCGGGTGTGCATGGACTGGAGCAGGGTCCTGGGACTTCCCGCGTCTGCTCTGCCTCCACCGGCTGCAGAGCCAGGTGACTTCTTGGTCCCTAGTGACCTGCTGCAGGGAGGGGTGGTCCCCTACCCAGAGCTAACTCACCCCACCCCCTGGTGACACAGACTTCACCTGGCTCCCGCAGTTGGTGCCAGGTGAGAGAGAATATGGGCCCTGGGACACAGAACCTTTGTGTGTGTGTGTGTGTGTGTAATGTGAAGTCTCCCAGTTTTCAAAGGGCAGAAACGACTTTAAAAAACTGAGGGTCTAAGAGACATCCTGTGGCCAGGCAGGCTCAGGCAGCCAGTGTGAACACTCTGGGAAGATCCCCGGAGGCGAGTCCCAAGGCCTTCGCCAAGGGGTCAGGATGGGGGGACCAGGAATAAGAACGCTCTTCCACAGCTGAGCTGTCAAGCCTTGTTGGGAACACACATGGGGTGGTGGGAACAGCCAGGCGTGTCCCTCCCCATCCCCTGTCACCGTGTGTCTGCCCTGCAAGGGCCACCTCAAAGGCCACCAGCCCGCTGTCCTCTGCCCCCTGGGTACAGCTGCCCCAGGGGCCGGCAGCCTGGGCCCAGCTCCTCACCTGCTGTGGGCAGCGGTCAGGAGCTTTAGGCAGGTCAGGTCCCCGCTGACAGCGGCGTGGTGCAGCGGCAAGGCCCCCTCCAGCGTCTCCAGCGTGGCCGCGTGACCCTCTCGGAGAAGCCACTCCACCACCACGGGGTGGGCAAAGCGAGCGGCCAGGTGCAGTGGGGACACGCCCGAGGCATCTTGGTCCTGCCGAGGCACAGCAGGGTGGTGAGGGGGCGGCAGGCCCGGACTCACTCCTGCTGGGTAGCACCAGTTGGGCCAGGGCCAGCCTTGGGGTCCACACTGTGGGGAACCCCACCTGCCTCGGAGCTTCTGCTCCTCCCTTCCCCTCCCCCACTGCTGCTCGTCCCATCACAGGATACAGAGAGAGGCCCTCCTGGACTCAGTGAGGCCACCTGCTCAAGGTAAGAGGGAGGTCTTCTGAGTCCAGGTCTTTTGGGTAAAATTGTGTGACCCTGCCACATGCCAGTCCCCTCGCCCGGGCGCAGTCATGCCCCTTGCTCACCTCTGCTCAGACAGGCTTCCGCTTGCCCAACAAGTGGGCTTGGCAGCCGGCTGCGCGTCTGGTTTTGGCCCCCACCCCACTGAGCACCCACTTGCCAGCCGCAGGTCCTCGTGGGAGCATTTCCACTGCAGGACTGGCAGACCTGGGCATCCCCCAGGCACAGAGATGGCTCCACTCCGCCCAGTTTCCCCTTGGGGCACGGAAAGAGCCGACGAGGACAGTGGTGCTGAGGCCATGGCACATCCAGGCTGTGACTGGTGAGTGTCTGTCTCCTGGGACCCAGCGGGTCACCCTGACGCCCACCCAGCTCTGTCAAAGCTTGCTCACTGTCCTCCTTTGCCCACACAAAGGGGCGTGAGGCAGGAACAGGGAGAGGGCGGGCCCTGGTAGAACCCCCCCCCCCCCGACAAGCCCTGGAGACCCCTCTATCATCAAGGCTCTCGGCCCATGGCCCCCAGAGCCGGACCTGTGCTGTCACCCACTGGGGCCCCCAGCTCCACGTGCACACTGCTCTTATCTACGGATCCTTTTCTGGACTTTTTGGGAAACAGGACCCAGGGATCAGAACCCCCACCCGCAAGGCCAGGCGCTCCCATGGGGGGAGAGTGCCGAGTGGCTGCTCTGTGCAGTAGGGGAGACCAGGTGGTTTACGAGGTGGCCTTGGCTTTCAAGGGCTTTGTGTTGCTTTGGGGTGGGGTGGGGGGTGCAGAGACATATGGCAGAGACCTAGCTGTGGGGTTTGCTTGGTGGGTCCCCAAGAGAAAAAGAGCCCGGGGCGCTCGGCCCTTCTGGCTCATGGCTCACGCCTCCCTCGATGTACATGGACATCGGCTCTCCGCATTGTCCCACACTCACTCAGCTGCTGTCCCCACTCACCTGCAGACCACAGCCCCCTTCGCGCACCAGCCAGCACAGCTCGGCCAGGCTGCCTGTGGCAGCAGCGTCGTGCACTGGTGTGGCCCCGTTGTGGGCCCGCTGGTTACCGGGCAGCTTGGCCCGCTGCACTAGGAATTTGACACAGGCTAGGTGGCCGGCCCGGGTTGCGTGGTGCACCAGGCCAGCCCCCAGGGCGTCGATGATGCCTGGGCCCAGGGTGCCAGCCTCCAGCAGCTGCTCCAAGGTGGCCAGGTCCCCGTCCTTGGCGGCCGCGAGCGCCCGTTGCTCCTCCATCCTTAGGCCCGGCCAACCAGCCGGCTCTCGGGGCTCAGGCACAGGCCTGGCTTCCTGTTTCAGGTGTGGACGCAGCTCTGGGCTCCGGTTACCCGATAAGCAGCACACAGGGCAGATGGGAGGCGGCAAGGTTGGGGGGCGGGCCTTGGGGAGCAGGCAGGCCCTGCAGCCCCGCCCGAGCCACTCCTGTGGTGCCCAGAGCTGTGGTGGGTAGAGGGTGCAGGGGAAGGACCCACACCGGGTCCAGGTTGGGGTGGGTGCCGGCCAGTGGATGCTGCCCCGCGGCTGGACCATGCCTCTTCCTCCCATGGTGCAAAGACTGAGCAGATGCATGAGTGTGTCAGCCTGAGACAGACTTCCTGCACCCAGTGGGTGTTTACAGTTACAAGCATCCTTTCAAGAAAGCAGCAGGTTCCCTAGCATCTGTGTCCCCCAGTGTGGGCAGTGGCCCTGAGGCCCCTGCTGGTCTGTGGGGAGGCCACCTGGAAGGGCAGACCCATCCACTGTGGGGCCCTTTCCAGGGAACTTACCACCAGGTGCGTGGCAGTCTAAATGTTTCAGCTGTGTCGTCCCACAGGGAGCTGAGGGCCCACCTCCCCCTGGGAAATCTACCCTGGATGTTGACCCTCGGCTGGCCTGAGCTTTGCAGGCCCTGCGGCTGCTCAGGCCCAGCGATGGGCACAGGCCTGACACTGGACGGGGGCCTCGGAGTTGAGTGAGGGTCTGGAGGTCCCCACATCAGCCCACCTTCCAACCACAGCAACCGAGTCTGTGGGGCTGTGGATAAGGGTCCCAAGTGCATTTTCCAGAATGTTCTCTTCAGTGGGGCTGGACACCCACAGTTCTTTGCTGGGGAAGCTGGGATTGTAGCCTGTGCCAGGAAGCCACAGGGCATTGCATGTTAGGGACCTGCTTTCTAGGGGCTTCCAGAGACTCAATCTTAAGCTGAACTTCCTGAGCTAAAGTGTGATGAGTCGGGGTTGCTGCACAGCCCTCTAACCCACCCCCACAGCCAGCTCACATACACTGGTGCCCCTGAGAGAAGCACCCACTAGAAAAGATAGAAAACGTCCAATACGGGGCTAAAATCTTTCATTAGTTCATTTAATTTCTCATCATTGTTTCCTCAATGTCATCGTGCAGTTCTTTGCACCTTACAACCACACGATCAGCGTTATTTGATTAAAAAGTCGTTCCTATGTAAGTGACATCTGCTGTGTATCACAACGCACAAAGCATCTGCCATGATAAAGAATTCTCCTGCAGATAAAATGAAGGTGAAGGCCGAGTCAGGGGTGAACCGGCTTTCCACCTCAGGAACGACCCAGAGCCACATAAGCAGCGGCCACCCCACGACTCGGTGACATCTGGGCTGAGACCCTGAGCAAATGATCAACGGGGAGAGGACAGATGGGGCCTGAGACTGGTGGGGAGGCGGTGTGGCCGGCAGCCTGGAGACCGCAGGGCTCGCAAGTGCGGACACTGAGCAGAGAGAGGGCCTGTCTGGAAAGGGCTTGAGAAGGGCCGGGGGTGGGGGCGCCGGCGTAAACCAACCGCTGTACAGACATTTACAGGGAGGCCATGAGCAAAACCAAAAATCAGGGTTCCTATTTTCATGACATTAATAGCAACTGGCAACTGATTATAAATACTAGGACTTTATCTTCAGGACAAAAATGCCACATCCCAGGAAGGGGACATTGGGAACAGGCTCGGCCTACTTCCTAGAGGGCAGTGTGGTCACAGCTAAAGTGTTTCCACTTCACCCTGGGCCACTCAGCAGCAGCGAGAGTGACAGGCTGTGCAGGTGTGTGTCCTGGGCCCATAAGCACCTGTGGGGTCTGTGTGCCGAGCAGAGCCCCTCCTCATTGACCTGCATACGGGGGTGGGCAGAGCCCAGAGTACACACAAACCCCAGTCACTGCGCTCAGACACTCTGAGACAAAATGGAGACATGGACAAATCAAGAAGTGTCACCCTGGCGCAGCCCTCAGAAAGGCTGCCTGTGAGGTGGCCTCGGCACTAGGCCTTGCCCTCCAGCCGGGCCACGGCCTGCTTCAGGTCCTGGACCACGAGGTCCACGTCTGCCCTGGTGGTGCTACGGCCCACGCTGAGCCGGAGCGCGTTCCTGGCCACGTCAGAGGGGATGCCACAGCTCAGCAGCACCGGGGACGGCCTGCAGGGGCAAGAGCGGAGTTAGCTGTCATGGAGAAAGGCACAGGAAGGGACATGGCCCCTCTGCTCTCAGCAGTGCCCACCTCCCCTCTCTGCAGACACAGCCCTGAGCCCACCCGTCTTCCAGGCCCAGCTCCAAAGCCTCCCTTGTTCTCCCCGTCCCGGGTCCTCTCGTGCTGGGGACTACACAGCACTGTGGCCTCTCCCCGCACAGACCCTCTGCCCAGAGCATGACAGACCTCTAGTCACTGTGTCCAGCGAGCCAGCCCTGGGATACAGGGGCTTCCAGGTCTCAGAGGTGCGCATGCGCGCGCGCACACACACACACACACACACACACACACACACACACATACATGGCACACGCATATGGCGCACACACATGCGCGGCAGAGTGTCCTGCCTCCAGCACAGCATTTGAGGCTGTGGTGACCCCAGGCCTGTTTTGGGTTTTTTGCAGCACCGAGCACAGGGCTTTGGTGCCTGGGGTCCTGGCCCATATTTATTGCCTGAAGGTGGCTCTGAAGCTGGGCCCCATGAGGCTCACCCCCGTCCTCAAATCCCCAAGCAGAGCCACTGCTCAAGGTCTTTCCTTCACAAGCGGCCCATAAGCCAGGGGGCCGAACAGTATGGCAGACTGTGCTGTCAGACTACAGCGCCTGAAAACTGCCCAGATAAGTGCCCTTTATATCCAGGGCCAGGTGAAAGGGGGTGCATTTCATCACCTCCAGTCACCAAGTGTCAGAGCTGGAGGCCCCTGCAGCCCATCCTGCCACAGGTGAGAGCAGGACTGGGCACGGATGCGGCCTCCCCCACTGGGTGACCTCACCTCCTAATCCAGGAGGCGCCAGCAGAGGGGCACCCCTACCTCACACAGGGCATTGAGCACGTGCCTCCATCGCCTTCTTCCACCCTCGCAGGGGCCACTCTAGACACTTGTCCCTCTGAGCCATGCTGCCAGCCCCTCCTCACGCCCTCTGCCTCCACTGCCACCCCTTCCCCTTCCCGCCTCTGTGGCCATGAAGGCTGCAGAGCGCACCTGCCAGCTTGACCGCTCTGCCTCAGTTTCCTCGTCCTAGAAATGGACTACTCAGATCCTCCCGCGGGTCGTGGAGGGTGTTCCGTGAGCGATGGCACACCTGAGCGCGCAGCAAGGGACAGAACCCATGTGCCCTTTCTCTGCGCTCCAGGCTGGCCTGGCCTCACTGCTCCTCACGGTGATTCTGGCTGTCATATCTGGGCTCCGGGCCCCACCTGCCCCCCACAGTCCCACAGCTGCAGGGCGCTAAGGCCGCCTCGTCCAGGCCACAGGGCGCTCTGCTCTAGGAGCCCTCTCCAGAGTCTCATGTGCGCAGGCACGACCCCAGCTAACCCTGAGCACATCCACGTCTGCTCTCTCCGGAAGCCCAGGGCTTTATCCAGCTCCGCTCCCACCTCTGCAGCCCCACACCCACAACAAACCAGAAACCGAGCCTCTTTCTCCTCCTCCGGGGGTGCATGATGCCTGAGCCCCCACAGTCGGCCTGGTTCCACCCCCCATCACCATCTGCCTTCCTGTACCCGGCAGGGGAAGCTAGTTATATGAAACCCAAACCTGATGTGTCACACCCCTTCAGGAGCCCCCATTTTCCTTTTTTTTTTTTTTTTAGCTGAGCCATCCTGCTACCTGTTGGCAGCTCAGCGGCTGCTCAGCTCGGGCTGGACTTGAACCGCTGTTGCTCAGAGCTCGAACTCTTGAGCGAGCTCTTAACCAACTGAGCCACTCAGCCGGCCCTCAGGAGCCCCCATTTTCTTGAGGACTGAGTGAGTGCTCTGCAGCCGGCCCCTCCCGGCTCCGCCCCTGCTCGCACAGCCCCGCTCTGGCCCCGCCCCGCCCCAGCCCCGCCCCTCTCCCCGCCCCACCTGACGCTGGAAGTGTCAGTTCTCTTCTCCTGGTCACCTGCTGGTCCTGCTTTAGGCTGCAGCTTCCACCCTCCCCTCCTGAGGGCCCACAGAGGGTCTCTGCTACGCCGGCCCCTGGCCCTGAGAGATCTGGTCACTTTCTATCCCCACCACGCTGCACAGCACAGTGAAGGCGCAGGCCCAGCACCTGGAGAGCACTTACCGGTCCCCGTGGTCCGAGTGGCACGCAGCCCCCACGCTGGCCAGCAGCGTCCTGCACTGTGCCAGCACCAAGCGGCCTGTGGAGACAGCACACGTCCCCTGAGGCGGCGATCCCAGGCGGGGCCCACCTGTCCCGCCCCCGCTGCCTCTCCCGTGCAGCGCGTCTTGACGCTCTCTCCATCGTGCCACCTGATGGAACCCCGGCACACAGGCCCTGAGCACAGGTGACAGAAAGCACAGCAGGACCCAGAGAAAAAGCTTCCTCTCTCCCTGGGCTGCAGAAAAGCAGGCACTGTTCTCCTAGAACTGCCCTTGAAAGCGTTATTTCCAATAATAGACCATCTAGTAAGACACCCAGAATTCCGATTCGCGGCCTCACTTAATATAAACGTGCACCTGCGTGTTCCAAAGGTAGAGACACTTGGCAGCTGTCTTTATGGAGCCAGAAGGCACCCCGTGTTCTCTCATCTGCAGCGATTAAAACTATAAACCGATGACTGCAGGTTTAATTAAAAGGGCAACCTGTCTCATTTAAGTTAACGCCAGTCATCACTGAATACAAAGTCCACCCCATTAAAAGGGGAAGCGAGGGCAGGACCCGAGCTTCCCACGGCAAGGACACGCGGCTTCCGTCCCAGTGAGGACGCGCTGCAGCCCAATCCTCGCTAACGAGCGACGCTGCCCGCTGCTCCGTAACCAGGACGACAAACCAGCGACCACCCCGTCTTCTAAGGCAAATGTGATCTGCAGAGGAGGCTCACTGAGGCTCACTGGGGCTTGCGGGGCCACCGGAATGTCCTCACGGTGAAACACAGCAGGTCACCGTCCTGGACGTGGGTGCCAGGGACTCAGGACGAGCCCTGTCGCAGGAACAGGGAAAACGCACAGCTCCTGCACTTCGTCCTTACTCTCAGCCACTTTTTAAAGCTGACTGCCTCTATTTTCCCTTACCCTCAAAAAATATTTTATAAATCGCTGACAAAAATGGACCACCTAGCCTCAGTGTAGTGAATTTGATGGCCCTTCCCAAACGGCTTTCGGGTGGGCGCTGCGGCTGGTGCAGCGCTGGGCACCCCAGGTCCTGGGCGCCAGGGCAACGAGCGGCTTGGGGGACAGAGCCGCCAGAGCCCGGCCCACCACAGGACAGCGCCTCCTTCGCTCCCGAGCCGTGGTCCCCCACCACACCACGGGGAGGCCGCGGGGAGGCCAGGCGGTGCCGATCCTCACCTTGGAGCTGGGGTCCCCTGATGGAGAAGTTACACGTGTTGCAGAGTCGCTCAGTCCCTGGAAACTGGCTGTTGAAATGGATAGTCTTCTTATCAAATTCAGCCTGAAAAACCAACGAAATCTTCAGTAACGGTGTCAAAGCCCCTCGCCCACGAACTTTAGATTTTTCTGGGAAACAAAACTTCAACCTCAACCCATAAAATAGTTATCCATACGCATCTACCTATAATAGGGGACTATGGAAAGCAAAGTTAATTAGGAGAAAAATTCAGAACACATACGGGTCTTCTACACACACTCCTTAAATGTACCACCTCTGGTGTGTGTTTATCCCAAGTCTGTGAAAATGGTAATCCACTTGGTCTAAACTCCCTCTTTGGGTGTTTCTGACTCCAGCTCACGTCTGGTCATTTAATTCTTCCCTATTCGCTCGTGACCTTGGTTGTTCCCAGAGTCCCCGGGCAATGGGCTCCAGTCTACACAGCTCCTTTCATCCAGTACAGTCACACCCCATGTCCTGCCTGCTCCCTGGGTCCCCATCCTCACTGCTTACTGGCAGAGGAAACCACCAGGCCTAACAGACACCCGCTCCGCCTCGGCTGACCGCCACTCACTGCCAGCCTCTCCTCCAGATAGTCGCGAATGTCCCTCATGTGAGCCTCATAAGCCTCGCAGTTCTCTGTCACCAGCTCAGCGGCCTAGGGACACAGGAAGGTGACAATGCAAGAAAGCATCCAATTATTGTCAAGCAAAGGAGAGACAGGAGCTGTGAGTAGTGGAGGTGATAATTCCTGATGGGAGAAACTGCTCATTTTCTAGAACAGTGGTTCTCAACCTTTCACAGGGGTCACCTACGACCATCGGAAAACACATATTTTCGATGTTCTTAGGAACCGAGACACCGCTCCTCTATCCATCTCCAGGCCCACATGCAGATACGCCCACATACGTGTACCCGGCAACCCCTGTGAAAGGGTTGTTCAATCCCCAAAGGGGTCGCGACCCACAGGTTGAGAACCGCTGTTCTAGAATATCATAAATAGTACCTCCTGAGTGACTCTGTATCAGGGACCATGATAAGTGATATCTGCACTTTTCCACAGGAATTTACTTTATCGAGCACTTCCTGATACCTCCAGGGACCAGCGATGCCACAGCCCTGAAGAGCAAGAACCCCAGCCTTCAAGGAGACGGCACAGCAGAGGGAATAAAGAGGGGCCGCTGGAGCAGGGAGGGAGGGGACAGGGCCCAGCGGCCCCGGTGACAGCCGGGACCTGAGCCTCTGTGCAGGCAGCGTGGGATCCAAACCCCCTCGGGTTCTGAGGAAGGGGCGAGGTGACCCGACCTGCGTGCTTCACCATCATTCTGGATGCTGTGTGGAGAGTGGGAGCCTGGCAGGTGTGGGCAAAGGCAGGAGGACCTGGCCGAGGCGGTGGCCATGGACAAGATGCAGATCACCCGTGTGTCACTGAGACCGAACAGGCCTGGCTGGTGCATCAGCCAGGGGTCAAGGTGGGGTCAAGGGCACCTCCCAGCTGGGCCATCATCTAAGCACCAGGAGGCATCTCTTTAGGAAGCTGCTACCACAACCCTTATCCTGCAGGCCGGATGGCCAGGGGTCAGCGGGGTGGAGCCATGTAACCGAGGGGACCGAGCGAACCTGCACCCTGACGTTTCTCTGCTGTGATGACTTCACTGTATTTCTTAATGAGAAGACTCGGACAAAGAACTTCTCCCTGTAAATGCTCAGCATGTGAGACCCACTCCACAGGCCTCAAGGAGAACATCAGGGCGAAACAGAAAATTGGAGAGTTTCTCCTTATAGCTGTCATCTGTTGCGATCGTGAGCGTGATCTCCATAAAGTGCTGATGCCTGAGAAAGCTGCTGCAGAAACCACGCAAGATGACGGGACAGCTATGCGGGTCCAGGCAGAGCTCCTGAAACCCTCTAAGTTCCTAAGTGCTAAGAGCACTTGGATCTGTTGTTCTAGTATCCCATCTTTGGCCCCAGTTCCTGACCAAGTCCCTAAATCTCTTGGAATAAATCCCTAGGAATTCCCTGGGGAACAGGAGTGTCTTTTGTTCTAATGAGACAACTCTAGGTGGCTTCTGAATGAAGGCTGGCCACCTAGAAGCTTGGAATTTCCAGCCCCACCCCTTATGGTCCATGGAGGGGTAAGGGGAGAGGGGCGAAGGGCTGGAATGGAGTTAATGATGGACAGAAGTTTGTAAAATCCAGTACGGGGTTGGAAGAGCTTCTAGGCTAGTGAACACGTGGAGGTGCTGGGAGGTTCAGCGGTATCCTTTAGAACATCCTTTAATAATCAACTGGTAATCTAGGTGGTAAAACGTTTCTCTGAGTTCTGTGAGCCGCTCTGGCAAATTATTCAAACCTGGGGTGGGGACAGGGGAAGCTCCAACTTGTAGCCAGTCATCAGAAGTACGGGTGACAACCTGGACTTGGGCCTAGAGTCTGAAGTGTGTGTGTGTGTGTGGGGGGCGCGTGTCTCGTGGGACTGAGCCCTTAACATGGACCTGAAGCCACCTCCAGCCAGACAGAGAAAGAATTGAGTTAAACTGTAGGACCCCCAGCTGGTGTGGCAGAGTGTTGTTCAGTTTGGGAAAACCCACACCAGTGTCACAAGTGTTGTGACTGTGGTAGGAGAGAGAGAGGGCAGGAGGCCAAGGCCATCTGTCCAAGGTCACCAAGGCTTACCTTTCCAAGGCCGGCAATCATTGGGGTGTTCTCCGTCCTGTAAGAGAAAGGATTCAATCCTATTTCCATGCAAAGCAGTTGACAAATGTCCCAGGAAGGAATCCTGTCTATATGAAAGTCGTGTGTTCAGATCAAAACAGAATCACACCAACATGTTTGCTCCACATGTGCCGAGGAGTTGCCCAAATGGCAGCTGCAGGCCCCAGAGCCCTCCCTGCAAAGTGTACCCGTCCTGCCCAGTGACGATGGACTCAGCTGTCTGTGGGCAACACATTGGGTGTCCTCAGTGACAATTCCGTCTGGACCTTTTCCTACCCCAGAGAAACTCATGCTCTGACTGCTGACCTGAGCACACCTTCTGGCCCCCACTCCCAAACCAGGTGAGGGTCTGAGGAACACCCTGCCGACACTGTCCTCTGCGGCCGGCGTTTCATCTGGAGACGCTCAACAATGAAATGGGACGAACCCTTTGTTACTAGACTTTGGGGCATGACAGGCGCACAGGAGAGGGACAAAAGAATCTCCGTAACCAGTGGCGCTCAAACACTGATCTAAGAAATGGTAAAACTGAATGCTTCGCTCTATTTCGGGAAAAACAAAACCAAACATCACCTTAAGAATTTCTTTCATTTTAAGTTTTGGCTACATCAAGTTTTCTTAAGCCTTTGGAGCTGGCAACCACTTGCCTGCCAGTGAATAACAACAGGACAGGTAAGCGCGCAGCTTAGGGGTTACAGGAAACCCCATCTCACCCTCTTCCTTTGACTAGTTTACTGGTCCGCTGTCCCGGGAAGAACCGGGAGCTCCAGGCCGGGAACCAGAGGCCTGAGTGTCATCCTAGGCCGTCTCCTCTACTAGCCAAGGGATCCTAAGGGCGTCCCCTCCCCGGAGCTCCCCCTCATCTGCAGACAACAGGTCAGACCAGGGGCATCTCAGAGGCCTGTGACCTGTGCCTGGGGTGGATGAGCTGGGCCCGTGGAAGACCTGAAGCCTGCTGTGCCAGCCCAGTCTTGTTACCAGGCCCGTCCCCACCACCCCGCCCCACTCCTGAGCAGTCAGCCCTGTTCCACTGCCCCCAAGGGTAACTCACACCGTCTTCCACACCCCATCCGCATACTGAGCTACTTGTCATGGCTTCCGACACCTGAAGCCCCACCTTTTTTTTTAATTCAACTTTTTATTTTGAGATAAGGTAGATACACACAGGTGGTTGTGAGACAGAATATAGACACGCCCTGTGTGCCCTTTACTCAGTTTCCCCCAAGTAACACTACAGCAGTTATCGACAAGGCACAGAACACGCCCCCTTCCCTTCGGCCCCCACCCCCTCCTTCCTCGGCAACCACTCATCTCTGCTCCACTTCTGTCATTTTGTCATTTCTAGACTATTCTAGAAATGGAATCATATAGTTTATAACTTTGGGGCTGGGCTTTTTTCATTCGCCATAATTCTCTGGAGATCCCTCCAGGCTGTTATAGGTATCAACAGTTCATTCCTTTCACTGCTGAGCAGATTGCACGGCTGGTTTAGCTGCTCTCTCGAGAATCACAGGACACCTGGGCTGCCTGCAGTTTGGGGCTCTCAGGAGTAGGCCTTCCACACTCGTGCACAGCGGGCACTGTGAGAAGTCTTCGTTTCTCTGGGATAAATGCCCACGAGCACAGCTGCTGGGCCTTGTGCTAGTTGCGTGTTTGTTTGGTAAGAAACTGCCACACTGTTCCAAATGGCTGTACTACATACATCCCCCTCGCCGTGTGCGAGGGTCCGGCTTCTCCGTGTCCTCACCAGCATTCAGCATAGTCACCGTATTTTAGCCATTCTGATAGGTGGGGGTGATGGCATCTCAGTGTGGGTTTAGTTCGCACTTTCCGAGAAGGTAATGATCTTGAACATCTTTTCATGTGCTTGGCTGCTATCTGTGTGTCTTCTGCTGAAATGCTTGTTCACGACTTTTGCCCATTTTCTGACTGAATTGTTTGGGGTTTTTTTGCTGTTGGGTTTTGAGAATTTATATATTCTAGATACTAGTCCTTTGTCGGATCTGTCATCTGAAAATATTTTCTAGTGTGTAGCTTGTCTTCTTATCTTCTTAACGTCTTTAGCAGGGCAAAAGTTTTAAATTTTGATGAAGTTTGACTTATCAGTTTTTCCTTCTATAGATGCTTTTGATGTCAAGTCTAAGAACTCTTTGACTGACTCTAGAGCCTGAAGATGTTTTCCTGTTTTATTTTAAGTTTTATAGTTTTTTGTTTTACACCTAAGTTTGTGATCTATTATGAGTTAACATTTGATGAGATGTGAGACTTGGGTCGAGGTTCATTTTTCTGCCTATGGATGTTCACCATCTTTCTTCTACTGAATTGGTTTTGCATGTTATTTGGGCATATTTCTGGGCGTGTCTATTCTGTTCCAATTATCTACTTTTGGGATTTTGGTAGACAGGAATTGTGTTAAGCCTGTATGTCAAATTTGGAAGAACTGACATCTGTACTCTATTGAGTCTTTCGATCCATGAACATGGTATGCCTCTCCATTTATTTAGACTTCTGTTTCTTTCATCCGCACTGTGCAGTGGTCAGCATGTCTGAGTAGTTTTGCATGACTGTAAATGGTAACGTATTTTTATTGGGTTGTCGGAAAAGTCATGACGTATTTTCTCTCTGTTTTTCGTTGCAAAAATGTGTCATGACTTTTCCAACAACCCAACAGTTTGGTTCTCTATATGTTCATTATCAGTATATAGAAATACAATTGATTTCTGTATGTTTATCTTGATCCTGGGAACTTGCTGAACTCACTGATTAATTGTAGTAGTTTTCTTATCTATTCTGTGGGGTTTTCTTCATAGACAATCATGTGATCTACCCATTGGGACAGTTTTGCCTCCTCCTTTCCAATCCGTACACCTTGTTTTTTTCCTGCCTTACTGCACTGACCAGAACTTCCAGCACTGTGGGCTAACAGTGTGAGGGTGGACACCCTGGCTTGCTCCTGGTCACAGGGTGAAACGGAGCATGATCTCAGCTGTCTGGTTTTTTATAGATCCTCTTTTCAAGTTGAAGTTCTCCTCTAATCAGATTATGGGATGGTTTTTAAGGAATGAGTGTTGAATTTTGTTACATGCTTTTTCTACCTGTATTGATAGGATCATGCTATTTTTCTTCTTTAAGAAGCTGGATTACTTTGATTGCTTTTTGAATATTGAACCAGCCATGCATCCCTAGAACAAATTCCACTTTGTCACGGAGTATAAATTATTTTTATATATTGCTGAATTCTATTTGCTAGTATTTTGTCAAAGACTTTTGCATCTAAATTCATGACGGATCTTTGGTCTGCAGTTTTTTTGTGCTTTGTCTGGTTTTAAATCAGGATTGTACTAGCATCATGAAATGAATTGGAAAGTATCCCCTCCTCTTTAATTTTCTGGAGGAGATTGTGTAGAAATGGTGTTAATTCTTCTTTAAACGTTTGGTAGACTTCACCGGTGAAATCATCTGGGCCTGGAAATTTGAGGGGTAGGGACTTTTAAAATTATGAAATCAATTTCCTAGTAGTTAGAGATATTCAAATGATCTATCTCATATTAGGTGAGATGTGGTCATTTGTGTTTCTTGACAAACTGGTTCACTACACTTAAGTTGAAAATTTTATGTGTGTCGGGTTGTTTGTAACATTCCTTTATTATCCTTTTGATGTTTGTAGGGTCTGAAGTGATGTCCCATTTCACTCTGGATGTTGGCAATTTGTGTCTTCTCTCTTTTTTTTTGTCAGTCTTACTAGAAGTTTGTCAGTTTTATCAATATTTTAAAAAAACCAGCTCTTTGGGCCGGCCGAGTGGCGTGATGGTTAAGAGCTGGCTTGGGATGCCAGAGGGCCCCGGTTCGGATCCCACATGAGGGCCAGTGACACTGCCCTCTACATCTAAGATGCTGAACAACAGTTCAACCTGGAGCTGGGCTGCCGTGAGTCACCAGCGGTGGAGTAGGCTGCAGCCCCTGCTGCAGTGGGGTGCCATGGGCTACCGTGTGTAGCCGGCAGCCAGTGTGAGCGGCCAGCAGCCACTGTGAGCGGCCGTCCAGAAGCCGGCGACTGATCTGCCTCGCCCGGGAAGAGTGCAATGATGGTGCCAACTTGGGCCAGTGAAGCAACGTCCTCCACAACTAGACTGAAGAACAAAACGACAGCAACTTGTCTGTTCCCCTTCCCCCAATTCCCGAGCGCTGTTCCCATCCCCCAACTCCCCAATAAAAATCTTAAAAAACAAACAAACAAAAAACCAGCTCTTTGTTTCAGTGATTTTTTAAAAAAATCATTTTTGTTTTCAATTTCATTGATTTCTGTTATCTTTCTTATCTCCTTACTTCTGTTTGCTTTAGATTTATTTTGTTGTACATTTTCTAGGTGGGAGCTTAGATTATTGACTTGAGAATCTCCCTCTTTCTAATGTATACATTTAGTGCTATAGATTTCCCTCTCAGGGGTGCTTTAGATTTGTCTCACAGGTTTTGAAAAGTTGTATTTTCATTCGTTTCAATGTACTTAATGCCTTTAACATTCCTCTGTGACCCATGGATCATTTAGAAGTGTGTTGTTTTTTTTCTAAGTGTTTGGAGATTTTCTCATTATCTTCCAGTTACTGATTTCTAGTTTGATTCCACTGTGGTTAGAACACATTCTATATGATTTCAGTTCTTTGTATACATCAAGGTTTGTTTTATGGCACAGGATACGGTCGATCTTCATACAGGTGTCATAAAAAAGTATGGTGACTGTTTAAATAAAAATTATTACAGAATATAAGTGTGTTTGAAGCGAGGGGGAGTATTCTGAGGGGGATTAATGGCAATGTGTCTTTTACTGTAATAATTTTTTAAAATTTAAAATTCACCTTATTGTTTGATCACATCTCATATATATTCAGTGGCATTTGAAAAGAATGTGTATTTTGCTGTTGTTGGATGGAGTGTCCTAAACATGTCAGTTAGATCCTGTTGATTGATGGGGGATATTATTCTTCTATATTCTTGTTGACTTTTGTGGTTGTTCTATCCATTGCTGAAGGAAGGGTACTGAAGTCTCCATCTACGTAATTGTGGGTTTGTCTGTTTCTCCTTTCAGTTCTGTGAGTTTCTGTCTCACATATTGTGCAACTCTATTGTTTGGTGCATCACATTGAGGGCTGTTACGTCCTCTTGGTGGACTGACTCTTTCTATCATTATATAATGTTCCGCCCCCCACCCCGTTCTCTGGTAATTGTCTTTGCTCTAGAGTTCCCTTTATCTATTATGTAACCATTTCTGCTTTCCTTTGATTAATCTTTGTATGATACATCTTTTTCCATTCTTTACTTTCAACCTGCCTCTATCACTGTATTTGTAGTGAGTTTCTTGTAGACAGCATATAGTTGGGTCAGTTTTTTAAAATCCACTCTCCCAATCTGTCTTTGAATTGGTGTATTTAGACCACTTACATTTAATGTAATTATTGATGTTAAAACTAAGTCTGCCATTTTATTTTTTGTTTGCTCTCTCTGTTTTTATTTCTAGTTTCTTTTTCCTGCCTGTCTGTGGGTTACTTGGACATCTTTCAGAAGTTCTCAAGTAAAGAATAGAAACTTTACCTCCTTTTATATCCCTTTGTCCTCCACTATTTATAATTATCTTAAGTATTTCTTCCACATGCAGTTGGAACCATATAGACTGTGCTATTATTTTTGCTTAAGCCATCGAGAATAATTTAGAAATCTCAAGAGAAGACGGAAAGCCTATTTTATTTATCCATATTTTTCCTTCCCATACTCTTTCTTTCTGATATCCCAAGTTTCCTTGTGTTACATTTTAGAGAACTTCCTTTAGTCATTTTTAGCATAGGTCTTCCGGTAACACATTCTATTAGCTTCCTTCGTCTGAGAATGTCTCGATTTCCCCTCATCCCTGAGGTTCTGCTGTGTAGAGGATTCTGGCCTGACAGTTCTTTTCTCTGAGCATTTGTAAAACACGGTGCCATTTCCTGGCCTCCATGGTTTCGGATGAGAAATCCACTGTCATTTGAATTAATGTTCCCTATAGGTAAGGTGTCGTTTTTGCTCTGGCTTCCCTCAAGATGTTTTCTTTGTCTGTCATTTTCAGAAGTTTAATTATATGGTGTGGCATGGATTTATTTCACTTTATCTTGTTTGGCATTTGTTCAGCTTCTTAAATCTGTAAGTTTATATCGTCTGTCAAATTTGGGAAGTTTTGGGCCGGCCAAGTGGCTCAGTTGGTTAAGAGCTTGCTTAAGAGTGTGAGCTCCGAGCAACAGGGTCACCAGTTTGATTCCCATATGGGCCAGTGAGCTGCGCCTGAGCTGAGCTACTGCTGAGCTGCCAACAGGTGGCAGGATGGCTCAGAGCACGTGCTCCTAACAACAAGGTTGCCTGTTCGAGATGGCGGGCTACACCCACATGCAACTAAGACTGAACTCGGCATCTTGAGCTGGGCTGCCCGGGTGGCTCAGTGGATAGAGCGTGCGCTCTTAACAACAAGGCTGCTGGTTCGACTCTCGCATGGGATGGTGGCTATGCCCACCTGCAACTAATTGAACACAGCACCTTGAGCTGAGCGGCATAACTGGACTTGGAGCTGAGTTAGCTGCGCTCTCCACAACTAAGATTGAAGGACAACAACTTGTCTGTTCCACTTCCCCAATTCGCCAACGCTGTTCTCCTCCCCCAATTCCCCAATAAAATCTTAAATTAAAAAAAAATGGGGGAAGCTTTCAGCCATGATTTCTTCACATACTTTTTTAGCCTACCTTTTTTTCTCTTCTCCTTCTGGGACTTCAATGAGATGAATTTAGATCTTTTGTACAGTCCCTCAGGTCCCTGAGCCTCTGTTCCATTTTTTCCCCACTTTATTTCTTTTCTGCTGTTTAGACAATTCTATTTATTGTCCTGTCTTCCAGTTCGCCGATTCTTCCCTCTGTGACCCAATTCTGCTGTTGAGCCCATCCACTGAATTTTTATTTTAGTCACCGTAGTTTTTAGTTCTAAAGTTTCCATTTAGTTCTTCTTTACCTCTTCTTTTTCTTTGCTGACACTTTCTATTTCATTCGATTCAAGTGTATGCGTTCAAGCGTTTTTATTGTGTCTGCCTTAAACTCTGTGTTTGACAACTCTAACATCTTTGTCATCTCTGTCTTGGCCGCTACTGGCTGTCTTTTTTTTTTCCGTACAGAACGTGTAGTGCTGGCCCCACCTCATTCCCTGCATGTCACGGGGACACAGGAGCTAGCCAAGAGACCGGGTGCCTCTGTGCGGCCTCCTACCCCCTGGTCGGGAGAATAGCACGTCTCAGCCAGGAGGGCTCCCGCGGCACGTCCGGAGGGGCTGAGCAGAGCCGGATGCTTTCGAGTAGTTGAAAGAAACAGAGATTTCCTTCACCTGCTTTGCATCGTCTCCCAACGGCCTGCGGATCTATCTGCGAGGCCTAAGCATAGAATAGCGGAGCCAGTTTTGATGCGATAGCGATGTGGCCTGTGCCATTACAATGCTCCCAAGAGACAGAAGCCACTGCCCTACAGACAAACAGCACGGCCAGTGGGTCAGGGACTTTGTTAACGTGTACCTTACCCCGGCCTGAAACTCCGTTCCTGTCCACCTCCAAACAGCATCGGGTGCAGAGGGGTATGTTTGCCGAGCCCGCGGACGTAAAGTGCTCCAATCCTGGGACCATAGAACTGAAAGGAAAAGCCAGTCATCTATTCAGCAAGGACCTTCTGACCTTCTCTATATACGTGCTAAAGGCTGGGAGGCCCACAGAGAAACACGCGGTATGTGTGGGCCCCACGGTGGTGCCACTGGTCAGCACTGCAGAAACGTAGGAGTCACAAAGGCCTCCGGGAGCAGGACAGGTGCTGGACTCTGGTTCCCGGCTGGGTGGCAGCAGAGCCGCCCCGCCCATCATGCGGTAGAATGTGCAAAAGGAGAGGGCTGCAGCTAGAGACCACCAAGGGCTTTTCCCGGGATGAGCCCATTTTCCAATCGAAATTAGGCCAACATGTTCAGGGCCACAGTGTCACGCCAACGTATACAGTCCTCCGAAAACCAGCTGGGTGTTTACTGTGCTTTGGAACGGAGCACCAGAAATACTGCAGGCTCTGGTCACTTCCAGAAAGATGACAAAAGCTTCTGGAGGATCTGCACCACTGACTCCTTCCCCCATTCCACCTTGAAGACATGAGTTGCTGTAACTAAACTTTATGCTCAGGAGCCACACTTCAAATCTAGTCAGAGAAGGCAGTAACTTCTTGAACTCCACATCTTCCATCCTCGGGCTGGGAGGTCATGGGCAGGCTGACAAGGGTCTGCGTACACTCTCTGCCCACTGCAGAGAACACGCACTACCTGGCTAACCCGCCCGACGGCTCCCGAGGGCCCTGACGGCAGGTGGGTGATCAGCAGTGTGCGGGCTCTGCTCCAGGCGAGCCTCCAGGTCATGGGGGCTCCTCCCCCCAGGAGGGAAGGGGCCCCTGCGGACGCACCTTGTGCCCCACGATCGTCAGGAAGTCCACGCCCAGGTCCCGCACGTCCACGCGCTGCTTCCCCAAGGCCTGGGAGGCATCCGTGTGCAGGAGGACGCCAGGCAGCCCCGAGGCTGCCCTCTGCTGGTTCAGAGCTGCAACTCGCCGGCTGAGTTCAGGGATGGGCTGAAGGGAGAAAAGCAGAGCTCAGTCGATTGCCTTGATTTGATGAAAACCGAAGGGAAGAAACCAGGAGACGTTAACGAGGTCAGGCCAGACAAGTGACCAAGCACAAGCGCAGAGGAAAAGAGGCCCAGCTGCGACGCGAGCCCAGCAGGGCCTGGCCCTCCGTGCCACCAGGGACGCACCATGATGACGCCGGTCTCATTATTGGCCAGCATGACGGTCACGAGGCACGTGGCTGGCCGGACAGCAGCCAGGATGTCGTCAGCCTCTGCCTGCCCGGTCACCGTGGACACCGGGACAAAGGTTACCGCTGAGGGACAAAACACAAGTACTGAGGTTAATCCCACAACATGTCCTGTGTGACCATTTAGACACAGATTAACTAAAGCACTTTCCACAATTAAAAAAGTAATTTATTGTAAAAGCTCAGAATACTATAAAGAAGGAATATAAGCCCCCATTATCACCCAGCCCAGAAATGGGCGACTTGAACGCTTCTTAAAAGAAGCTTCAGTTGGTGGGTTCACTCTGTGAAACGTGCCCTTTCTGCTCTGCAGGGACCGTGAGGGCCTCGGTTCATGAGAGCGTCTCAGCGAGCCACGTACTTAACCTCCACTCACTCGGCGCTGACCTGCACTTGTCCCAGACACTTATCATCTCACTGCTGCAGATGGCAAATGAGTGCGGGTGACTAAAGAGAGGTTTTTGGTTCAAAACGGTGGAAGACAAACACACCCACTTTCCCCTCAGGGTCCCCCTGAAATGAGAGAACAGATCTATTTCTAAATAAGGGTTACATGTGGACAAGGAATTTTGAGGACTCCCCAGAAAGACAAAAGAAAGGCTAATTCCTATTAGACCAATAGGAATAGTTCACTCAGAGCACTAACAGTATGACATGTCCTGTGACCCTCCAAGTTCAGGGTGCACAGACACAGAGCAGCGCGAAGGCCAACAGGTGAGGCAGACGGAGGACCGGGCTCTGCCGGCCGCGCACCCCCACCTTACACCCAGCAAGCAGGTGACAGCACAGGCCCAAGAGAGGAAAGGCAGCCCGCAGGCTCCCGGTACCGGGAGGGGCCTGCCAAGGAGGGCAGAGTTCAGCGTCTGCTACCCCAGAGAAATGAACACGTGTCCACACACACAGAGACAGACGCTCATAACGGCATTATCCTAACGCCAAATGTTCGCCAACTGAGGAACACACGAACAAAACGTGAGGATCCACATAGGGTGGAGTATTATTCATCCATACAAAGGACTGAAGCCGTGGCACAGGCCACGATGTGGCTAACCCCTGAAAACATGACGCTGAGAGAAGACAGGCCCAAAGGACCACGTGTGGTTGATTCCCTTTATACGCAAGTCCAGGAGTGAGAAACCGCTAGATGCAGCAGCTGCCTCGGGCTGAGGGAAGTGGAGAGTTAGTTAACGGGCATGGGGTTTATTTTGGGGTGGTGACATGTTCTACAGCTTATCGTCTGATGGTCATACAAGCCTGTGAGTACACTAACAACTACGGAACTGCACTTAAATGGGATTGCTGCACAGTATGTGAATTACATCTTCTCCACAAAGCTGATTCATAACAAAAGCAATTGGGAGGGGTGGGGGAGGGGGTATGATAGTCAAAGGCTTCTTTTTATAAAGGGGGGGCGGGGCGGGCACAGGTAGGGAGACGAAAACAGGTACTTGAGCTGATAAACCAAGAAGTGGAGGGCCGGCCGAGTGGTTCAGTTGGTTAAGAGTTCGCACTCAAGAGCTCGCGTGCGAGCTCTGAGCAACAGCGGTTCGAGTCCCAGCCAGAGCTGAGCTGCTGCTGAGCTGCCAACAGGTGGCAGGATGGCTCAGCTTAAAAAAAAAAAGCGGAGATTATGTTTGTAGTGATGAAGTATTAAGTTGGAAGTAATTAAATGACTCTAGGGGACATTAGCAGCACTGCCTCTGAGAAGCAGGACAGGATGGGGGCGGGAGGTGGGGGCCAGGGGCGAGGGAAAGAACCTTTACTTTGTACTTGACACATTTCTATGTTTAAATTATTTCCTCCACATGGATGTTTATACTTTGTAAAACTCTGTAATTTTAAACAAGAGGTTAACCCCACAGTAGCTGATAACAATGCTACTAAATTGCCCTTCTCCAGGGGAATCAGACACAGAGAAAAGGCACAAGGGATTAAGCTGAACTACAATTTAAATAAGAAAGTGAGAACTGACTTTTTTTTAAGTGGTGCATTCAGGTAGGACCAGGAGGAGGAAAACCTTTCAAAGAGTCAAACAGGAAAATCAACAAAATGACTTCACCTCAATGGAGCAGGTCTGTAACAGTCCCTTATCTTAAGATAAAAATACTTGCCCCAAGTCACCTTCAGGTTTCCAGGCAGGTTAAGTAAGAAGGCTAATTAATGCCGGGAAGAAACCACTTCCTTATTTAAAAGAGAGCAGTCCTGGGATAAAAAGGTGCTTCTGTTTTCAAAACTGAGTGGCTACACAGTGTCTCAAGACCCTGTATCACAGGAGTGAAAGAAGGACCAGTTCTCACTGTGTGACAGTGACAGGGCCCTGTCACCGCAGGCCAAACCTGACTCAAGTCTGCCCAGGAGCCTTCGGCGAGGCCCACGCCACCTGCCCTCTGTCCCTCGGCGAGGCCCACGCCACCCTGTCCT
>NW_017731367.1:5913468-5918680 GCF_001890085.2 Hipposideros armiger | reverse complement strand
GCGAGGCCCACGCCACCCTGCGCTCTGTCCCTCGGTGAGGCCCACGCCACCCTGTCCTCTGTCCTGCTCACACTGAGCCCTCGGCTCCTGCTGAGAGTGTCCTGCAGCAGGAGTGTAATTACTCTGGTTTTTACCACCGGAAGTTGATATCCGCTCGATCCTTTTTCCTCACAACAGAGGAAGTGGAAGCCAAGTTCAATTATTAAAATCAAATGATGAAAAGCACCATTTAGCGTTATATAGACATGCTCTTTAAATATGTGTGTATTTATTACACAAGAGTCGGAAATATCCCTCGGGAACGCCCGTGACCTGTTCCACACTTGACCACCACGAGCTTCCTGAGGAGAAACCTCGGGGCATCCACTGGCCCAGTCAAGGTCAGGAGAGCTGTCCCCGTTGGAGTCCAGCCAGGCTGGTCACTCACCAGCCACTTGCTCTTCCACCAGGTGCTCCAGGGGCAGGCGGATGGAGTCGTGCTCCACGGTGCAGGTGACGAAGTGGGGCGTGGCCCCCTCTGAGGCATGGACTTTGTGGAAGTGCTGCAGCACAGAATGGATTACCAAATTATTTGACTGCAAAGACAGAGCAGAAAAATCAGTCACAAAACTTGTCCCGGGCGGGGAGTGAGAGTAGCAATCTCTCTCCCTTGGATTTTCCTGGGGAAAAATTTAGATTTTTCTGGGGGCTTACATTTAGATTAAAAAAAAAAAAAGGGGTCAGCTTCCTGAGCTGCACCCTTTGAAAGGCCTAAGATTTGGGGGTGTCACACTTTCAAAAATTTCAGGACTCATTTCTGGCCACTTAGCGCCTGCTTTGTCATTAACATTATACAGTTTTAAATTGTATAAATGTGTCAGAAGAGAGTATTTTGCCCAGGCCCCCATCGCTGGTGGGGGTGAAGCCAGTTCAAGGCCATTTGGAAAATCTGTCGAGTAAATTCTTTGACCCAGCACGTCTGTTTCTGGGACGTGATTGTACAGCTGTACAGAGGCAAAATGATAGATGTAGTGATTATTTATTAAGTAAATAATAAATAATCTTTTTGCTGTTGGTACCAGCAAAACGTCAGCAACCCCTTCAATGTCTATCAGTAAGAGAACTTGTTAAATAAAGTTCATGACAGCGTTCAATGGAGCACCAAGCTGATAAAAACACGAGGGAATGCTCTGGGCTGGTATCAAAAGATCTCAATACACTTGTGAAATGAAAAAAGGTAGCAAACATTCTATACCGTATTCTAGTTTTGCATAAAAAGGACAAGACACATACACGTTTGCTAATATGTGCAAAACAATCCTTGTAAAGGCACAAAGGGAAGGAGAAACAATATAGAACTCTACATGCTGATTTGCTTTTAATGCATAGACTGTCTCTAGAGGACACGAAAGAAACTAATAATATTGGTCTCTTCTGGAAAGAGGAAGTGGACCAAGGGAGTGGGGGGAGGGAGAGGCAAATTTCTTTTTTAAAAAAGTAACCTTTTCTCTTACTTTTTAAGTATAACATATATACGGAAAATGTAAGTTTAATAAATGTTAAGTTTAATGAAAAAGTGTAACTGAATACCTGAGTAACTGTTACCTGGGTGATGAAAGAAGCACTGCCCACACTGCAGGAGGCCCCGCCCCCCCTCTCCGGAGCTAACTACACCCCGATTTTATGCTTGCACTTCCTAGGTCAGCATCCTTAAACAAGTGTGTATTTTGCCCCTTTCTGACCTTCATGTGAATGGAACTGAACTGCATGAATTTTTTTCCACTAAAGATGCAGCCTCTTCAGGTAATGTGCAGAGGGAGGGCAGCAGGTGCTGCTGGCCCGGGGCTGCAGGTGACACTCCTGTAGCTGGTGCTCAGGGGACTGAGGTGCAGAGGGTGACACCGTGGGACTGGTGCTGTGCTGAAGCAGCTGATGCAGGGGTTCGCCGATCTGACACGCCTCGAATTAGGTGACAGTGAAGAGCTGGCCGGGGACACCGGCTCAGGTGTGCTTCCCCAAAAGGGTAATGCTTCTTTAGAAGCCCCAGAAAACAGGGCTGCCCACCAGCGATTCTGTCCAGAAAAGAGGGGCCTCCTGGGTTCCACACGGCCAGATTAGCCCTGCAACCCCATTTAGGGGGTCCTGGGGTCTGTACACCGTAGGTCACCATGGATGGCAGAGTAAAAGGTGACCGACCCTCAGGCTGTGAGACGCAGGTGCCCAGGTCCCGCCCACGTGCCGCCTCCCTCCTAGGTGCCTGTGCCTGGGCCTCCACACTGGTACGAGCAGCCTCGTGATGGCTGCACTCCTGGCGCCCTGGGAGCACAGCAGCCTCTGTTGGAACCAGTAGGTCACACCTAAAATTACACCCTGTGTCCCCAGGCCGTGATGCTCCTAGGCACTGGGCTCCAGGTGAGACGAGCAGCCAGGGCTGAGGGGGCTCCTTTGAGCCACTAGCACTCTGGTCCTGGGCTGGTGGTCACAGTGCCCAGGGGCCTGGCGGCAGCCCCCACACCTTACTCAGCTTGGCCACCTCGGTTCTGCTCTGCCAGGCTCAGCTTCCTCTTTGGACTGACTTCTTTCGCCCCCATTGCTGCAGGTGGCTGTATGGTGTGCATAGTAGGGCTGCATCTCAAGGTATTAACACCGGTCCATTCTAATCTGCAAGGACAGCTGGGTGGGGCCCAGTTTCTGGCTGCCATGAACCATCCTTAACTGTCCCCTGGTGCCCACGTGCCTCATCTGGCTAGGACACATACCTCTGAGTGGGACGGCTGGCTGACAGGGTACGTGTCTTCCCCTTTGCAGCTAATGCCACCGTCTTCCACATGCTTTCCCAGCCTGCTCTCCTGCCAGCCCTGCCCAGTGCCCACGGCTCCACAGGCCTTGCCGAGCATCCCTGGTGCCCTCCACGCCCCCACCCTGGCGCCCTCCATGCCCCCACCCTGGTGCCCTCCACGCCCCCACTCTGATGGGCGTGCAGAGGGGCTCCGGCTGCTCATGCTGGGGCTCGAGGCGGAGCAGCTCCCCACACGTACGCGCCGTCGGGGCTTCTCTGCGCAGCGCGTGGTCACGCTTCTTGCGGGGCACCTCCTGGGTGTCGGCCAGTGAACTCGGGATGCTGTCCTTTGTCAGGTGTGTGTCGCAAATACCTTGTCCCCCTGTCTAGCGCATCTTTTTGTTTTCTTCATAGCGTCCTTTGATGGAAGTTTGTTTCGTTGTGCAGGTGGTGGTAGAATTTATCAATCTTTTCCTTTATGGTTAATGCTTTCTCTATTATATTTAAGAAAGCCATCACTAGTAAACATCACAGAAGCATTGATTTATCACCTAAAAGCTTTATAAATGTTACTTTTCATAATTAGGTCTTTATTATACCTGGAGTTGGAATTTTTTTTTGTATGTTGGGAAGCAGAAATCCAATTTCCTTTTCCTTTGTGAATATAGGAGGTCGGACAATTAAGTTCGTGAACTCATCCTAGAAAAAGTGCTACATACCTCACTGCTGAATATCACTACGGTGACCTTCGAAGTACTCCCCTTGGGAAGCTACGCACCGACGCCAGTGCCTAGTCCACCCTTCAAAGCCATTTTGGAACTCTTTCTGGATTGGCCATCAGAGCTGTCGTCGTCGTATTACCCTTGATGTCCTGAATGTCATCAAAATTTTAATATTTCCTTTATCTTCAGGTAAAGAAAGAAGTCATTGGGGACCAGATCAGGTGAGTAGGGAGGGTGTTCCAATACAGTTATTTGTTAACTGGCTAAAAACTCCCTCACAGACAGTGCCGTGTGAGCTGGCGCACTGTCGTGATGCAAGAGCCATGAAAAGCTCAGGTCGTCTAACTTTGTCACGCAGCCTTTTCAGCACTTTCAAATAGTAAACTTGGTTAACTGTCCAGTTGGTACAAATTCATAATGAACAATCCCTCTGATATCAAAAATGGTTAGCAACATTGTTACAAGTTCACAAATTTTATTGTCAGACCTCATACAGTTGTGACAGCACCATGTACTCAAGAGACTCTTTCTTCTTGCTGTTATGCTGCTTCAGTTGTCCATGATGATCATATAATCTGTTGTTCGAGCCACAAAAATTTAAGAAGGTACTATCAAAATTATGTCAGGACAATAGCGCATCCTGGGGCTGTCCTGAGCAGACCAGGGTATGTCACACGACGAGTGCCCGTACGCACATGGCTGTTTCTGGTCTTGCTTACCTTTGCCTTAGGACCATCTGCCGTGATTAGTAGCTTTACGAAAGGCTTGCTATCTGGGAGAGCAAGGCATTCAACTGTCTTCTTAATCTCCAATAAGTCTTGACTATCCTTGGCCTTTTGTATTTTCAAGTAAATTAGCTTGTAAGATTCCACCAAAAAAAGTGCCAGAATTTTGGTTGAGGTTGCATTGACTCTACAGAGCAGTTTGAAGGAAGTGATGTATTTATGATGGCGAATCTTCCAGTCTGTGAACATGGTATATTGCTCCATTTATTCAGAACTCCTCTGACGCCTCTCAGTAATATTTCTATTACTTTCCCGGTGTGTGTGTGTGTGTGTGTGTGTGTGTGTGTGTGTGTGTGTGTGTGTGTGTTCTTACAAATTCTTTTTTACTAGATTTATTTCCCAAATATTTGACATTTTTTGGTGCTCTAGTAAACGCTGCTTGTTGTTGGTACATAAAAACACAACTGCTTTTTCTATGTAATAACTTTGCTAAATTTTCTTATGAACTCGAATAGTCTAGCTTCAGGTTCTTTTGGGTGTTCTAGGTGGACAGGCCCATCGGTGCTGGCAGCCGTCGCGCCTCCCTCTGCAGCACGGAAACAAGGCACTGAGCGCTGCTGACTGAGCAGGGGCCGCGGTCTTTGAGTATCTTCTATCAATTCAAAAAGAAGCACCTTTGGAATGGGTCAAACTTCACACTCTTAATGAGGCGAACAACTTAGCAGGGCTTCAAAGGGAAGATTTTGGGGCAAAATGAAGGGGAAACTGCCTTCACAGAAAGAGCAGTGCAGGGAAATTAATTCACATATTACATTACAAATATCCTATCAGGCACCTGGAATTCACTTGTAGGATAAATATTGGCGAGTTATGTCAAGCAAAATAGCAAGACCAAGCATTACTCTTTCTTCAAAAAAAATAAAATAGGGCCGGCCGAGTGGCGCGATGGTTAAGAACTCGCTTGGGATGCCAGAGGGCCCCGGTTCGGATCCCACATATGAGGGCCA
>NW_017731367.1:5904842-5911753 GCF_001890085.2 Hipposideros armiger | reverse complement strand
AGGAAGAGCACAATGATGGTGCCAACTTGGGCCAGTGAAGCAACATCCTCCACAACTAGACTGAAGAACAAAACGACAGCAACTTGTCTGTTCCCTTTCCCCCAATTCCCTGGTGCTGTTCCCATACCCCAATTCCCCAATAAAAATCTTAAAAAAAAAAGTAGTTCACACACTCCTCAAGACTGCTGCATAGGTTCTAATGCTAAGTGGTGATGGGCTGTGGTGTCTGGGGAAAACCCAGCCGTTTCAATTAGTGATGCGTTAAAAGGCTGCAGTGAACATCAGCTCTGGAGGGGCAGCTGCCTGGCACACGCTCCTAGCTCCTCTCAGAAGGTCGCTCAATTCCTGTGCACCAGCTACACCGGCTCCTCCTCTAGGATCCGTAGAGCAGCCCCTCCCCCCCCCCCTGCAGAGAAGCCTCCGGGGGGTCTGATTCCAAAGCAGCAGGTCCTTCTCGCTCATCCCCCACTGGCCTCCCAGGGCAACTGCTGCGGCCAGTTTGGTGTATGACCCTCCCCACCTTTTCCAGCACTTAAGCATTTCACAGAGTTTTCTTTTCAAAATTGGGTTTCATAATTTACATATTGGTTTGTAAAAACTTTTCTACTTATCCACAAACTTGGCGGCCCTTCAAGAAAGGCCTCATGGGGCTACGTTGCTGCCATCTAGACCCGTGAGAAGTGCTAAGCTGAAGGCCTGCCCACTGCAAGTGCTGGGGAGGGCCTGCGAGTCCCACGCTGCCCTGGGGACAGAAATGTACAACCCCTGTGGGGAGGGGACAGCAGCTCCCCAGGAAGTCAGATGCACACTTATCATGGGACCCAGCTGTTCTCCTAGGTATTTATGGAAAATGTTATTTACTCCCAAACAAGAAAGCAATGTCCACGCTTTGGGCATCAACATTCTCGGCATTGTTAGAGCCCCCAGCTGGAAACCGTTCAAAAGTCCATGGACAGCCGAGTGCGCGAGCACACGGGTCCCACATGCTGCGGCCTGCTCAGCAGGAAAAACCATCGCTGGGACACCCAACGACATGGATGAACGATGCCACCTGGAGGAAGCCAGACAGAAAACCGCAAAGAGCCCACTGGAAACCACACTAATCCAGCGACCAAGCCATCACTGGGTGCCTGGGGACTGGTCCGGAGGGTTTATAAAGGGCACCAGGAGGCCTGGGGTGATGGGAATGTGTGCCCTCTGGATTGTGGTGATGGCTTCAGGAACATATGCAGGTGTCAAAAACTGTCAAATTGTACGCTTTAATGCTGCAGGTTAGTGCATTTTAATTGCAGGTCAATAAAGCTGCCAAAAGGGGCGGGGCTCTGGACAGCAGCGTTCCTTGTGAGTGTACGCAGAGCCCGCCCAGCGAGTCCTGGAAACACAGCGAGGGACACTCAGAACCACGTCCTCCTCGCACAGCTGGGAAAGCTGCCAGAAACAACTGTTTGCTTGCTCTTTTCACTTACTTTTAATTTAAATTTCCAAAAAGTATCTACCACCACTTGCAACAAAAATGCATAACCAAGGAGGTCAGGAGCTGAATGGTAGTTAGGCACTGTTATTGGAGTAACGTCAAACGTCAAACTTACTTCGGAGTGGGAGACAGAGTGGGGGTCTGTCCTGTGGTTAGACAGACAATGCTCTTAGGAGACACATGCCTAAGAATTTAGAGACGAAGCCTCAGCTCTTTACACCTTACTTTCAAATGATTCAGAGAAAATGGGGCAGTGTTACTAATTGGTGAATCCAGGTAAAGGAAGTGCAGGCGTTCGTTATACTATTATTCAAACTTTTCTGCAGCTGCGCTGTTTCCCAAAATCAAATGTTCGCAGAAGGAGTTAGAAACAAAATCCATGACATATGATTGACAGCAGTGGTTCCTCCTCTCTCTCTCCCACCCCCAACACATGACAATAATTCAGTCTTATTTTTTTTAGAAAAACAATGAAATAGAAATATGGCCTAAATATCAGACTAGGAACTTGGTTTTGTTCACTGCTCTCTCCAGCAGGCACAACGTAAGCACCCACAGAAATCTGATTTTACGTGTCATTAAGAGGGATTTGAGTCCTTGGAGATGAGTACAAGTCTCATTAGGTCACAGCCCCTCCATCCTGAGGCACGTGGACCTTGAGAACATCAGAAGCAGCTACTGGCACAGGCCCTCGGGAGGGGCTGACTGCAGCGAGAGTGGTGATGGTGGGAAAAGCCCAGAACGTGGAGCTAGGAGCTGGTTCCTCTGAGGCCAGCTGCAGGATAGTGAATGCCACTTGACCACTCTGAAAGTAGGTGCCCTCACCTGCACACCCGGGACCCTCACCCTGCCCGCCTCACAGTTTATCCCCAATAACAGAGGTGGGGGCAGGTGAGGGCAGGGCAATCTGACTCACTGGACACACTTACTGACAGCCGCGCATCGTCTGCAACGAACGAGGGCTCTCCTAAGTGACGGAGACCAAGAAGCAGGAGCACATTATATTAAAGGATGTGCTTGTTATCGTGTGAGAACAGAGCTTTGAAGAGATGTCGCCCTAAACCATGGCTTTAGGAAGCCTTCATTTCATTACACTGTGCATGCCGATTATAGAAAAATTCAAAACCAGGAAACAAAAATACCCCAAACCTCCCTGACCCCCTACTCAAAGATAACTGCGAAAGAGGTATTCGATTGTGCGTCCCATCAGTGCTGAGGCTGACAGCTGTCCTCTCTGCCACTCTCCCTTCCTACCACAGTGACATTCTCGCTGGCACACGGCTGAATTAAGACCACATTTAGATTAAGAAATTCTTTGATTAAGAATTAAGACCGAATTTCCCAACTTCCATTGCAATCGGAGTGCCAATGAGTGGCCGTGGGACCAACCTCCAGCAGTGGGTTATAAGCCAGAGTGGTACCTGAGCTCCCAGAAGTGTCTCTGAAGGACACAGGCTTCCCTTTCTCCTTCCCACAGGCTGGACTGCTGACACGATGGCTGGAGCTGAAGCAGCCATCTTGACACAAGGGGGTTTTAAGAATAAGATTGAAGACACAGGGGTCCCTGGTGATGGCTGAGGACCACATGGGCCCCGGACAGTGACAGAAACAGACTTCAAGCTGTTGTCATTAGGAGTTTTCTGTCTCTCACAGCTAGTGGGTTGTCGGGAAAGTCATGACATATTTTTTCTATGTTTTTCGTTGCAAAAATGCGTCATGACTTTTCCAACAACCCAATATATTTTCCACCCTTGCGCATACACAAGTGTTTCTATGGGGGGCAGGTAGGAAAAAAACGATGAAACCGTATTATACATCCATGTTGTATAAGATGCCTTCCTCCCTGGAACCAGATGCCACTGCTCTCCTAGGGGACAGTGACACGGTCCACACCGTCACTTTCACAGGGTCCGAATCCACTGCAGGGCCTCAGGTTCCTTATGTGATCAGCCCCCTGAAGGGCAGAGGCCAAGCCCAGCTTTCCACAGCCAAGAGTGATAAACCTCTGTGGTATCTAAACTCTTCCCACACACCCTCAGCATCGCTCTTAAAATAAATTCCCCTGAAGGAAATATTCTGAGTACTATTAAGTCATAATCATGTAAAAGTAATTAAATTATTCTATCATGAAGGTGATTCTCTTCCTTTATTTTTTTGACTTTCTACTTGAGTACCAATAGAAAGTGAATTGCCATGCAATTTTTAGTTACGGTTCTTAATTTGTGTAGACACAGGCTCTCGAGGCCACTGAGAAGCCACTGACCGGCTTCATCGGGTCAAGAACATGATTTGACCCCGAGGGTTATTCCTAAACTTCTTCAGGAAAAATGCTTTTTATTGGCATTTAATTGCTCTCCGTATTGTCAAGTCTAATATACCAGTTAGTTTAATTTTATTAGAGGAAAGATTAGACACATGGAAATGTCCAGAAGATTAGCCAGAACACAGGTACCCAATAAACCAACAAATACGTTAATGCCTGACTAGTACCTGATTTTGAAAATGCGTTTAGGGTGAAAAAGGTGAAGGGATTAAGAAGTACAAATTGGCAGTTAAGAAAATAGTCACGGGACGCAAAGTACGGCTTAGGGAAGATAGTCAACAATATGGTTCTAACTGGTGTCACATGGGTACTAGACTTATCGGGGTGATCACTTTATAAGGTATATAAATGTCTAATCACTATGCTGTACACCTGAAACTAACATAAATATTGTATATCAGCTGTAATTGAAACATTTTAAAAATTAGTTTAAAAATAATAAAATGAATAAAAGAAAGTGCTTCTAGTTATCAAGTTACTATGAAGCTTTAAACAAGGAACCAGCTATGAAAGACCCCTGGAGCCGTGAGGTTGCACATAGGTATTAGGGCAGGGGTCTGCTTGAAAGTGACTTCAGTTCTCCATAATCCATGGCTAAGATAGTTTATCTGAATTAGCCCTGATAAACAGTAAATAAGAAGGGTACGACCTGAGGTCGCCATCTGTAAAACATATTGGAACGCTATTGATTTGAAGCAAATTATTTTCCCACACCTCCAATTCAATGCTCTGCATTCAAACAAGAATAAATAATAAGAATGTTTGTAACTAGAGACTTTAAAAGTAATTCTCATTTTTAAAAAAGGCCAGGGTTATATTCAATCCTGATAATTTAAAAGATTTCTTTTGCCAATTTTGTAGGATCAACTGAGACAGATGCGTGACAGTTTCACCAGGCACTGTTAGGACAAATAACTCTTAATAAGACATCTTGTTCACCTGGGCAAGGAAGACGGGTGTGTACGTTAAAGATGAAAGGTTATTGAATCAACAAGGCTCAACATACAAATTTGGATTTCGAATTTGGAAAACAACCAAGAATTACAGCGAAAGACTTGCCGTTAACAGAAAATCTATCCAAAACAAAGCGATCCCATGTGGTGTCCAGTTGCCCCCACACCTCCCATCTGTGCGCTTCATCTAGAATTACCTGCCGGGTAAGGACTGCTGGGATTTCCCCAGGCTTCCTGCATGGCCTCGGTCATGGCCTGGATAACCTCTGGCTCCAGGGGGGTGGTTGCATTATAGTCCATATAAACTTTCCTGAAGGAAAGAAAAGAAAGACATCCTCCTATGGAAAAGCAGATGGAGTATGGAAACACAGATGAGCTCATCTGTCAATCACACCAGTAGGAGCAAACAAGGTCAAGGTCACGGTGCACCTCTGCACAAACTTCTATCCACCCCTTGGCAGCACTGGTAGTCCCCTGGGCCTGGGCTGCCCACCCACCTGCTACAAAGATCAGATCCGTGCCCCCCACCCCCATCCCCACGAGTCACAAGTTCCTAAGGGCTGTTCCCCAGCTTGATTTTTTAACTTCACCAGTTTTCCTTTATTTCCCATGGTTTCTGTGAAGGCTGTGAGGCTGGGCATGATGGGGGGGGGCCCATTTTACCCACTCGCCCTCCCTCTTCACTTCCCTACACCCACAGTCTCCCTGGGGCAGAGGTGCTGCTCCTCCCCTCCAGCTTTCTTCCATTGGTTGAGAGTTGGCTTAAGGGCCGGCCGAGTGGTGTGTTGGTTAAGAGCTGGCTTGGGACGCCAGAGGGCCCCGGTTCGGATCCCACATATGAGGGCCAGTGACACTGCCCTCTACAGCTAAGATGATGANTGAAGAACAAAACGACAGCAACTTGTCTGTTCCCCTTCCCCCAACTCCCCAGCACTGTTCCCATCCCCCCAATTCCCCAATAAAAAAAATCTTAAAAAAATAAAATAAATAAAATAAAATAAATAAGTAATAAATAAATAAATAAATAAATAAATAAATACTAAAAGACAATAAAAGGACCCACCTTCTCTTTTTTACTGAACCTACAGCTAAGAGAATGTAAGACTGTTTGGAAACGTTACCTCCGTGCCCCCGGAAGTGAAGATTATGTCTTCAGGTTTCCCACCTATCATCTTCGCAAGGCTTTCCCGAGCTGCACTGATAATATCCTTGGCCTTCCTACCTTGAGGGACCAAAATGGAAATTCATGAACATCGCTTCCCCAAGCCCAACCAACATGTTTAAAAGAACAACCAGACATGAAGGAGCGAGAGAGCTGAGCAGGCAATTCTAAATGGAAACATGTCAGTGTAACCACAGCAACAGGCTACAATCTAGAAATGACTTGGGACAGGGACAGCAGCGAGGTGTTAGCAAATCAGTCAAAACTACTGAGATTTAAGGAACTTAGTGAGAGCCAGAAACAAATATGGGAGGATGCCTGGGAACCCTAAAATTCCCTATGACATGCTTTTCTTCTTACCGGGTGCTAGAGAGGGGAAGCTGTGGCCATCTGCCTCGCTCCCCATTCATCAAGACAGGAAAGTGAAAGGATGGAATAATTTGCTTAAGATCACACTGCAAAATAAGCAAAAATAGAACTCATGACCCCTCAACACAAAGTCCAACACCATCTCACACAGCAGGTGCCCAGGTGGCTAGGGAAGCTACTGCCTCAGGGACACCTGTGCTTTCAAACAGGGGCCTTGCAACCCAGCCATTACCAGTTTCACTGGCTGGTCGAAAAACGGGGACCAAATCTCATTAGGCAGGGAACAAAAGGCTCTGGGATGGGAATTTGGAAAATTTCGATGACCATTCTTACTTAAATAGTCCACAGGCCAGGAGCCTCCAAACTGTTTTGACTACTCAGTCCTATTTGCAAATAACAAAAAAAAAAAACAAGAAAAAACACCAACCAACCAATGGACAAAACAAACAAAAAACTTGAGCAAGCACCACCAAAACGTATACATGTTACAAAACATACATAAAAGGTAAAATATACAAAGTAGTTCACACATGGCCTGGCCGAGTGGCGCGTTGGTTAAGAGCTGGCTTGGGATGCCAGAGGGCCCCGGTTCAGATCCCACATATGAGGGCCAGTGACACTGCCCTCTAC
>NW_017731367.1:5869872-5897697 GCF_001890085.2 Hipposideros armiger | reverse complement strand
CAACTTGTCTGTTCCCCTTCCCCCAATTCCCCAGCACTGTTCCCATCCCCCAATTCCCCAATAAAAATCTTAAAAAAAAAAAAAAGAGTTGGCTTAAGAGCGCAAGCTCTGAGCAACAGGGCCACTGGTTCGATTCCCACATGGGCCAGTGACACTGAGCTGTCGCTGAGCTGCCAACAGGTGGCAGGATGGCTTAGCTGGTATAATAAGATTGCCTGTTCAATAGTGGGCTACACCCACCTACAACTAAGACTGAACTCGGCACCTTGAGCTGAGCTGCCAGCCAAATGGCTCAGTGGATAGAGCGTGCGCTCTTAACAACAAGGCTGCCAGTTCGACTCCTGCATGGGATGGTGGCTACGCCCACCCACAACTAAGATTGAACACAGCACCTTGAGCTTAGAGGCCACGAGCTGCCAACAGGTAGCCAAATGGCGACTGGCGCCCTCCACAACGAAGACTGAAGAACAACTTGTCTGTTCCCCTTCCCCAATTCCCCAACACTGTTCCCCTCCCCCAATTCCCCAATAAAAATCTTAAAAAATAATAAAATAAATTGCAGCCACCCACCCCCTTTCCCAGCAGGCTTCACCCCCCTCTAAGCCCCATGGGCTCCCTGGCTCTGCTGGCTTTCCTCACTGCTGTCACAGAACAAAGGCTGGCACACAGCAGGGGCTTCATTTATAAGATGACAAAGTAGATGTCACAGAACATACAAGTCCCCTGGAAGACCCCTCATAAGTAAAATTTATCTGTTTATCTTTTTACCAATATCAAAACCTTCAGAAACTTTTATAACTGTACTCATAGATAGTAATCCTGCTGATACTATTAATCATTTTACCTGATTTTTAAATCAACAATACTGTTTAAACCTATCTACATGAAAATTCAAACGCAATTACCAACCATGGCTGTTAAAACTGTTTGTTTGTTTTTGTCTATCTTTTAAATCATGAAGTGTTTTAATGCAGCATTTTGTATATAAGCTGTTTGAAGTCACCTGATAGGTACAGGGCTTCGGGGCTTTGGGAAGTTTGACCAGACATCCTTGGCCACTCCGGTGTTAGGAATGCCCAAGTCATGGTGTGACTTAAATCTGAAGGGGCCCCAACTAGGCTCTCGGTTCCTCTAAGTGTCCACACAACATTAGTGTCTGCTGAGTGTCCACAGCTTTCCAACTTTTGGCTGAGCTCATTTATGGCGTGAATTTCAGATGAACACTTTGTAGATCACTCTGTTCCATTATCTGCCACTTTCTTAAAGTGCTATCAATATTGGATGGAAAAGCTGAACTGTAGTTTCATAACCAAAAGGTAAAAAGGCATTGCGAAACGCCTCTCCGCTCGGTCTCTGGGGACATTCTCCCAGCTCCCTTTCGAGTGGAATGCCTCCTGACAGAGCTGGTCAGATTTAGATGTGGACCTAGACTTTAAAGGCACACACACACTCTTCCGATGCAGGTAAAGAGAATTACCCTCCCCCGCCACCAAAGGAGTATTTAACGTATTTCTGAATCAGAGGGAGAAGACCCACAAACAAGAAAACCCCTCACCCCACAACCCCCAGGGGAAGTGGCTCCAGCAGGCTGAAGAAGGTGTGGACTGAAGTGCTTCGTCTTCACCCCCCTTTCCCAGGAGCTCAGGCCAGCGCCTGGGGGGCATCTTCCTTAACCCCTCCCTTCCCTACACCAATGCGCCGGCAGGTCCTGCGGAGCCGTGTCAGTACATCCACTTCTCCCACCAGCACCCCGCCCTCCTAGATGATAGATTCCCACCCGGGCTCCCTGCCTCCTCCTCTGCCCCATGCCCCCTCCCTACTCTCTACCGGGCAGCCAGAATTCCTTTAAAATATAACTAAGTCACATCTTATAACTAAGTTCAAACCTCCAAGATCCCCATCAGCCTTAGCATGCCCCGCGAAGCCCTTCCTGGGCTCTGTAGCTCTGCCGGGTCACTCCGCTGACAGCTGCCCGACAAGCCCCTCCTCTCCAGCCGCGCGCGCTCTGCACTCCTGGAGGCCCTGGATCGCAGCAGGCGCCCTTCTGCCCTCGGGGCCTTTGCAGCTGCTGTTCCCTATTCCCGGCGTGCAGTGCTCCGCCCAGAACACGTGCTGCTGACTCCTGGCTGTCACTCAGGTTTCAGCCCAAAGGCCACCTCTCCGGCAGCCCTGGCCATGCCACGCGTCGCATCCGCTCGTCCTCCCAGCTCGTGTCCCAGATCTAGGCCTCTCCACCAGGGTCAGCCGGCCACCGCGGCTTCCCCGCGCAGGACCCTCATGCCCGCGAGTGGCCACAGGCCGGCCGCCCCCTCCCTGTGTCCCCAGGAGGGGCGCCCCGACCCCTCGTCGCGCGGTGCCTGGAGGGCTTCCCTCGCCTTCTCCTCAGGGCGCACACCTCTCCGGCGAGTTCTTCTCTTCGCGGCCGCAGGGCGGATTCGACACGCGCCTCTGCGCGCTCGGGCTGAGCACCGCAGCCGCCTCCATCCCTGGCCCGCCGCGGCACAGCTCCGCCCACACGCCCCAGGCGCGGTCCCAACTGGCCCAGCGGGTCCTGCCCGGGAGGCGGGGCCGCGAGGCCCGGATCGCGCTCGGATTGGCTGGGCTGTGCCCTGCGGGCCAACCCCTGCGCTTCAGCGGCCTAGAGCGCTCAGGGAGGCGGGGCCTCCCGCGCTGGGGGGCGGAGCGCCGAGCGCGTCACAGAGGGCGTGGCCATGGTGGCGGAGCGCGGGCGGAAATCGCCCTGGAAGCGTAGTCTCCAGGGTTGCGAGGTGCGGGTGTCTGCCCCGCTGCTCAACAAGGGCCCCACGCCGGTCTCGGGCAGAGAGAAGGCGGCACCCGACAGCGCGGGTGGTGGAGGCGGCACGCGGGGTTCGCATGCGTCGCCCCGCAGGGCCCTGCGCCCCGGAGCGCGCACGGCCAGCGTCCCCCCATGCCGGCGGGCCCACCTCTGCGTCCTGCAGTCCGGAGGGCTCCTGAGACACTCACCCAAACCCCAGCTGGAGGGTCCGGCGTGGGCCTGGGCGTGCGTGACTCGGTCCTCTCCATAGGTGACTTTGAGTGGAATCAGGAATCATTTAGAGCAGGGGTGTCAAACTCAGTGAAAACACGGGCCATTTGGTGCAACAGGCAAGATTCACGCGGGCCACATCACATTTACAAATTTTGTTAAATTTACATTCTGAAGTGAGGATTCAGGAATATAGATAGGATAATTAAAACACTATATAGTTGCTTTTATTTAAACATTTATTTCATTTAATGTATTTATAAAACTATTCTTTTTTACCCGAGTGCTCTTTTTAACCTTTTCGCTATTGGGATCTGTTTACATTACGTGACACTGAAAGTGGCAGACAGATCGCTTCCAAACGTCGCCGGAACTGAGTCAACGCGTTTATACACGCCCACAGGCCCCTAGGAAAGGCACCGGGCCACGTGTATACTCGTCTTCAGTAGTTAAAGGGTTGAGGGAATTGTGTGTACAGTGTTGCCTCGACCTCCCCTAAGCGCTGTTTTCTTCATAACAATTTTTTCTATTTTCATTTTATTTCAGAGCATCGTGGGCTGCATGTGGCCCGTGGGCCACCAGTTTGACACCCCTGATTTAGAGGATGGATTCGAAGGGTCTGGAGTAGAGGTTGGGAGTCCAGCTGGGTAAAGCGAGAGGTGAGGGACACTGGGCAGCGGGCGTGGACACGCAGGGAAAATGGATTCAAGACAGGGTTAGAACAGGGACATGAAAGACAGTTCGGGGAATATAATTAATAACGTTGTAAATATTTTGTAGGGTGTGAGGTGGTCACGTCTTGTTAGGGAGACCGCATCATGGATGAGGTAGAGGCTTGATCACTGCACTGTACACCTGAAGCTGATGTTGTATAATATTGTATGTCAACTATAAGTGAATATATATATATATATATATATATATATATATATATATGGTCATGGGACGTGGAGTATAGTGTGGGAGTGGAGTCAAGGGAATTGTAATAGATATGATATTGGAGGGGAGAAGTGGGGTGGTGGATTGGGGGAGGGGGGTTGTCACCTCAAGGGGTAAAAAGTATAACTATTGTTGTGTTGTACCGCTAAAACTAATTCTAAAAAATGTGTATTTCACAATAAAAAATAATGAAAAAAAGAGATAGGGTTAGAAGGTAAAACAGGAGTGGGGGGCTCCGAATATGGGGCAGGAGGGAGCGCGAGGAAGCGATGATTAACACGTGACTGATGTTAGCTGGGCATCTGGACAGGAAGGCACACGGGAGGGAAGGTGATAGGCTGTTTGGAGGTTGTCTGAGACAGTCAAGTGGAAATGGCTAACATTCGTGGATCCCCTGAACAATAACAAGTCAGTTGTGAAAGTGGCGAGAGGACAAAGATTTAGATTCTTAAATTCTACTGAAGCCATTGACGGGCCACCCCTTGTGCAATTACAATCTCTAAGTTTCACTGAGCCTGGGATGTACCGGGCACTGTTCTATACTCTCTCATGTATTCAAACTAATCTTAGTAACACCCTTATCAAGGAGATACTGCTACCCCCACCTTATATACGAGGAAATTGGCACAGAAAAGCATCTTGCCCAAGCTCACAAGGGTGGTGATGGAGCCAGAATTTGAATTCAGGAATGCTTTGCCAAGAAGTTGAATTTTAATTGGCTTTTCATAGACTGGCTCAATCTTATCTCGGTTGGGGTCCAGAAGTCTTTCCCAGCGCTGCAAGTCTCCACATTTCTAGATTATTTCCCTTCATTCTTGCTTGCAAACAGCTCATTTCTTGCCAAATGCACCCAACAGTAAAGTACACACCAAAATATAAGTAACAGGAGCCCAAGTTCAGTCAAAAGAGGAAAAAGAATTAACCAATATCAACAGGGCCTGCTGAGTGGCGCAGTTGGTTAAGAGCTGGCTTAAGAGTGCGAGCTCTGAGCAACAGGGCCGCTGGTTCGATTCCCACATGGGCCAGTGACACTGTGCCTGAGCTGAGCTGCTGCTGAGCTGCCAACAGGTGGCAGGATGGCTCAGCTGGGGTAACAAGACTGCCTGTTCGATGGTGGCTACCCCCACCCGTAACTAAGACTGAACTCAGCACCTTGAGCTGAGCTGCTGCCTGGGTGGCTCAGTGGATAGGGTGTGTGCTCTTAACAACAAGGCTGCTGGTTCGACTCCCGCATGGGATGGTGGCTATGCCCACCCACAACTAAGATTGAACACAGCACCTTGAGCTTAGAGGCCATGAGCTGTGGATAGGCAGCCAGATGGTGACTGGCGCCCTCCACAACTAAGATTGAAGAACAACAACTTGGCTGGTCCCCCTTCCCCAATTAAAAATAAAGAATTAACGAATATCAAAATAGATGATGGTGTAAAGTGGTACTGAGGACATCTGAAGTGTCTACTGTATGGTAACAATTAGGAGGCACTGGTGAGTTTAGCAAGAGATTTCTGAGTGCAGTGGGGGGGGCAGGTGCAAGTTAAGGAATATGGGACACGAAAGTGGAGAATGCAGTTAAGTCTTAAAAAGGTTGAGCAAAGAAGGAGGGATTGACAGGCAGAGGAGTTTTAGGGCAATGCAACCATTTTGTATACAATGGTGGGTATATGTCATTATACATTTGTGAGTTACTGAATTCGAATGAAAACCCATATAATGTGTGACAGAGTGAACCCCAATGTAAACTGTGGGCTTCGGGGGGTGATGTATCAATGGAAGTTCATGTTACATTTGTGGGACGTCCATAGTCAGGGAGTTGTGCGCATAGGGGGCAGGCGGTATGGGAACTCCCACTTTCAGCCCAATTTTGCTATGAATCTAAAACCACTCTAAAAAAACAAAGCCTATTAAAAATCAGAAGAGGGGCTGAACGAAATAGGCATAGCTGAAGAATTAGAGTGAAATTCCTGAGCACAGGAATTCTCAAAGCTCAAAAATAGAGGAAAAACACAGAAGAAATATCCAATACAGTGATTCTCAACTGGGAGTGTTTCTCCTCCAGGGGACATCTGGCAATGTTGAAACAATTTTGGTTGTCACAACTGCAGGGTAGGTGCTTCTGGGATCGAGTGAGTAGAGGCATGAATGCTACTGGCTACTTGACGTCCACAGTGGTGGACCCCTCAGTGCTGGTGGGTCCACATTTCCATTTGGGGTCATTCCTCCTGCCTGAGGACTGTGTTCGAAATTTTTTTTGGTGCTAGTCTGCTGGTATGACTTCTTCCAGCTTTTGTAAGTATTTTGCCTTCATCTTTGGCATTTTCCTGAAATACAGAATCCTGCTGTGGACTTATGATGGTTACAGTTCCATCCTGTTGCTATTTCATTAGCCTTGCTCATCCGCCAAGTCGGCTGGGCATTCTTTATTTTTCTTCAGTTTTTCCCACAAGCCCCTTTATTCACTAGGGCAGAGCAAACTGCTTGGACTTGGCCTGTCAGCTGGTGGCAGGCATCTTCAGCTATTGCATGGGGCTGGCCAGTGTGCCCAGCTGCTGCGGAGATGACTGTTGTGAGGACACTTGTGCTCTTCAGCTCCTGCTACATTTACTCAACACTAAATGATCCTCCTGTAATAACCTAGTTGTTGTAGGATGGCTAGGGTACGGCAGGAACCCATCAGAAGCCAGTACACACACCCTCGGTGCTTCCGGAAGCCTGGGAAAGACGAGGACACCTCAGCAAGTGTCCTGCCTGTGAGGCAGGCAGCATGATGTGAACTGAATAGTGAAAGGAACCCCAAGAGGGAAGTCGGGTGTCTTGGTGAGTGGACCTTAGCGCCAGCGCCAGGCATGGAAGCACTGCTTTGGGGCCAGGGACGCCAGGGGCCCAGCCACAGCGGCTCTGTAGGCCAACACAGGGGTGCTTATCCTGGAGGCAACGGGAGGACGTGGCATGTGAACGGTGCTTTGGGAAGCCCTCTGACAGCAAGGTGGGAGGACCTGAGGCGGCCAGCCCACCAGTTTGCTCTGGTCTCACCCGGTATGGCCGGGTCTTCCTCCACCTGCGGCTCTCACTGCATAGATGGCTTGTCACCAGCCAGTTACTGGTCTGGCCAGGCACACAGCACCCAGTGGGCTCCACCTGTCTCCTGCCCCATCAGGTTTTATACTCTAACTTGAGACTGAAACCTCTTAGGAATAGGGGACAAGGCTCTGTCCCCAGCATGCACCTGGCTTATGACTCCTCAGCCTCACCCTGGTCAGGGGAAGGACGAACACAGGTAAACAGGGCTACTAGGATCGGAATAAACTAAAAAGAGAGGTTTGGTAAGATTGACTGGTTTGAGAGAGAATCTCCCGGCATCCAGCACTACACATCGCACGAGGGCCTGAGTGGTGAGGAAGGTCAGGAGTCTGACACCAAAAAATACGAGACACGAGTCCTGCCGGGCCAGCGAGGAGGCCACCAGGCCTGACACAGGTAAGCAGAGCAGGTAAAGAACATTCTGGGATGGGAGCTGTGGACCAGAAGCTCAATGGGGAGACTCAGTGAGGTGCCAGGCTGCCTACAGCTGCCGCTCCTGGTCAGGGCCCCTGTTATCTATCCCAGCCCGCCGGGCACGGGCCTGTCCCGTCTCTCTGCAGCACCGGGGACTCGGGGCGTGTGCTTGGTTTGCTCCAAACAGCCCTGACATAAGCTGGAAACAAGTGACTCTGCTGGATGAGCTCTGGCTCAGTGACTGTGTCAATAAAAACGAATGTGCCCTGAGCTGGATTACATTTTAGATTCCAGTTCAGTTCTTTACACAGCTCGACGTGACTAGACATCTTAACAACGAATGCAAGGTCCCCAGATGCCACCGTCACAGGCCTTATGAAGAACTTTTCTCAAACCACAATTCTTTCAATCATAAATCAATTTCACTAACCCATGGAAACCCAGGGCAAGAACTTCAGCGGGCGCCATGGGTTCCTGTGAATTAGCCCTCCACGCTGCTGGAGCTTTTTGAGGCGGGGCTGTGGGAGGGAGAGGTGCACTGTCCCATTTCCCGTCCTCCTTTGGCAAAGGAAAAGCAAACATTTTTTACTAAGACTGTATATTAGCATTTTACTAGGCACACTTTGTGAAGATTGATGAACCTAGAACAAACCTGACTTCCCGAAACTAAACATTTTTAAGTGGACGAAAAGTAAAACCATCCTGGAACCAGCTACACTGGCAGGGAAACAAGTGTCTGGTTATGGACTGCAAGTGGGGGCTGACATCTTGTTGGAATTTTTATATGAAAAAAATTTTTGATCATCAAAAAAGCAACAAGTCTGGTATTAACAGGGATTTATGATTTTTTTCGCAGTTCTTTAAAGGGTGGGTGGGGGACAGAGTAACCTTGGGAACTGGTGGGTGTTGTCCTTGAAGACCTTTAACACATCTGGGGGCACCACTGCCTGGGGTGTGCCCTCCTGGGTTTTGCTGAGCTCAAGCCCAGCACGAGGGCTGTGCCATGTTTCTGCAGCCGTAAGAAAGGCATGCTGGCTCTGCCGTCAGGTGGTCTGAGAGGGCGTGGGACTCTGCTGAGACTGGCCTGCCTGTGGCCACGCCATGGGGAAGGACAATGTCGCTTCCTGCACCCCATGAAATCTTTCCAGGTAAGTGTGTAAATCCCAGGAATGTAACTAAGGGTGGAGGAGAATAGAAACATTTAAGCGGGCAAATACCAAGGTACCCATTGCTTTTAGACGGTACTGCAGTGTTTTAGCCGCTAAAAATGGCCGGGGCCAGCCCTCTGCAGTTTCTATAGGAGCTTCACGCCGCAGCAGCGACCTGGCCTGCGCTGCAGCTGGTGAAAAGCACATACACAGCCCTCCAAGGCTCCCAGTGCTTGGAGATGAGGGCAGGCGAGCGAGCGGGGTGTCTCGGGAGGTTAACCACAATCCACACCTCTGCTCCCTGGGGCCTGCTGCACTGTGCAACACCCCACACAGTGATGACAGGGAGGGCCAGGGCTGCAGGCAGACGGGCAGCAGCCGCACACCGGGCTCAGCACCAGCGCTGGCCGCCCTGGCTCCCCAGGATGGCAAAGGAGGTAACGTGCAGGTGGGATGTGTGGGGGAAGGTGAGAGGGGCGACGAGCCCTTTCCTTCTGAGAAGCTACCCTGGAGCTTTCCTCCTCAGTGTGCTTGAAACCCACGCAGCTGGCATGTCAAATTCCAAGTACTGGAGTCCCGGGGCCCCAGGTAACGTCAGAGCTGTGCAGGAGCTGTGTCCCCAGCGGCCAGAGGCTCCGCACCCCCACCCCTGGCAGATCGGAAATCACCTATCACGGGCTGGTGGGGCACACGGACCGGAGCCACAAATGTGACTTTGGCCTGAGAGTGGGGAATAGACCCCAAGATGTCACAGGGCTTGGAAGTCAGGGCCCCACAGCCACCACCAGATGCCCACAGTAACGGGCCGAGCTGGGTGTGCTCCTTAAGGTGGGGTTTCCACTGGACAGAAAGGGGTGCTCCAGCTCTGCGGGAAGGTCATTTCTGAAGACTGACTTGATCCCTGATAAAGCAAGGTATCTTTCTGCTGTGCACATACTTTGGGTCAGAATTAATAGTATCACCCCTTCAGTCTGGTCGAGGGCAGGCCTTTACCCACACTGGACGCACGTTTCATTTAACTGCAGGAGTTGGCACCATTTCCTCCCCCTCCACCTGGACCACTAGCTGTGTAGCCTTCATCCGGCTGTGAGATGTGTGATGGCATCAGGCAGGGAACTGTGACGCAGGGCAAAACTCAGGCATGCGGGCGGGTCTGCACCAGAGCCCAGGTGGGGAGTTCCCGTGAGAGGACAGTGACACAGGTTAGAGCTCCAATTAGGACAGTAACGGCAGGGCCTCTGCCAGGCCTCAGGAGGCAGTACTGCTGTGCCTGGTGGGCCGTGCTCCATTCAGAGGCCGCCAGGCCCTTTATGCAGCCTCACCCTTCCCGCTCTGAGTACCAGAGGTGCGCCCATCAGCCAGGGGCCACCCTCAGGCCCAGTGGGCAGAGTTCCTGATCACAGATGGGAAGCACGGCCTACGTCCTCTTTTGCAGACCTCTAGGACGGGCTGATCTCACAATGGGAGATTACACGAGAGACTAAGAAAAGCACAGCAGCCCAGGGAGAGGGCAGCTGGGACTCATGAGGCCTGAGGAGGCAGTGGAAGTGCAGAGCTGGGCAGGCAACGGTGGGGCCGTCGGACATTCACTGTGCCTCTCGTTCCCGGCTCTGCTGTCTAAATGCTGTGCAAGTGCACCCCCTCCTCGGCCCCTGCTCTGCAGGGCGGTCCCCTGACCTGGCATGTTCGGCACTGCTGCAGGCCCCTGCCCTCCATGGCCAGCTCAAGGCCACAGGCCCAGGCAGCAGCATCAGGCGCTGTCTGGCTGCTTCCGGAGGAACTGCTCCTGCCTCTCAGGACACGAGGCTCTGGCTCTCTGGTAAGTAGCTAAGTCGTGGCCCAGCGGCTCTCATGATGCCTGCACAACACCCAGCACCCGCCGGTCTGGCTCCAGCCAGCTCCCCAGGCATCATGCGGGAAAGGGAGCCCTGCCTTTGGTTGTCTCAAATCATTCAGCTCTAGCTTCAAAGGGTTCTAAAACTTCCTTGTCCAGTCTGGCCCTGAAAGCAAGAGCTGATGTTTAAAAGCCCAGTTCTTGCTGCATTTGGACAGAAAGAATAATGTGTCTTTCATATTTTCTTTGTATTTCTCTTCAATAGTTGCTTGACCCAGTATCTTTCTGTCTGCTCTATACAATGAAGATACAAACTAAATGAGAATAGGAAAAAAATAATTAAAGCATTAAATTGTACAAATTACAAATCTGTTCCAAAATATACTTACATTAAATAAAATATGCGTTTCAGTAAGAGATCTACAGTGAACGACTGCATTCCGGAAGCTTCACGACACCGAGGCAGGACCACCAACCGTGGGCGGAGCTGGGAGTCTGCGTCCAATCACGGTTCGTCGCGGGCTTCTTCTCGCCAATCGGCGAGCTGCACGGAGCACGTCATTGCATCACGAGTGCAGGGAAGTGATTTGGGGGGACAAGGGGCAGAAGCAAACTCTAGCTCCAATTCTGAGTTCATTATAACTTCTCACGGATCTCAACAGCCTGTACAGCACAGTTTCAACAAAGTAAGCGCGTTAAGGGAAGCAGACAACTCTTTAGAGCCCAGACACATTTTCTTGCTGTTTATGTGGAATCCCGACTACAATGGGCGGTCGTGAAGAGGCGGCTCCTCCTCCGACGGCCCAGCGGGCTGAGGGGGCCGAGGGCCGGGGTGGAGGCGCCCTCTGGGGGGGCTGGACACCCTTCCGACGCACGGTCCGCGCCCTGCAGTCTCCCCTCTATCATCTGGCATAATGCTTGATGTAGTCTTCCACTTTGTTCCGGAAGTCCTCCTGCGGGGGCGGGGGTTGGGGGAGAAGAGGGGCAGCGAGTCAGTGAGGAGGGAGCGACACCCCAGGGACAAGAGGGATCCGCGGTGCTCGGTGGGAGTATCAGAGGCCCGTGGAGCTGGCACGAGGCCGGGTGCCCACTGTGAGAGGCACAGGGTGCCAGGAGGGCTGGGGTGGGGACAAACACAGAAGCTCGGAGCACAAGGGATCCCAAGGCCCTTGGTTTTGCAGATGGGGGGGTGAGGCCCCCTAGTGTGTGTGGTCACGGTCCCCACAGCCACACCTGTCCACAGGACTGCACTCAGAGGCTCGCACGGCGCTCGGCCAGTCACCAAGATGGGCTGCGCAGAAGCACGGCGCGCCTCTAGCGGAAACTCTCACGCGGTCCCGTTCACAGGGCCCAGCGCCATCAGCTCCTAAAGGGCCACAGCCAGAGCTCACAGGTCGTGAAGCCCCCACAGGCACCCCACCCGTCCTGCCCTCAGGACCAAAGGTGCCTCTGCTCAGCCTTAATCCCCTCTGCTCTCCTCACCTCACCCAGGATAAAGCCCGGAGGCCTGGCCTCCAGGGAGCCTCCCCAGGCCTCCTGCCTCCCCTCCGCTCTGCCAGAGGGCACAGAGCAGCCCCACGTGAAGACCACGGACTCTGGAGCCAGACCGCCTGGGTTCAACTCTTCAGCTCTGCCCCTTCTTGGCTAGTCTCTCATCTTCCTCAGCAGCAAATCAGGAAACCAGGAGACCCTCCCTCATGTTGTCAGAACATGTGCACTCTGGGGAGTACGTGGGATGGAGCCTGGCACCAGGGAGGGCCACTCGGTGTCGCTGCTAGTGTCACACAGCCCTGTCCTCCTGCTCCCTGCTCCAATCCCATGGCCTCGGAGCCCTTCCCTGAACACCTGGAGCAAATTCCCGCCTCAGGGCCTTTGCACTGGCTGTTGTCACTCTGGGATACTGTCACCTGAGATCCACTGGGTTCACACCAGATCTCGGCACATCTTATCAGACAGGCCTTCCCCAGCAGCCCACATAAACAGCACCCGCCCCCCCCCCAGGCCTCCCTGGCTCCCAGGCCCCGCCTCCCGGTATCTGCTCTTCCAGGCTTTGCCTCCTCCCACCAGAGGGTACGCTCCACAGGGACAAGGGACTGTCTGTCCACTGCTCTCTCCTGAGCGCTGCGCACCTCACCTGGCACTCAGGCCACCAGTCAAACTCGGGATGAATAATGAATACAAAATAAGTGGAAAGTTCCGTAACCGTGATCAGCACACGGGTGGGGCGAGGCACGGTTCAGAATTCGTGCGGAGGCATCCCTGTTCAGAGGGCCTTAGGTCCCTCTCACCGGCTAAGTTTATGAGCTGTAAGTCGGTCGCCGTTTCGGACAATCTATAGCATCTCCCTCCTCAGCTCTGTAAGAGCGCTCCCTGCCATGATCACGTTCGGTCCTTGACACGGCTTAGTCCACGAGGGCTGCCAACCACCACAACACTGAGTGTCAGCAACCACAAGCGGAGTCACAGAACGAGTGGTCCCAGAAGAGGCGGGCCCGGGGGCACGCAGGCTCGGGCTCGCCAGCACAGTGGCCAGGCCAAGGCTTGGCGAGGCCCCACAGCCATCCAGGGTGGCCAGAGGCTGAGAGCTGAGCTGACGCGGGAGCCGTGAGGGCAGGTTGAGGGCGTGACCGTGACCAGAGCCGGCTCACACAGGGGCACCCGGCCCGCTCAGCAGGACGCTGGCCTCCTGTGCCCGACCAGGAGCGTCCACTGACCATCCAGTCCCAGTGCACGCCTCACTGTTCCCTGCGGTGCCCGTCAAACGGTCGGTGGGTCCATGCAGGGCACAGGCTGGGCGGCGTGGCTCTCCACCCTGAGGGGCACGTCTGCCCACCCTCGGGCCCACTAAGGCAGGGCTGCTGCTCCTGGTTCAGGGTTGTGGGGACCGCCACACAGCAGTTTAAAACGCCCCCCACTCTGGCACACAGGTTTTACATAAACAGAAGCGATGTTCTTAACCATAGTTAGGGCCAACCTGGTGACTTTTAGGCCATTACCTGCTCCGAGCAGTGTCAGCAAATCCAATAGTCAGGTGCTGACTGCTGGGGGTGGGTGAGAACTCGCAGGGCATCCCCATTAGGAAACGAAATGTGAGGTCTAGGACGAACCAAGTCCGTGCCCTCTGCGGTCCACGACCCAGCATGGCCCCAGGCGAGGCTAACAACCGCTAAGAGCCCCGCCCCCGCCTCACAGAGCCCGCCCAGGCTCCAGCCCAGACCCAGGCCTGTTGGTGGGCTTTGTAAGGATGTGTGTACAAAGGATGCCTACTGCATTATTGTTTGTAGTTGGGGGAAAAAATCTATGGGAAAAACCTGAGTGCCTACCAACACGAGAATGGCTGAAAAAGCACCGCAGAACCACTTTATGGAATATGGACCAGTTCCTGAAACGAATGAGCGATAGTTTATGCAGCGACTTGGAGAGAAATCGGTTTAAAATAAGGAATTAAAGATTAAAGTAATGACTACGATCCCAGCATGCTGGGCCCAAGCCAAACGGGTGTGTAGGTGCATGAACGAGCTCACGGGCGGGGGAGGAAGGGCCGCGGAGCCTGCTGGGGCCCGGCGGGCATGGAGGGGGCGGTGCCGCTCCGTCTCCCCTATGGACCCCTAAACTGCCGGGGTGATGCAGCAGTCGCCTGTTCTAAATCACTCGTGTTAAATTCTAGGACATCAATCACATCTAATAAAAACATGTCTGTGTCACCTTGGGTCAAACACTTTACTGAAACCACTCCCATTTCTTATAACACATTATTTATACATTGCTTCAAATTTTGTAGTTATCTAATCAAGCGATGAAAATCACTTTTACCAAACACAGCAACCTAGACTATTGCTGGTACTAGCTCACCTTGTCCCTCAAGTGATGTTCTGCAGCTTCAATATTCAGTGGGTCATCAAAATTCAGAAGATCCTTAAAGAGAGAAACTCAGTGAAACAATGGAAGGAATCGCCCTTTCTGCTCTCATAGGTCTTCATTTTATGAAGCAGGCTACTGAAATCTATTCAGGAAACCGTGTAACAAATGAGCTGGAGCATTGAGAAATTCTATTAAGAACTCAAGTTCTTTTACGTGAGAGCACTGAACTTGACTGGAAGAAGTGGGGGTACTGCTTCTATGGAATCGTACAAAGTTGGGTGAAAATGGAGGAACAGCCATCATACTCATTTTTAATGCTGTTTCGATAACCGGGGAATAAAAAAACCCACTCTCGTTACAAGCATTTCTAAATTAAAGTCCCATTTCCTTTTCCTTAAGTTTCCCTCCTTTATTTTGTTCTCAACAACTTTGCCTTTGTAAGCCTGTCTGCAGCCCCACAAGTGACACTTCACTCACTTAAATGAAAAAGCCCCAAACTGAGGCTGGGAGAGAACTGTCCGACGGCCTTGCACCCTTGGGCACTGCCTTCCCATGGGGATTGAGGGGGGTCCTGAAATCAGGAAGTGTAGCTTTGCTGCTTGGATTACAGGTCACCTGGTGACATCAGATGACACAGCAAAGGGAGGTGGGGACTTAGGCATCTAATTCTGAGGCTCTGAGGCTTTTATTTTGCAGAGACAAGAACACTGTGGCCTCAGGCGACAGGAGCACAGCAGCCCCACCCCAGGGGACTGAGCTGCGCAGGACGCTGCCCCTCCAACAGCCCGCTGTCCTGTGGGCTGCGGATGGGCTCCCTTTCCCAGAGGGGGCTCAGGTTTTACCAACAGTAGCAAAGCTTTTTATTTTCCCTAAAGACAGGTCCCGAAGTTTATTTCTTTTAAAGCTTTTATGATCATAAAGTAAACACTCAAAGGCACAAATACTATATTACAAAATCCAAGCATCAGCTTTCAGCGGGGCCTTCTGAGCGTCTCACCACACCCCTTCCCGCTGTTTTCTGGGGACAGTGAACTTCGTTAGCAGCTCATAACCGACACGAGAACGACTATAAGGTCCTGGGTCCATGAAGAGCCTAAAGGTCAGTGACCACACAGTCCTTCACCCAAACCAGGCCACCTGGCAGTGAAGACGGCTGGTGAGCGGACAGAGCGGCGCTGGGCCAGCTCCCGCCACAGGACCCGCCGCCCACAGGAAGGAGGCTAATGCAGTGGCTGTGGCTTGCCTGCAGAGGGCGGAGGCAGCCGCTCCAGCAGGACCGGGTGGGAATGCTGGCTCCCACCCTGAACCTCCCCAGTGACCTCCCCAGGTGTCATTCCAAAGACCCTTCAGTTCCATCTCACCCTTCCTCTGACTCAAAGTGCAACAGAAAACGGGCCAGTATGTACCTGGTGCTGCTTTACCCTGTGTTCCCCTTAGTGTGAGGTTTAAAACCAGCAGCCGGGGGAATCAAAGAAAACTCGGGATTTGGGCCAATATACTTACAGTAAACAAAGAGTTCAATCCCCAAACAACATCCTGAGGAAGAAAGAAGAAAACAGGTTTCAGGCTCCTGTGCACGCCAGCATTTAATCCACGTATATACACAGAAATGTGCGTTGTGCCACGTCGGTATTTGCCTTCAGCACGCTTTGTTTCTCCCAAGACAGAAAACCAAACAATCGCTCTTCAATATGCCATCAGCCTGGGAAGTTCAGAGATGAGTGGTCCCAGGTGTGAGCATCAAACCAGAGACTAGAGGCTGCCTCCCGAGACAGCCGGGCCCACGGGCCGCGTGTGCACAGAGCCCGCCCTCCCACCACTGCTTAGCTGTCACTACCAGACATAGCTCAGACTTCTGGTAGTGACCGTGAAGGTGAGCCCTGCTGTTTCGGCCTCTGCTGTCTCTTGGGGATCTTAGACAAGCTAATCGCCTGTCCCACTGAGACTTAATTCATGCTGCATTAGTGACTTCAAAAATCAAGGAAGACTCACTTTTTTTTTTAATTCAAAGGCCAGAAATTTTCATTAAAACTGAAAACGTGCGATACGTGTGTGGCTGCATCACAGACTCCTTCTCGGCCTTCCTCTTCGTCAGCTCGGGTTTTATTTTGGACCTATTCTCATTTGCATTCGATACTCTGCTGGTTGACAAGTTAATGGCCCCTCTCTGCTTTCCCCCATCCATCCACCCCTCTATCCGTCTGTCCACCCTTTTGGTGTGAGCCAGGCCTGGGGCCAGAGCTGGGATGAACATCACTCTTGGTCTGGAGGGGCGCAAACAGATGGGTGTGTCAGAACTTCCACAGACGTGTCCCCAGAGGACGCACCAGGCAGGACAGGACGTGGGGCACTGCCAGGAAGAGGGGTGGCGGCGGGAGCTCCTTCCAAGTAGAAGGGTTGCCGGTACAGAAGCTAAGTCCCAAGACACGTCCAGGCGTGGTGGGCAGCACGGGCCAGACTGCCCATGGCAGCAGACACCACACCTCGTGAGAGCCACCGTCATGACCACAGTGTCCCCCGACTCTGGGACAGGCCCCAGGCCCCTCCCCCCTGTTCTTCCCCCAAAGTGCCTACGTGGTGACACCCAACACCTGACAGTCCTTTCTGGCCATGGCAGTGGTCCCATGAAGTGGACATACAGAACGGGGCCTGGCCCCAGGCCCAGCGAAGTCGCCCGCTGGGCCACTTTGACCCACGCCCATCTCTCTGGCCCCAGTGTCCTCTAGGGGCAGTGATGCTGCCATGTGCCCCCATCCTCTCCCGAGAGCTGGGGGACGGGAGCGAGGGTGGTCCTAACGGATGAGGTCAGGTTTCTGCAGTTCTGGAGGCAGGGCCCAGGCCTGTCAGGCCTGCCAGGCTCTCCCCGGTGACCCGAGGGACAGCAGCAGGCATCATCTCCGTGACTGGCCTGTCTGGTGTCAGCGCGTCTGGCACAGACTCACACGTCTCAGTGGTTTCAGTAAGGACGACCTTCATAACCCACGCAGGACTGACAAGGTGACGTGTGGGGAAGTATTACACTGGAGGAGAGGGAGAGGGGAAGACGGCACACATGACGTGCCAGCCAGTCCTCAGAGCTTCACCAACAGGCTGACCTGGGAGGACAAAGTCACCAGGAATGACGGGTCTGGTCCAGAGGGCTGATTCTTTGTGTCGAGTCGGGCTGAAGCGAACCCAGCCTGGGCGAGTGCTCTCCTGGGCGGTTCTGGCCCAACACCAGGCAGGGCAAAGGCTTCGACTGTTTGAAAACGTCCCTTTAGTCACCAACGATGGCAAAGTCAGTGGCTGTCTACTAAGTGCTCACTACCCAAAGTGCTGACTGTGACTGATAAAAAGGCCCGGCAACACGAAGAGGCTCTGTGTCCTCCAGGGGCCATGAGGGAAGCCCTGAGAGGAAGCCGCAGTGAGGACCTCGGGTGGGCGCTGGGGACCGAAACCAGCTCAGGCCTCTGCTGCAGATGCCCCGGTGGCTCCCCTGTCCACTCCCTGCCCAGGAAAGGGCCCCAGCCTCAGGGCACCCCTCCTCTGTGCAGTGTGACTCGCACCTACCCCTTCTCCCTGTCTCCCCATTCCTGGCAGCTCCCCTCAGCTTTAGGGGTGAGACAACTCTCACAGGCGGGGGGCCAGCAAGAAAAGAAGAGGCTGTCGACGACCCAAAGCACAGATGGTAAAGGGCTATGGGGACAGTAATGACCTGATGCTGTCCTCCAGCCCGGCCCTGACCAGGCGAGCGCTTGGCTCAGCGGTCCCTGGCGGGGGGGAGGAGGGAGCGGGGTGCACCTGGCCACTGGTGGGGACAGGACAGACAGGACATCGCAGTCCCCACAGGTGGCTGGTCACCAGGGCAGGGCTGTGGTCAACAGCATCGCAGCCTACCTTTAACGTCCGCGTGGGAGCCCAGCCAGTGCCGTCAATCGAATGTTCTCTCAGTAAACTGCAACAGACACAGAGGCAGAGCGGTCAGCAGGGAGCAGCCTCTGGCCACACAGGGCACAGGGCTGCCGAGGCCGCCGCCGAGGGTGCCTGCCCGCGCGAGGCCTGCGCCGTGTGAACGCCTCTCCGCCTGCGCGGCGGGGCACCTGCTCGCGTCCGTGCGCCTGTCCTTTCTACTACAGCACGTGGGCCTCCCATCGCAGCCGGCCATGGAGACCGCACGCCGGGCAAAAGCACGCTTCGAACAGAGCACTGGAGAGCGTCGTCAACTTAACAATCGGAAAGTGAGGGCGACAGCAATGACAATGGGAGCAAGTGCCTCTTAAAAGCTTCCCGTTTGTGCGGCAGATGGATGCTAAACTCACGTGATGCCTCAGCACCGCGAGGGAGGTGCGTCACCTCTCCGTCCCACAGCTGTTCAAAACTTCAGGATAAAAGCGGATTAACACAAAATTCTAGATGGCGCCCCCCTGTGGGTGGGGGGACTACGTCCAGGGAAGGTCACACAGGCTTCGGGGGTGCTGTGAGGGGCTATTTCTTAGCTGGACCTGCGTCATTTTCATTACTGTTCTACCAACTGTAAATACACATTATAGAATCATATGATTACTCCATACTTTGAAAAATGTGTCAGCCGGTTTCCTTCCGGCGCAAACCCCGTCTGGCATTGCTGGAGGAGGTCCCGCGGGGGCTCTGCTCAGCGCACGCAGCGCGCCCGCCGCCCCCTGCCACCACGCTCCTAGTGTGAGCCACCTGTCTGCACCGACGCTCAATGCGCCCGCGCACTCCTTCATGCTGAAGGTAAGGGCGTCATGAAGGAAGTAACCCAGCTGATCTGATATTGTTTTCTTTCGTATTTATCATCATAAGGTGGCTAAACCTATCACTGATTTCCCCCAAAGGTCTTCGCCTTTTGTAGCAAGCCACCGTCTGCTGAATTCCCGTTGTACTTTGCTAGTAATTTGATCTCTCAGAAGGCAGCAAAAGCAACAGGAGGAATTCTCTCTCAGGACCTAATTCTGCCGGAGGCAGGGGACGTGAGCACAGGTGAAACGCCCAGGGGAGAAGGTGGACCAGGGCCATTTATGCCCTGAAGCTGAGGCTCACGAGTCTTAAAGTTTCCATACTTACCAGGCAGATCCTTAAAGGGAAGATGCCTTTAAAAGGTACACGCTTCTAAAATGTACTTTAAACTGTCTATAAAAAACAAGGCTGGTATGAAACAGGGGCACCACATACAGAACGAAATGGGAGAACGGGTGCTGACTGCACTTGTACGGAAGAAAAAGGCAGCTACGCCAGGAGCAGTCAGTTTGGACACTGCCTGCCTTTCAAAGGTGACGGGTGTTTACTAAGAGCAGAGAACTGTTAGGCAAAGACGCCCTCTGACTTCATCAGGGATATCTTTCCCTCTCAGCTCCATCAGCCACGTTGGGGGACCCTGCCTTTCAAAGAACAGAAGGGCCCCCAGAGGGAGCACCCTGGGCAGGCGCAGGCTGCACTGACCACACGTCCACGGCCACCATTGGGTGCCGGAGGCCGCAGGTCTGGTGGCCCAGGCTGGCAGGCCGGGACCACTGCGCCCCCAGAGTGCAGCCCAAAGGCCCAGGGTGCCAACCCTCCTCATCTCCTCGAGGAGAAAACAGGGTGAAGAGCCTGGCACCCACACATGCAGGGGGCAGGAAAGAAGAGGGACTCACCTCAGACATATTTCGCCTGTCTCTGTGATGTTGGGGTGCCAGATCCTGGTCAAGCATTTCACTTTGGGGGGCTGCAACGCAGAAAGAGAGAGAGAGAGAGAGAGAGAGAGAGAGAGAGAGAGAGAGAGAGAGAGAGAGAGAGAGGGAGATCACAGGCTCGCCTGATCACGCCGGTCCAAGACCTAACCACACCGCATCTAGTCCCCCGTCCACTGCTTCCTCGGCATTCAGATGGACTCGCCAAGTGTCTTCAACCTCGGATACCGGCTCGCATCACCCACACAGGAGTCCTCACCCTGTCAGCCTCACCGGTAAAGCCCACTGCGCCCCTAACAGAACCCTCTACAAGCCCAAGGCCTGACGGGCGGGGCTGGGGGCTGGGCCAGGCATGGAGTAGCCCCACACTGCACTCCAGGGGGCCCTGCACCCTCCAGGCCCCAAGGCCAACCCGGAGCCTCTGCGCTACGTTGCTCAAAGTTACTGCTCCCCGCAGTAATGGCCCGTTTCTGAAGAGGCTACTGCATTTACTTTCCTAGATGCAAGTCTGAGTCCACTTGATATTTAAAGGAGGGAGAGAGGATGAGAAGGAGTAGATAGCAATGAGCATCGTTTATGAGCAGGCACGTCTGCATAAAGCTCTTCTTTTAAGATCACTATTATAAAAGCAATCCGTATTCATTTAAGAAAAAAAGACCACAAAAACAAAAGGAAAGGTATATTTATATGTATAAAATAACCCCACCCAGAAATAATCTCTATCACGCTAAAGTACATTTTTTTGAGCCTCTTTTCTACCCCCCTCACCCCATCCACACACACATGTGCAGGCACATTCATTTTTCTTATTTTTCCACATTTATGTTTGTCACCATGTCAGACGGCTTCCAGCTCTTGCATTTCCCGGTAGAAAGAGCTGCACTTAACAAGCCAGCTCCCTGTTACTGGGCATTGATTGGGTTGCTTCCCGTTTTTACTGCCATCTGCTAAGTGAATGCCTGGCCTCCGCTCACATCTGCAGGAAACACCCCTGGGAGGAGGCCAGGGCACTGGCTGCGGACACAGCACAAGGGCCCGCTCCTCCAGGAAGGCCGCCCGCCTGCCCCAACCTGCAGGAGGGGGCCCTTCCCAGTCCTCCTTCCACGGCGGGTCTCCTTGGTGTGACCCGCTTAAGTGTCTCACAGAATCTCACCAGACATATCATCTCAGAGCTATTAAAGTGACAACCTTTTGTCACAGAAGGGCAACATGTTCCCAGTTTATTATTGGCACTAATTTGTACTTGTGATGTTATTGTGAGGTGTAGCGGCTTTAGAAAAAAAACCTTTGTAATCAAATTGTTATCTTCACCATCCAAATATTCACCTGTACTTTCTCTAGTATCCCAATAACTTCATCTTTTATTTGTATAAAACAAAAACTTTTTCAGCACTCTCATAAATTTTCTTGCTGATTTCAAAACACCATGACACTGAGAGGCTCCATAAAATGATTTCATCCGACTATGCAAATGCAGGTGTCCGAGGATGACAGTTAGGTTCAGAGTGAGTTGAAGTTAATTTAATATGCTCTAATTTGCTTTTCTACGAATGGGAATGTCCTTGACAGAAAGAATGCTAGGACATCTTCATTTCCGGCGAGGCCTTCAGGCCAAAGAGGGAAGGTAGGTCAGGCCGTATAAATCTCTGGGTAACTGAGTAGTTACCCCCGCGACAGTGGGCACGAAGCACCGACTCGGCATCTGAAGGGCCCCGGGACTCCATTTCCCTCCTTTCTGTGGAGTCCCCGACGCAGGTCACCGGCCGGGCACTCCCATCTCCCAGTGTCTGACGGCCTTTGCGCCCTCGCCTCCTGGCCCTTCACGCCTTCCGTAGTTAGAGGCTGACACAGACGCCTCCCTTGTCAATGGCCCCCTTAACTGCGATCCCCAAAACAGAGAGCAAACCTCTGCATGAGAACCGTGGACCCGGATCCTGACACACTTTCCAAACTGAAATGTTTTTGGAGACCCCTGGGACCCCACCCCCAAAGTAAGACAAACAGGAGATTCCCAGCTCCACCTTGTACCTTGAGGGCTGGCACTGCCATCTGCCCTGTCACACAGTAAAGACTGTGGTAAATGACAAACACTGTGCTGAAATCAGTGGGGAAAAGGGGTTCTTCAGTGGACAACCGCTGACCGTTTGAAAAATATGGTGAGGTATTTTTTAGAGCAATAAACATAAACGGTGCAGAACCACGAGTCCTGGGAAGAAATGGGGGTGAGCTACTGGAGTCTGAAGGCCTGTTTTCACCATTTCACAACATAAAAAACTTGTGAAGGAAAAGTAGGATGACTGCAGTGGTGAAGCACAAACTCTTACAGAACAGCAGCAATAAGAGACAAATGAAAACAGGAACGGATTTATAGCACAGCTGAGAAAATTAAAAGAAAAGTTTCACGTAATTTCTATGTAAGAATTGTTGTAAACAGAAAAACAAAACGCCAACAGAAAAAAGGGCTAAGCACACAACATATCATAAAAAAAACACCAACAGCTAATACGTAGGGAACATATTTAACATCCTACTTAAGAATAAAAGTGCAAATGACAATTAGATGCCATTTATTTCCTCCCAAAATGGCAAAAGAAAAAACCATGAAAACACCCCGTTTTGGAGAGGGTTCAGGAAAAAAGAGAATTCCCAGCACTTATGGTGAGGTCGCCGAGTGGCATAACCTCTCTGGAGGGTAACCCGACAGTATGGATGAAAAGCCTTCGAATCAGCATCACTGACTCCACACGTGTAATTCCCCCGCTAAGAACCGCCCCCCAGGACAGAGGCAGGCACACGCGCCTCGGTCGGGGATGCGGCTCACAGCCCCGCCTATCACAGGCTCAGCCACGGTAGCCCCGCAGGCCTGGCCTGAGTTTGCCTGGTCTGTGATCTAAGCATGGTTTTACATTTCTAAAAGGTTGTTTTTTAAAATAAGGATGTGACAGAGAGCACATACAATCCACAAAGCCGAAAATATTTGGCCCTTTACAGGCAGTCTTGCTCATAATATCAAAAAGCTGGTCAACCAGTGACCAATGATGAGCGATTGGTTTGAAACCACAACACACCATACAATGGACTGCAACTTGTTAGTAACACGTGATTCCATGTGACGGACATGACAGCATGTTCATCATATAATGTGGAACCCCGTTACCAAGGTGTGAGCCCACCTGCATGTATGACTGTACAGCGTCTGTTAATGGTGACCATTTGGGGGTGGAGAGATGACAGGTGATCAATATTCTATTTTTGCACAGCCAGTGTTCTCAGTTTCCTACCAAGTATAATAACTCGCATACAGAGGAGAGGGGCGAGAGGCAGTTCAGGCTCTCTTCCTTCTGGAAACATGGCGGACGGCCCTTCCTTACCCGCTGTGGGGCTGGCCATGGCCGTGTTATGTGATTGGCTATGTTACCAATAACGTGAGGGGATGTCACACGGAACCTTCCAGGAGGAAGCTGATATCAGAGAGCGAAAAGCCGGGTTCCTTTCTCTTACTTCAATGCTGTTTCCTCCAACCGCTTAAGACCGACATGCCATGGGAGCAACGCGAGGCCTGGGGACTGTGTGACTGCAGCCGAGCTACTGGCGGCACCAAGGCTCTACTCCTCCTCCAGTGTCCCCTCACCCGGGGTGATCCCCATTGCCCGTCACCAGGCTGGCTCGTCACTGTTTCTGTCTCCTGGGAGACTGAGATTCTTAAAAGGCCACTCGACCTCATCTCTAGCCTGCAGTATCTGACACAGAACCAAGCACATTTCAGGAGCTCATGAAATGTCACTAAATCATTCCAGCCAATTTCTAAGACTGAGAGGGACAATGCACGCTTGAGGCTCTCAGGTCAAGTTCAGTTACAAAACGCCAAAGAGCCAAAGGACATTTTGAATTTTGAATTTTAGCTGCTGGAGTACAGGGGTGTGTGTGTGGGGGTGGGGATACCAAATAGGTGTTTTCTTTCTTTTAAAGCTTTTTTTCTAAAATCATCATTTACTTCACTGATGAAATGTTTTTCAGATTCACAATCTAAATAACACTTTAATTGCAGGAACTATAATGTAAGTGTTAGGAGCTAATGAAGCACAGAAACCATACAAGTTATGGGATAACGACAAATGAAATGAACCCCGAGAGGGCGCACAAAGGCCTGTTGGGCTGACCTGCTGAGAACTGTCCGAGTCTCCTGAGCCAAAAGAAACACAGACCCCCTCAGATCTTCCTCGCAGGCTCTCTGCCCACACGCCATGACCTGTGTATTTGCACATGGTGGTTGAATTTGCTATGGCACAGGTGTGTAGGGGCAGAGAGCGTGCCAGCCACTGACAGCGTGTAGTGCGTGTGTGTGGCAGGCCCTCTGAGCCCTGGAAACAGAGCATAATTAGGACACCCCCAGACGCGTCCTTTGGGGAGCTAGAGTCTAGTAGGAAGAGGTGCTAAGGAGAATTATGTAAGTAAAGATCAACTACAAGAGGCTGTATCGATTAAGCACTATGCCTCATGGTCTCCTGGGGACAGTGGCACCCCCTACTCCTCGCCGTGAGCTCATGATCCTCTCTGGCCTGTCAGTGAGCAGCTGCACCCCCTTAGCCTGGAGGAGGCAGAGAACATGGGCAGGCCTGGGGGAGCGGGGAGTGGGCAGTGACGGCAGGGCCCGGACAGCAGGGGATGGCCTCTCAGAGCTTCCCGGCTGGACAAGGGGTTTTACTCCTGATGAAATCAGACCAGCCCATCATTTAGAAATTTTCTAGGGCCGGTCAAGTGGCGCGTTGGTTAAGAGCTGGCTTGGGGCGCCAGCTCTGAGCAGCAGGGCCCCAGTTCGGATCCCACATGAGGGAGTGATGCTGCGCCCTCTGCAGCTAAGATGGTGAACAACAGCTCGACCTGGAGCTGGGCTGCTGTGATTCCACCGGCGACAGCATAAGCTGCAGCCCCTGCTGCAGTGGGTTGCCATAAGCTACCGTGTGTGGCCGGCAGCTTGCGTGAGTGGCCAGCAACCAGCGTGAGCTGCCAAGAGCCGCTGTGAGTGGCCGTCCAGAAGCCGGTGACCAATCTGCCTCACCCGGGAAGAGCGTAATGATAATACCAACATGGGCCAGTGAAGCGACGTCCTCCACAACTAGACTGAAGAACAAAAGGACAGCAACTTGTCTGTTCCCCTCCCTCAATTCCCCAATAAAATCTTAAAAAAATAAAACATAAAAAATTTCCAGACAGAAACTGCAATATAAAAATGTAAAATCATTACAAATCACCAACTAATACAGGAAACACGTGTTTGAGGCCCAGTGGTTTCTAGCCTGTTTATTCCGCATCCTGCCTCGCAGTTTCTTGAAGTCACACAGGGAAGGAACACTATTACACACATTTTGTTATTACCAAGTGGCCACGGGGTGAGGCGGGCAGCTCTGGACAAGACTCAGCTCCGGCGACCGGACCGTCTGGACCGGCCAAGCTCACTGGGCGAGTTCTTCACCTTCCCGTTGGGAGCCCTCGCTTCCTGACGTGTAAGGATATGAATGTGAAAGTCACCACGGAACGACTGGAGGAAGCCATGAGGCGAAGCGAATGGAAGCACCTGGAAGCTCTCACAAAAGTCTGTTCCTTCCTTGCTTTCTCACGTTCTGTCTTCTTCCTGTACTGGGAACGAGACTGCTCCTAAGTGACGCCTCACGTGCTGGTAACAACGGCTCTCAGATGCCTCAAGGCTCATGTCGCAAGTTCACCAGCTTATGTTAAGCAACTCCCCAGGCCTCTGCCTCCTCAAAAAACTCACTGCTTTTCCGAAAAGACTGTCATAAACTCACCACCCTTTCATTTTAACATCCCTCCGATGTGTAATCTAGAGAGAAGGCTTGTCCAGATAACTTAAAAGTATGGAATTTTAAGTCCTGTATGCCTGGCTGTTTCTCAAAACCATCAAAACAGCCCCCAAATTCTAAATATCTGTACTTAATCCAAACCTCTCGAGCTGCCTCTCAGCTGAGGGAGTACGTGTTTCAAGCCCGGATTCTCAGTTTGTGATTAGGATAATGTGGAAAGTCTCAGCCGGGAGCTGAACAGATGGACAAAGACCTGAAATGCATATTTTCCTGCCTGCTTACAAATTAAATTTGTCTTCTGTTTTTCAGATTGCTAATTCTTACCCATCCTCATAAATTGCATTTCAAAAAAAAGTTTTAATGTAGTAGCCCAATAAAGATCAATTTCCAGGCCGGCAGAGTGGTGCGTTGGTTAAGAGCTGGCTTGGGATTCCAGCTCTGAGCAGCAGGGCCCAGGTTCGGATCCCACATGAGGGCCAGTGATGCTGCGCCCTCTACAGCTAAGATGGTGAACAACAGCTCGACCTGGAGCTGGGCTGCCGTGAGTCGCTGGCGACGGCGTAGGTTGCAGTGAAGTATCCATAAGATACTGTGAGTGGCCGGCAGCCAGCGTGAGCTAAGAGCTGCCGTGAGTGGCCGTCCAGAGGCCGGTGATCGATCTGGAAGAGCACAATGAAAATGCCAACATGGGCCAGTGAAGCGACGTCCTCCACAACTAGACTGAAGAACAAAAGGACAGCAACTTGTCTGTTTCTCTCCCCGCAATTCCCCAATAAAATCTTAAAAAAAAAAAATCAATTTCCATTGACAAAGGTTTGGCTTCAAACAAAAAAGTGTTGCAGCCCCTGAACTGTACGCTGGCGATGGGGGTGGGTGGGCATGATTCCGCTTATCATATAATGGGGAGCAGTCACTGCAGGTAAAGTAATGGGGCACATGGTGTCCCCAACATCCACGCCTCAGGCTAACAAGGGACTTAATTTTACCATCAGACTTTCCCTTCCTCTTTCACAGGCCTAGAGGAGGTTGGGAGACGGGGGGGATGTGTATATATCCAGCTACTCATACAGTAAGTAAGAGAGCGGGGCACGTGCCAACCCCGACAGTCCAGGGGGCCTGCACAGCCCCCGGTCACACCTTCCCCCTCCCACTCTCCCTACTCAGGGTGTGAGGACTTGTTCAGAATCTTCAATGGCTTCTCACTGCTGAAGTGAAAATGCTCAACAAGCCCCTGGGATCCGAGTGTTCTCACTGTGTCCCCAGCCCCAGCCCCGATTCCTCACTGAAGTTGCTCTGGCCAGTCTGCCACACAGGCTGCCCATTCTCGTTTCCGTACCTGTGAACACAGTTCCGGAGGCGCCCACGTCGCCTAGAACACCCCTTGGGATGGGCCAGCCCACATGAGGGCAGCGCCAGCTGTTTCTCCGTAGGAGCTAAACAGCCCGACCGCTCCCCAGAAGGGAATCTTTTCCTCCTCTGAGTCCCCGTCCACTAGCTTCCTGTCACTGACCGCTGTCTATTTCTATTTACCACTTTTATCATCTTATGAGAGATTTCTACACTCTCTCTCACCTTCCTAATGGTCAGTAAGCTCCTTAAAAGCAAGGACAGAATGTGACAGTGCCTGGTATAATTACTCCCTGGAAGGGTCTGTGAGGGATTACCATGTAGCTATGGCTATACATTACTTACAGGTGAAAACTACAAGTCATTATTTCCTAAAATTCTGAAATACACATTTTACACACTTCTGGAATTCTGGTATTATACCATAAACAAAACTACATTTTTAAATAAAATGCTGTTTTCTTCAGCCAGAGTTTAACAAGCAAGGCTGATGTGGAAGCCACGGGCAGTTCACAGTGAAGGTCCCGCTCTGGACGGCCACCATGACCGTGGCAGAGCTGAGTCCCAGTGCTGACCGCCCGGCACGTCCTCACAGACATTTACCGACCAAGTCACTTGCTAAAACTCTAAACACCGCTGCCGAGTGACATCGCCCATAGGAGTATCGGCAACTTCACACTCAGTCCCAAGTCTGGGGACGTGGGGGGTC
>NW_017731367.1:5864776-5869852 GCF_001890085.2 Hipposideros armiger | reverse complement strand
GGGGGGGGGGGGAGGGACGGCGCAGGCCCCACGAAGTGGAACAAGGGCTCAGGCGCAGGCTACTCACCACCATGTTGTAGGCATCAGGAACTTCAGTTTCAAACTGAAATTTTCCACCCTGGTAGTAACCCTCATCTATCAAAAAACACAAAACAAAACAAAAAATCCTTTAAATTAAAAAAAAAGGAAACAAAAGCAAATACTATGTTAGGACACAGGCAAATTCAGAGAACTGAGAGTTTAACACTAGGACCGGGTGCCTTGGTCAGGTCACCAAACCCCGCCCTGGCCTGGTTAGCGCGGGCCGGAGGCTCCACACAGGCTGCCTGCTGTCCGCGCCCCCGGGGAAGGCGCCCCCAGGGACGGCGCAGGCATCCTTCTGGGAGACCAGCTCCTTTTTCTTCCTCAGTCCCCCAGAACACGCCCTCAGCAGCCCCCTCCCCCCCACCTATCCTGCACTGCAGCACCCCGCATGTCCCATGACTTGTCCCCATGACAAGGAACCCCTTGTTCCAGCTGCTTGGTCACCGGTTTGCTGCCGATCTCCCCATGAGAACGTCAGTTCCACGGGTGGCAGAGTAGCGGTGACGGCTATACCCGATGGATGGCTTCCAGTCATTTAACAACAGTTCACCAGGGATGGACCCTCTGCCAGTCACTGCTCCAGGCCCTGGGGACACAGCCGAGAACCAGGCAGACCCAGTCGCGGCCTTGCTCGTGTGCCGTGTCAACAGCTGTGGGTCAGCCTGCAGCTTGGTGCAGCCTGTGGGCCAGAGCAGGCCCTCCGGCACGGGGCTGGTGGGCTCGCAGCGGGAGGCCCAGGGTGGGAGCGGCACCGCCGTGCCACTGCCCAGGTCTGCAGACCCCACAGCGCGGTCCCAACCCGCTTGACTGTGCCAAGGGCCTCTCTGCCTCTCCCAATTCGCCTCCTCCACACCCACCCCGCAGGTGAGTCCGGCTCCCTCCCAGGTGTAAACGCTGCAGGTGCTGCCGCCAGCAGAGGGCGCTCCAGCACGAACCTCCTGGAGCCTGGAACCGTCCCCCAGGAACTAAATTACTCAACACTTTTCAATTTGACAAAATTAGCACTGTATTTAAAATGAAAGTTCAACTTCCCCCAAAATATTTATCAGCACAAACAACTCAGCAATACCACATCTTACCGCTTCCCTCAGCTTTTTATATATATGAACATTGAATAGCCTGCTGTTTGCTTGTTTTGATCAACGAGCTTTAATTTTTAAGAAGCCAGTCTTCATGGTTTCCGTCTTTGGTATTATGCTTAAAAAACGTCTTTTCCAACCAAGATTCCAGAAATATTTTATTTCTATATTTTCTCCTAGTAATCTTATGATTTCATGTTTCCCTCAGCTCACTCGCTCTAGAATTACTACACAGAGGTGGTTTATTTTTTCTGACTGCTTCATTATTCGAGCCTTCCCCCACTTCCATGTCTGTTTCTAGTAATCATAAGTACACCTGGATTAGTGATTGGCTGTATCGAATCTTTGCAAGAGGTATTTTTTTTGGGAAAAATTTTAACTCCAGACAAAAGAACTGCTACCCGCGTGTTCCCCGGGGCTCTGCGCTCGCTGGTCTCATATCCTGATACTGATCACCACCCACAGCAGCCGGACGCCAGGCTCCGTGCGCCACACGGTCCTCTGAATTGTCACAGTTATGGCTGATGTGCTGCGCATGCGTGGCCATCCCCTCCTGCCACGCTGCAGCTTTTCGCTAGTTGTCTGTCCCTCTCGCTGGTCACAGCCTCACCTCTACTGCCTACCAGTTCCAAAGAAACTGTCATTTGGCCTAGTGTGGTTTTGATTTTACCATATTCCTCTGGCCTAGTCACGTTCTCAGTTAATAATTAGAATTGTATCATCTCTGAACTCACTGAACAGAGCAGGCTGCCTAGCTCATGCAACAAGCGTCTTTCAGGAAAACGACGTGCTTCTGAGCCAGTGTTTCTTTTTCCCTCTTCTCAGCAGCACAGCTGTGGGCCTGGTCCAGTGTGCTTGTTTATTACTGACTCTGCCAGAAGCCCCACAGTCCAACTTAAAAAGCAGTGGGAGCAGACCAGTGAGACGGGCCTGACAGCATCTCTGGCTACTGCCTTCTCAGGGAGCCCCGTTCGAGTCCCCACGGGCCACCGTCTGGGTTTGGCTCCCAGGCTTGCACTTGGCAGGGGGGTGGGCGTGGGGCAGGAGGCCTGCCAGCTCTGGAGCCAGCGGGCTCATTCGAGCGTCTGTAACCCAGTGCGCCACATGCAGTCTGGGACAGGCTGTCCCTCTCCATGGCGGCTGCGGCTGAAAACACCCTGCGTCTTGGGCCACTGGGTGTGCAGGCACCACAATGAAACTCAGCAGGGGAAGCTCCTGGCACCCACCCAGCCCTCAGGGGACCAGCCTGTCGCCACCCCCAGGGTGACAAGGAGAGGAACTGCACACCGGTGTCTCCTGCCAGGTTATGGGTGTCCCTAGGCAGACACCGGTCCAGGACTATGTGGGCACCAAGAGCTTTAGGGACCCCACTGCTAGAGGGCTCTACCCTAAAATGCATCAGCCCACGGAGCTCTCGAGGTCAAGGAGTCACCCCAGCCGTCCTCTGCCACCTTCCCTCGTAGAAGAAGGACCCCTCCTCTGGCTTCTCACTGTGACGCTCGGCCTCACGCTGAACAAATCCTAGAGGCCAAGAGGACCGTGTGATGCTGGTCCAGGGAAGCCCCCCTGAATCCAGGCATTGCGGCAGGGTTGGGCTTTCCGCCATCACACATCACTTCTGTTCAGGGCAAAGCATGGCCTTATAAATGCAGTATCCTGGTTCACGTCGGCCTGCCTTGCATCCAGATAGACTGTGGAGTCGCAGGGCAGGGAGAGCAACATCTCATGTAGTAACTTCCATTCCCAGACGACAGTAAAAGAACCCATCACCCACCCCCGTGAGAAGCAAAGAGGTGCCCTCTTCTGCCCAAGTGGCCAGCTCCACACCTCACCTACGCACTGGGGACTGAACTCGGAAGGGAGATGGCTGTCAGAGGCCCATCTGAGGAATGAAAAGGAAGTAAGACTCGGTGAGGGTGAGCGAGAGGGAGGGAGAGAGGGGATAAGAGGGAGAGGGGTGAGAAGAGCTAAGGGAGCAGCAGGGGTGAGAGGGTGCAATTTTAAATGAGGCTTGAAAAAGGAGGGTATCAGGGCGATGAAGACTCCAGGGAAGAGAAGCTGGGTGAGGCCACCGAGGGCGGGACGTCCAGGGAACACTGCAGAGGCCAGAAAGCCGGGCAGGGAGTCGGAGCTGAGGCCAGAGAGGTAACAGGCTCGGCCTTGCAGCCACTGAGTGGGAGCAGGAGAGACAGCACGCTGCTGAGGACCAGGGTGGGAGCAGCTGAAGGGGAAAGGCTTTGCTGGGAGCAACAGGAGGATCTGCTGACAGGTTCAGCATGAGGTGGGGAAGGCAGGGACCACAGGATCTTTGACCCTTTGGTGAAAAGGGCAGCGTTGGAAGATTAAAAAGGCTGCAGAGGGCATAACTGCGTGAGGTTCAACATCAGAAACGTGACTCAGATTTCACGTCAACATGCAAGTGGAGGCACTGATGGGCGGCTGACAGATCATTCTGGAATGTGGGGAGAGGTCGGGCTGGGTGAGAGGAGTTTGGGAGCTGCTCTGTGTACAGACGTGTTCAGATTTCATGAGCGGGCGAGGCCCCCGGGGACACGGCTGTGGAAGTCCAAGGACAGAAGCCTTGAGATCCTCAGAGGGCTGGGAGACGGGACAGGAGGGGGAGCTGGCTCAGGAAGAAAACCAGGAGCCCAGAGCTGGTACAAACAGTAACTAACAACCATCCAAAAGAAAGTGCTTGACACCTACAGGTCTTCAGTTAAGGAACTTTTAAAATAAATACACACGCAGTTACAGAAGAGTACGACAGGGTGAGAAAACCCTCCTAAGTAGGGAGATGTTTACATTTGGATAAAATTCTGCAGGACGAGTGGAATGAAAGCCTTTGTGCAGGGATAGGGAGCAGCACTGGGCATTTCCCAACCACTGAAGCGGCATTTATGTTTTTTAAAACAGCAGGACCATGGCTATATCCACCAGAAACATTTGAAAGAGTAATGCGATCCTTTTAACTTTAAGTGTCAGTATTTACAGCACGCTGGAAATTACATGCCATGTAAATGTTAAACTGAGGTCAGAAAAAGCACCGCCCGGGCCAGCGTGGTCAGGGCTCGGCACGCTTGTTCTGGAAAGGGCCAGCCGGTGAATACTTCGGCTTGGGGCCACAAGTCTCTGTCACGTACTGTTTTGTTTTGTCTGTTAACAGCTCTTTAAAAATGTACAAACCATTCTCATTTAAGGGCTACACAAGGACTTGCCCACCCTAACACTGATTGACATATAAGGACAAAATGGGCGACACTGTGACACCCATCACACATGAAGCTGGTTCACTTAGGAGGGAAAGCTGGTGTGGGCTGACTTCTTCAGGGAAAGCTTGGGGGGTATGCCATGAGGTAAGGCCTGAAAATCAGGACAACACCATGGTGGTCACCCGAGGCTGTGCACAGTCACCCAGTCCAACACCGCTCAGGGGGACAGCATGACATCACGCTCTAAAGTAGAAACTGAGGCACGGGGATTAAGTGCTGACTGTAGCCGCATAGCTAGCAGGTGGCAGAGCCGGATGGGCATGGCAGGTGCAGACAAGGGAGAGGGGAAACACTGCAGGTGGGGACAGCAGACAGGCAGCAGAGCAGGGGTCAGACTGCAGTGGGCCAGCTCCAGCAGGCGTGCGGACTGGGGCTATGCCGGGAGGTGGGCAGGTGCTCGGCTGTGACATGGGGTCAGGAAGCCACTGTGGAGCTGCAGACAAACAGCAAGTCAGCTGTTAGGAAGTGGCACTGAGATTTAGAGAAAACCAAGGGCATAATGAGGAAAGAAATGGAAAAGACAAAGAAAAAAAGCAAACAGCAGCAACAGTTAAAAACAGGATATCTAAAATGAAAACTTCACTGGATGAGTTGCACAGTAATTCAGACGCCGAATACCGTATTTGCCGGCGTATAAGACGACT
>NW_017731367.1:5850730-5857636 GCF_001890085.2 Hipposideros armiger | reverse complement strand
AAGAACAAAACAACAGCAACTTGTCTGTTCCCCTTCCCCCAATTCCCCAGCACTGTTCCCATCCCCCCAATTCCCCAATTAAAAAAAAAAAAGTCAACCTCGAGAAAACCAGGGATGAGTATACAGTCTGTGTCTGAAACCCTGACACATTAACATAAACTACTAAGGCTTATCGGCCATGTTTCTTTGCTCAGAAATTGGGATCTGGGATCTGACCTTATTACACACTTAGAAACTTTTCCTCCTGTAAGACCAATGCTCTGAAACAAAGCTGAGCATGATCACTAACCAAAATAATGGGGATACATATCTATTAAAATTTGTAATTCAAAGTAAGCTGCACTTTTATTATCATATACCAGTGAAGGAATTTTTATAAATTAAAAGTTCAAATTGATAAAACATTAGTAATCTAATAATCAATACATTAAAAAACAAATTTAGGTGAATATACATATAAATATACAGGATTTACAATGGTAGCTATAGAATTCCCTAGTTAAAAACTTTTATATAAGTAACATTAATAAAAAGGATGTTACTGACCACTAAAAAGACCACATAGCTAATAAAGGACTTACATCCAGGTATATAAACTTTATAACTCAAATAACAACAGGTCAAGCAACATAATTTTTAAATGGACAAAATATTTGGATAGACAGTTGAACAAAAATACCAGATAGAAAACAAGCGGAGTAAAAGATGCTCAACATCATTAGTCATCAGAGAAATGTGAATTCAAGTCATAAGGAGAGACATACCTACCAGAAAAGCTAAAATCAAAAGGACTGACAATAGCAGTTGTTGGCAAGAACGTGGGGTAACTGGAATTCCCATTCATTGCTAGCAGAAATGCAAAATAGGGCTGTTGGAAAACAGTATGGCAGTGTTTTATAAAGTTAAATTGACCCATAGAACCCCCTAATTCCACTGCCAGGAGAAATAAGCACATAGTGGTAGACAATGACCTGCACTCAAAAGTTTACAGCACTTTATGCATAATGGCCCCAAAGTGAACAACACAAAGGTTCTGTATAAATACACTAGTCTACACCCTAGGATAGAATACAACCCATCAATGAAAAGATACAAAATACTGACTAACGTAACAACATGGATGAAAAAGCATTATGCTAAATTAAAGAAAGTAATTTACAGCTCAATTGACATGGCTTAATTTTTTTTTAATTATCTAAGTTTCCACCTTAAGGAAGAAAAAGCAAAGCAAAGTATAAGTAAGGAAATAATAAAGATAAAAGCAGAAATCAATGAACTGTACAAACAATTGAGAAAAACAAAAGCGAATTCTTTGAAAAGGTGAACTAGATAAACCTCAAAGCTAACATCATCTAGATCAGCAGTTCTCAACCTTCCTAATGCCGCGACCCCTTAATACAGTTCCTCATGTTGTGGTGACCCCCAACCATAAAATTATTTTCGTTGCTACTCTATAACTGTANGTGCCAACTTGGGCCAGTGAAGCAACATCCTCCACAACTAGACTGAAGAACAAAAGGACAGCAACTTGTCTGTTCCCCTTCCCCCAATTCCCCAATAAAATAAATCTTTAAAAAAAAAAAAGCACTCAGAGAATAAAATGCACAGTGCATAAAAGTGGAACAAAGAATTACCACAACTTCTTAGAAGAAAAAAATGCAAGTCAGAAAGCAACAGAATGATACTCTTAAAATGCTGAAATTGTCAAGTTAAGAACTCAATATTCAGCAAAGCTGATAGAATTCATCATCAGCAAATCTGCAATACCAAAAAACAAAACAAAGATCCAGAGATCTTTTTCAGGCAGGAGGAAAATAAGAGATGGAAACACAGATCTACAAAAAGGAATAAAGCTCATAAATAGTACGTTGATAAATTTATAAAGAAAATAAGACTGTTTAAAGCAAAGATAACATTCTGGGTTATAGTATATATAAAGTAAGTGAGAACTATACAATAAAGGCTGGGATGGGGAAATAGAAATATACTATTATCTGTCTAAGCTTCCACCTTAAGAATTAGAAAAACAGCAAATTAAGCTGAAAACAAGCAGGAGGAAGGCAAAAAAGATATGAACAGTAAACAAAAAATATTATATATAACAGAAGGTGAAAAGAGCTAAGGAGTAGGAGGTGGGCGGGGTTGTAATTTTAAATGCGGGGGAGAGAAGGCAGATCAATAAAATCGATAATCCTCTAGCTAACCTGATCAAGAAAAAAGAAAACACAACTTTTCAATAGCAGGCGTTAAAGAGTGGATATCAACAAACTACAGAACTTGATAAGTCACTAAGAGCAACCTTTCACCAATAAATTTGCAAGTATGATGACATGGGCAAATTCCTTGAAGGAATTACCAAAGCTCACTGAAGAATAAATAACCAAAATAGCCCTTTATCAATTTAAAGAAATTGGATTCATACTTAAAAATCTTACCACAAATAAACAAACAAAACAACAGAATTCCAAACCTAGGTAGCTTTACTGGTGAATTCTACCATTTAATAAAGCATACTAATTCTACACAAACTCTTCCAGGAAACAGAAGGGGACAACAGTTCCCCTTTGACTCCAAGAGGAGACAGGCTGAAACCAGACCCTTATCTTGCAGCATCTGCAAAAATTAACTCAAAATGCATCACAGACCTAATTGTAAAATCTAAAGCTATAAAACTACTTTTAAAAAAATAAGAAGAAATCTTTGTATTTCTTAGACAAAGACTGTTGTTACAAAGATTGCTTAAGACATAAAAAGCACATCTATTGGGGGCTGGCCGAGTGGTGCGTTGGTTAAGAGCTGGCTTGGGACACCAGAGGGCCCCGGTTCGGATCCCACATATGAGGGCCAGTGACACTGCCCTCTACAGCTAAGATGCTGAACAGCAGCTCAACCTGGAGCTGGGCTGCCAAGTCAGCAGCGACGGCGTAGGCTGCAGCCCCTGCTGCAGTGGGTTGCCATGGGCTACCGTGTGTAGCCAGCAGCCTGCATGAGTGGCCATCCAGAAGCCGGCAACTGATCTGCCTCACCCGGGAAGAGCGCAATGATGGTGCCAACTTGGGCCAGTGAAGCAACGTCCCAACTAGACTGCAGAACAAAAGGACAGCAACTTGTCTTTTCCCCTTCCCCCAATTCTCCAGAGCTGTTCCCATCCCCTAATTCCCCAATAAAAATCTTTAAAAAAAAAAAAAAAAGCACATCTATTGGTATTAGTATATGTACTGTTGCTGTAGTAAATTACCACAAACTCAGTGGCTTAAACTGTTGCCTTACAGCCGATCCCACGACCACCCCCTCTGCATTAGCCTCATACCCTGTAGTCGAGAGAGTGTCTCGGAAAACTGAGGCCGGATGGAATGATATCTGTAAAGCTCTCTCGGGGGGCGTCTTGGAAAACTGAGACCTGATGGAATGATATCAGTTGTCTCCCCTGGGAGGACATGTAACAGAGTGTCCTGGGGCTGTGCAGTGATGTACGAAGGCATAGCATTTGTTGGAGTACAAAGGGGTCAGGTAATGGGAACAAGCCTTAAGGCGCCCACGTATACACGGTTAATGATTCACAGTTCTGCAGTTTGCTTCTTTGAAGATTCTCAATAAAAGCCATGCGTTGACCCGATTCAGGGCTGTCTTTCTTAGGCTGAGTCCCTTGGTGTCGCTCTTAAATCTTACTTCTGTCTCTATCTCTTTATTCAATCTGCGTCGCCCCTCTCGTGTCCCATTTGCCCTTGCCACGCAGGACGTGACATTAAACAATATAAGTTATTATCTTCTGTGGGTGAGAAGTCCAAAATGGGTCTCACGGGGCCAAAATCAGAGTTGGCAGGGCTGCATCTCACCCGCCCATACCTTGGCTCACGGCCCCCTCCTCCAACCCCAAAGTCATCAATGACCAATGGAAAAGGGAACACATGCAACAACATGGATGGATCTCGAGAGCACTGTGCTAAGTGAAAGAAGTCAGACACGATGTGCTACGTACTGCTTGGGTCCATTTATACGACACTCTGGAAGGGGCAAACACAGGGACAGAGATTAGATCAATGACCGCCAGGAGACTGACCAAGGGGACGGGGGCTTTCTGAGCGGGTGGAACACTCCGTATCTTGGCTGTGCTGGTGGTCACACAGACTCTGCCACATGCAGACAGCCGACACCTACGAACAGCAGTGAATTTGCTGTCTGTAAATTATTTCTCACTAAACATGATTTTTGAAAAAGATAAATAAGAAGCCTATGCCACATAAAAGGCACTAGCGGGCAGGACAGGACACTGAACAAGCGCTGGCAACTTTTACACCAAACGCCTGACGTTTAAACAGCACGCTATTTTTGGATCTGTTATACACAGTATGTACATGTGTGTATGTAGGTGACCATCAGAATATATTTTTTTTCTATTTTTTTTTAAAAAGATCAATAAAATCAATAAGCCTGTGGCTAAACTGAGAAGAAAAAGACAAATTACTGTTATCAGAAATAAAAGAGAAGACATCATTATATATCCCAGCGCTGTACCCATCCCCTAATAAGGAATTAAAAGGTTAATAAAGAAATGCTATGAACAACTCTATAACCACAAACTTGAAAACCTAGTTGAAATGGAACAATTCCTTGAAAAACACAATCTACCAAAACTCAAAGAAGAAATAAACAATCTGAATAGACATATATCTATTGGGTTGTTGGAAAAGTCATGACATATTTTTTCTATGTTTTTCGTTGCAAAAATGCATCATGACTTTTCCGACAATCCAATATTAAAGAAATTGAAATAATAATAACATCCTGAAACAGAAAGCAACAGGCCCAGATTCACTGCTGAATTCTATCAAACATTTAAGGAATAAATTATGCCAATTCCTTATAATCTTTTTCAGAGGATAGATGCTGGGAGAATACTTCTTAACTAATTCTATGAGGTCAGCAATACCCCAATACCCAAACCAGACATTACAAGGAAAGAAACCCACAGACTAAAATCTCTCATGGACATGGATGCAAAAGTCCTCAGCAAAATATTATCAATTGAATAAAGAAAACAAAAAAATTATACACCATGACCAAGTGGGATTTATCCCAGGTATGCAAGGCTGGTTCAACATTAGAAACTCTATTAATGTAATTCATCACATTAAATCACATTAACAAACTAAAAAAGAAAAATCACATAATTATATCACAGATGCAGAAAAAGCATTTGACAAAATCCAACACCCATTCATGATAAAAACTCTCATTAAACTAAGAATAGAGAATTTTTTCAACATGATAAAGACATCTACAAAAACCTACAGGTAACAGTTCTTAATAGTGAGAAACTCAAAGCTTTCCCATTATGATTAGGTACAAGGATGTCCCCTCTCATCATTCCTTTTCGGCATCACATTGGAACTTCTTGCTAATATCATGATAAAAGAAAAAAAATGAAAAGAATAGAGAAAAAATGGTATACCAATTGGGAAGGATGCCATAAAACTGTCTTTGTTATCAGATGACATAATCATGTATGTAGAAAATCTGAAAAAAACTGACAAAAACAAGCAAATAAAACAACTCCTGAAACTAGTGTGATTCTAACAGTGTGTAGGATACATGGTATACAAAAATCACTTGCTTTTCAAAATACTAACAATGAACAAATGGAAGCTAATATTAAAAAACATAATTCCACTTATATTAGCACCTCCAAAAATAAAATACTTAGGTACAAATCTAACAAAATATGTGTAAGACCTGTTTGGAGGAAACTATAAAACTCTGATGAACAAAATCAAAGAAGAGCTAAATAAAATGGAGAAATGTCTTATGTTCATGAATAGGGAGACTCAACGTTGTCAAGATGTCAGTTCTCCCACCTTGATCTATAGATTCAATGCAATCCCAATCAAATTCCGGCACCACAAAGTCAGGGAACTGATGCCACCCAACTTCAAGATGATAAAGCTAAAGAAATGAAGACAGAGTGGTATTGGTGACAGAACAGAAAAGCAGATCAATAAAACGGAATGGAGGGCCCAGAAATAGAACCCCATAAATACAATCAACTGATCTTTGACAAAGTGGCCAAGGCCATAAAATGGAGCAAAGATAATCTCTTCAACAAATGGTGCAGGAACAACGGGACATCTACATGCAAAACAAAACAAAACAAAACACATGAATCTAGATACACCTTACATCCTTCACAAAAATTCACTCTAAATGTAAAACGTGAACTATTCAACTCCTAGAAGATAACGAAGGAGAAAATCTAGATGACCTTGGGTATGGTTATGTCTTTTTAGATATAACAGCAAAGACACAATCCATGAAATAATTATATTAATTCAGAATATATTTATAACCATGGCAATGAATGGCTTTTAAAACAAGAAGTCAGATATTTCATTTCATACGCACTCCAGGAGGCCTGAGCGTACCATGAAAAACCGCCTCGGAGTTATGCGTTGAGGCAGAGGGTAGAAACCAGCGTTAAGAACAGTGTGCACCAGACGTCAAGTTGCCTAGTCGGTAGGATGGCAAGCAAAGTGTCGCATCAGCAGAGTTCTCAGAAGGAGCAGGGGACGTTTTCTTACAAAAGTGAGCTGAGGCTAAGGCAGAGGACGGTCTTACTGCTCACGTCACATTTCTATTAGTAAAAAGAGAAGAGCTGCTATTTGTATTTCTAGGGCTATTTGAAAGAGAAGACTCCATCAAGAAAAAGTCTGTTCTTCAAATTTATCCCCTCATAATGGTTAGCTCCATATTAACGTTAAAAGTCAACCTCGAGGGCCGGCCGAGTGGCACGATGGTTAAGAGCTGGCTTGGAACGCCAGAGGGCCCTGGTTCGGATCCCACATATGAGGGCCAGTGACACTGCCCTCTGCAGCTAAGATGCTGAACAACAGCTCAATCTGGAGCTGGGCT
>NW_017731367.1:5787338-5848970 GCF_001890085.2 Hipposideros armiger | reverse complement strand
TGCTACTCTATAACTGTAATTTTGCTACTGTTATGAATCGTAATGTAAATATCTTTTTGTTTTCCGAGGGTCTTAGGCGACCCCTGTGAAAGGGTCGTTCAGGAATGAAAAAGGGGACTTCAGTACAAATCCCACAGACATTAGAAGAGTAAAAGAGTATTCTAAACGACTTTCACATCAATAAATTCTATAACTTTGATGAAATGGCCAAATTGCTTGAAAGTAAAAAATTACCAAAGCTGACTGACATAAGAGCTGAATAACCCTGTATTTATTAAATAAGTTAAATTAACAAATAAAAACTTTCCCAGAAAAACCCCAGGAGGTCCAGATTGCTTAAGTGGTGAATTCTATCAAACACGTAAGAAGAAATAATACCAATCCTACACAAACTTTTTCAGAAAACACTTCTCCATTTATTCTACCAGGCTAGCGCTACCCTGATGCCAAACCAAAGAAATGACAAGAAAAGAAAACTACAAACCAACATTCTTCATGAATAATGACACAAAAGTCTGTAACAAAATATTAGCAAATTGAACCCAGCAATATAAAAAATAGATAATACATCATGCCCAAGTGGGGTTTATTGCAGAAATACAAGGTTGGCTTAATATCAACAAATCAATGTGTCATTCACCATATTTACAAAATAAAGGAGAAAAATCATATGATCATCTCAACTGGTACAAAAAAAATTTGAAAAACTTCAGCACACATTCATGATAAAATCTCTAAGCAAGCCAGGAAAAGAAAGAAACTCTTCAATCTGATGAAGGTCATCAACCTTAAAACAAGCCTGAAGCTGACCTCTTCTTCAATGAATAATGAACATTTTCCCCCCAATCAGAAACGTGCTCCCACTACTTGTATCAACACTGTGCTGGCAGCCACAGCAGTGCAGTTAAGAAAAAGAAATTAAAGGTATACAAACTGGTGAGAAAGAAGTAAAGATATCTTTATTTACAGATGTGATCACCATAGAAATCCTAAGAATATATTTAAAGCTACTAGAATTTAATAAGTGGATTTACCAAGGTTAACAGGACACATGATCAATACGTATTTTTTTTAATCAACTATTTTTATATACTAGTAACAAGATGGAAATTTTAAAAATAGCATTTACCACAGCTTCAAAAAACATGAAATACTTATCAATATATTTAACGAAGTATTTGCTAGACCTACACGTACACTAAAAATTACAAAATACTGCCAAGGGAAACTAAAGAAGATCTAAATAAATGGAGACATTTACCATTATCATGGACTGGAAGAGTCAATATTGTTAACATGTCATTTCTTGCCAAACTGATACATAGCATCAAGAGTCTCAATCAAAATCTCAGCACTGGGGAAATGCAAATTAAAACGACAGTGAGATACTATTTCACATCCAAATAAGTATGCATGCATAACAACTGGAACTTCTCAACATTGCTAGCTGGTGTGTGGTACAACCACTTTAGCCTAAAGTTTTTTAAAAAGTTAAACATGTATCTTTCCCATGACTCAGAAATTTCATTCTTAAGTGGAATTAAAGAGAAATGAAAAATACAAGTATACACAGGATGGTATGAGAATGCTAACAGAGGTCTTATTCGTGATGCTGGAAAGAATTCAAATGTGTGTCAATAGGAAAATGACCAATTATGGCATAGTCACACAACAAATAAAAAGGAACTACTGACACACATAACACGTATGAATTTAAAAACATGTTACGTGAAAGAAGCCAGAGACAGAGTACAGAAAATTCTCTTATATAAGACGGAAGCGTATATAAGATTCCATTTATATGAAATTTAAGAACTGACAAAACTGATTTACGCAACTAGAAATCAGAAGGGAATCTGGGGTGGGTTGTAGGGGGCAAGGCATTGACTGCCCAGAAGCACAGGGAACTCTGGGATGCTGGGAATATCTAAACGGGGTTGTGGTTACACAGGTGCCTACATTTTTGAAAACTCATTAAGCTGTGCAGTTCAAATGAGTACATTGTATTGTCTGTAATTTTATACCTCAGTAAAATGTACTTATAAAGGAAAACTAAAAATAATATTAGTTATGTAAGTCCATGGTCCTCTCTGCCTAATACCACGTCACAGTGGGCTGAGGGGACCTCCACAGGCCACGTGGGCAACCATAAGCTGGCTCCGTTTTTCAGACGGTCCCTCTGGCCTCACAGAAGGTCCTGGGGACATTTCAGCCAGTCTCTAAAGTGTTGCTTTGTTTTGTTTCGTTTCATTTACTAGTACTTTTTCTTGTTTGGTGAGTTGATGAGAAGGGTTTTTTCCTCCTAACTTCACTTCTTTTTTTTCCTTCTATCACCAAATTAAATTACAGTTCCATCCTTTCTCTGAAGAGTGTATTTACCCTAAGCATGAGGGACAGTCCAAACACAAACAAAACTATAAAAATGTTACCAAGCATGAGGAGGATCTGTGTTGCCAGAAGCCAGATCAAGACTTCTGAGCCTCTAATGCAGAGGCGACACTCCCACCTGACTGCCCAGTAGCTAGGCCTCACCTATTCCTAGTATCCTATCCCGGGACACTAGCTGCAAAGGAGCCGGCTTCACACGTTGTTAAAAACCGTGATATTAGGCAAGTTCCAGGGCTGACAGGTGGCTGCCATGCTTCTCTGAACAGCAAAAGGCAGGGGCCGCAGCAGCCCCATGAGTCACCAACACCCAGGACAGGGCAGGCACAGTGTGTGAGCGCATGCTCAGTCCACAGCCCCGTGAGTCACCGACACCCGGGACTGGCAGGCACAGTGCGTGAGCGCATGCTCGGTCCACAGCCCCGTGAGTCACCGACACCCGGGATGGGCAGGCACAGTGTGCGAGCGCATGCTCGGTCCACAGCCCCGTGAGTCACCGACACCCGGGACGGGCAGGCACAGTGCGTGAGCGCATGCTCGGTCCACAGCCCCGTGAGTCGCCGACACCCGGGACGGGCAGGCACAGTGTGAGTGCATGCTCGGTCCACAGTCCAAGTAACCGACACCCGGGACAGGGCAGGCACAGTGCGTGAGCGCATGCTCGGTACAGAGCACTGTGCGATCGTCACGTCCCAGACGTGCCGTTGGAACAAATGCCAACGCCAAGACACCCTGCAGTTGCGGGCGCCAAAACACAAGTTCCTTTGCTCTGATCCAACACTGAATACCAAAACCGTAACAAACAACTGTGCTCCGATTTTAGAAACAATAAAAAGAACATCAAAGATGGTGTCATACCCAACATCCTTGTAACTCGGTAAAAAAAAATGCAGTTAAAAAAAAGAGAAACACTCATCCAGAGGCTGGTCTCCGCGCGAGCTCGCTCACAGAAGATAGCAACACGCATGGCAAAGTCAACCAAATGCGAGCGGCCCCCAGAGCCCCAGCTGGGCAAGGGCAGAGCTGCTGGCAGGCCCTAGAAAGGCAGGGGCAGAGGCGGTTTTTACTACAAACACACAAGTGCAGGGTGGTTAGGTAACACAGAGCCAGCCAGTCTTCATCACCGCAGTCATTTCTGAAAATACTCTGCACTGCTTAACAGTAAATGATGGTCATCATGGTGACCTTGAGTCTCCAAGAAATAAAGTGTGCTCAATACCCTCGCTGAAACCAGCAGAACGAGCAGTGAGTTTTCTGAAGGCGCCAAAGGATGGTTACCACTTTCGTCACTTCGGTTCAAAGTCCTGAGCTCCGGTTATCTCTGGGTGTCAGGCGTGTGCAACACCTCATTTATAAGTGTTTGGGTATTAACTGTATCCCAGTCTCAGTCATTTAGCGGAAACGGTACCCGAGCTGTTGGTAGAACCTCCACCCGGGTTCAGTGGATTTGTAAAACCTTTCAAGCACGTTTTGAAACGGGATTTCTCCCATTATTTGCAAACATCTTCCACAGGAGAACACCTTCTACCTACAGGGAGACAATTCAGGGCTTATTTGTGAACTTGTTCTCACACCTATGAAATGCTGCATTCTTTCATTTTAAATTAGCTAGTGACTCCTGAGTCTGTTCCTCACCCTCTCCACATTCCCCCCAAAAACAGCACCCCCACTTCTTCCACACACTCCCTTCCCTTCTAGTTAAATCCCTTTGTCCTCCTTTCTTCCCACCCAGCCACACCCACTGCCCATGGCACCACACCCACTGGCCAGCGCCAGCACTGGTGGGCCGTACACAGTTGGGAGCGGCACTGTGAACTCCCCAAGTCCTCCCTCTTGCTGCCCTCCTGGGGCACAGGGGGCTGAAACGCTTATCAGTCCTAACAAGGGCAGCTGCAACCCGCGGGTGTGGGTGGGCCAGGCCCTGGGCCAAAGCGCTGCCCTCACTATCTGTGCAGCCCTCACAGCTGTCCCGTGAGATAGGTCCCACTCCATCCCCTGCAGCTGGGTGGCTGCTGCGGAGAGGTTATCAGGCAATCTAACCACGGTCACAGTGCCTGGACATGCGGAGCAGGGTCTGAGCCGAGTTGTGACCTCAGGGCTCACTCTCTCACAGCACACCAACAGCCTCTGTCCTCCCTCACTGAGACTGTCAGCCTGTCCCTTGTCACCAGAGTGGACACTGCCTGCCTCAGATTCACGTTGCCGGCTTGATCTGACTGCAAAGCACCTATCTGTCTGCATATCAAATGGTAATCACTTCACAAAGTTAGAGGACAAACCAGGTCAAAGGTGGTAGGTTTGGACAGCCTTTAAAATTTGCCGTTTGAAAATCACTTTAACACCAAAGTACGTAAGAATATTACCTGGGGTTACAGTTAGCTGAAAGCAATGAAGCTTGTTTGGATCAGGAAAATGCACTTTACATGTACCTGCAAAAGAAACAGCACATCAGGAAGGTGTGAGAGCGGGGGCAGCTCACGGCGAGGCCGACCACACACACACACACACACACACACACACACACACACACACACACACACACACACACACACACACACACATATACACACACACACACAGAGTGGAATGGGGCTGGGTCTCCTCACCAGCTCTGATAACACCTGTGCCAAAGTGCTCAAATTGTAAACCAGTGACTTTTCCCACGTGATCTCTTCCTGGTAGTCTTTTACTCTTTAATTCCAAATTGAGATGGTTTCTTCCAACCTTTCAGTGGTCACTAACAATAGAGATCTTTTCATGAATTTCAAGAATTATGCTATTTTCTTTAAAAAGAAAAAACCAGGGCCGGCCGAGTAGCTCAGTTGGTTAAGAGCTCGCTCAAGGGTGTGAGCTCTGAGCAACAGGGTCGCTGGTTCGAGTCCCGGCCCGAGCTGAGCTGCCAAAAAGTGGCAGGATGGCTCAGCTAAAAAAATAAAAGGAACAGAAAAAGAAAAAAACTACACCTCAGGGAGATTCACCGATGTGGATGAGGCTGGCTAAACATGGAGAAACCAGAACAAAAGCCCAGGGCAACCAAACCTCTGGTCTGTTCGCCTAGCACCATAGTCATTCACACAGCAAATGGAAGTTAAAAAGAAACGTGTCTGCTAAGTTAGCTCACACCCAGAGTTTTCTGTGGCATCTTTAGAAAATGTCTTCACAACCCAACTGGTAATTTAGCCTGCAACGCTGGTGAAAGGGTGCACTGCTGACTCGAATGGCAATGCTGTGTGCCCACTTGTACCTGGTCAGAGGGGTCTGGACCTGGACAGGAGTTCCCATGGGAGAAGAGCTAGTGGTACAGATACGGCAAGGTAGCCACATCCTACATCTGCCTCCTTCTAAAAAATAGCACAGAAGAATGGCAAATCCCCAGGGAATTTGGGGAGACCACATACAGAAATTGTCACCTACTGACTTTATTTCAGTCCCACTAAAAATATTTGCCTAGTTTTACAACAGTATAAATTTTCATAAAAAATAGGATTCTAAATCAAGACTTGGAAATGGCCTTAGAGACCACCCAGTCCAAAGTCCCCAGTCATGAGAGATGACACGAAGGTCCAGAGAGGTTCAGTGACCAACCCAAGATCACACAGGTTTTTAACAGAAGAAAGTTGAGCTCTCAAATTAAAACTGGCTCATGACTCTTTTCCCTGTACCACGCCTCACGTCATTATTTCATAAACATGCCAAGTGTGACGGACATCTACACATAACGCAGAACTGTTGGTGGGGTTTCTTTTTTTTAACCGATCCTTCAGAAAATCATTGCAGTGTGAAAGGGAACTTAGTCTAGAAGAGCAAGACGGGGGTCTTAGAGATTATATTGTCATATTACTTGTTTTAGGAAAAACGAAATTGGGAGTCAAAGAGTCCAAGACCTTAACCCAAATCACACATTTGAACTGTGTGTGGAATAATTTCAACAGGCTTCGTTTTTCCTGATCTTAGAAGTTGACAGATAAATGCCACCTTTCTTGAAACACATGTAATGAAAACATGACAAGGGTTTGGGAAATGTTTCATGGATTACTTGAAGTTAGATCATTGCATTTGTTCTTACCCTGTAGCACACGCCTTTGTTTTAATAAAGGTACTGACATAGAAATCAATCCCGCTAACATAGACTGGCTCACCAAGAAAAAAGAAATTATCAAGGTAGATTAAAAAATAATAAAACTACTTAAAAAAAAACAAAAATTTTAAAGGTCAAAAAACTCAAAGTTCTAACAAGAACAACAAAAGGTTAAAGGTCAGGTTTTTGTTTTAGTTCAATGCAGGGGCTTTATTAAAACTGCAGAATTAAGTGTTTCCTCTATCAGTAGGCATGGGCTAAGATTCGCATATTTCCATCTATCTAAAAGATAGATTCTTTTTAAAATTTTTTGCAAACAGAGAAACCTCTATAAACCTGCAGCACGGAGCCCCAAATAGTTCTGAATGACTAAACAGCACTGCTCAATGGCAAGTGGTTTCCTTCTCCTTACTAAGTATTTTAGAAAGCTGATTAAACAGATAATAAAGATTTATTCTTTGGAGGCTTCTTATTCCCTCTTTTAGATAACCTCTTTTAGATAACGAAGCCTGGCTTATTTGCATAAAGGGAATCAGCTCCCCCCACTGTGACTGGGGGAGAGGGAGGCAGAAAAAGGGAGGAGGCATGGAACACGTAGTCTCTAATCTGACAGTTCAGCTGCAAGGGCTAGGAAGACGGGCCATGCCTTTGTCACACCTAAGGTATTGAGTTAAAATCCTGGCTTGAAAAAACCAATTATAAAGTTGTATTGTTTTTAAACCAAATTTTTAGATAACGCTAAAGCTACACTCTATGGGTTAAAAACCAATGATCTATGTGAGAGTCACAGTCAAGGACAAAATGAACCACGTTTAAGTGGAAGTTTTTTGTGGTCTTTGATTAAATGCCTGCACGTGTATATACATGCAAGTTGGGGACTAGGGGGAAAATATGGTGGGAGTAGAAAATAGATCACTTTACTTTCTAATTAGAAAAATATCCTAACACATAATTTTAAAAGAATAGGAACAAAAAGAGAGAATAGTATATAATGTATTCGTTACTCAGCTTCGATATTTTGCCAATCTTGATTTGTCTAGCCCAGGGGTCGGCAAACTGCGGCTCTTTGGGTACATACATGTGGCTCTGAAGTAAAATTGAAAATGAAAATAAAACTATCATAGTTTCATTTATAAAAATTTTAAAGGATATTATTCACATAATGATGATTTCATTTGTTTTATGGCTCTCGAATAATTTTTAAATTGTTGTGAGGGACCGGACTGGCTCTTCCGTCTCAAAAGTTTGCCGACGCCTGGTCTCGCCTATTCAAACATATGGTTGTTTGTTTTCCTGGAACATTTTAAACCAAATCATTTGTAAACACTTCAGTAGGTGGAAAGATAACCTTTTACTAGAATCCCAAGATACTTCCTTCTAGTTCTGACTAGAAGGAAACTTTGAAGTCAAGCAGTCCAGTGACTTTTAAGATGTTTTGACCATAAAACACATTTTATATCACAACCCACTATACCACAAATACTATGCTAAAAATAATTTTTTAAGAAGCAATATGTACTTACCCTTAGAAGCTCATTTCACAACTACTTAAGGGTCATGCCCCACAAGTATCTTTCCAGCGTTAGGTGGAGGTTGGAACGGGCCACCTCATCCCGTGTCAGACGGGCCCCCACATCAGGCCCTGCAGCCTTCACCCAGACCAGGGCACCCACATCCAAATACTGCACCCACGTCAACAAACGCCCTCAGCCTCAGATGATTTTTTAACCAAGTATGAGGAGAAAAAGCTCTAAGTCTAAAAAATACTAAAATGGCCAAAGCTTCCAGACTCTGATGGTCTTATAAAACATAAAGGGTTTGCGGAAGGGCTAATGACAGGACAAAAGGAAAAGAAGCTTTGCCACATGTCACCACGTACCTGCCTGCTGAGCCAGCCTGCACACGGTCTGTGTGTGTCTGAGCGGGAGGCCAAGCGTGGTGAGGAGATCTGGCGACACAGAGCAGAAAGGTCGTCCCACCTCATGCTCAAAGACAAATGGCAAGAGCACTTTCTGGACCAAAAACTTGGATGTGACTAGCAAAAATCAGGCTGTCCATCCTGATTTAGGTACCTTTTCACAGGAAGAGGACGTGGGGCCGAATGCCGTGGGAGAGAGAAGATACAAAACCAACCAAACGCACCTCTGCTCCAAGGACGGGAAGCACGGTGGGGCTCCGCTCCCAACGACAGAAACCATCTCATTCTTATCAGAGCCTCGAAGGCTCTGCTACCTGTCTGCACAAAATTAAAACTATGCCTCACATACATGAAACACAGGCTTTTTGCTACGCCAGGTTATTAAGACACAACACAAGCTTCTCCATGCAGTTATTTCACAGCACTTAATGAGAGATTGGGGATGCTATACTTACAAGGTAAGTTAGCTTCAAGCTCTGCAACCTCTGTAGAAACAAAGAGATTGTTGTTAATGTCAGTCAGTTACTCCACATAAAATCACCAGCTCTAAATTGGCAATTTCCTCCACAACACTGAGGAAAAATAAAATAAAAGCTGAACTAACCCAAACCTACACTTAGTCTAAAGTTTAGGTTTTAAGCCATGAAATGGCTTTCAAATATAATAAAGTCACCTGCAGGATGCCACCAAGTGCAGTCAAGGGCCCTTGGAAATTTATTAATACATGAATAAAAGTCATAAAATCAACACAGAAATTACCGATAGGTATATAGTCACCGATTATTTTCTAAAATCGTGTTCCCCAAGTAGCAGAGCTCCTGCCCTCGAAATCTGATTTTATATATATATATATATATATATATATATATATATATATATATATACACACACCTGCGTGTCTTCCAGTTAGTTGTCCGGGTCTGCCTTCCCGTGAGGGCTCGCCCAGTTTGTGCTGGAACTTTCCCAGCGAGAGGAGCCTCTCTCTTTCCTGCTGGGCCGTGCCTGCGCCCTTGCAGCTACATTCCCAGGCCCCACTGCTCTCCTCTGGGGGATCTTCTATCAGTCACTCGTCAGCATTTAAGCTCAGCACCCCTCTGCCAGGAAAAGGCTGCTGTTCCAGAGCTGAGGTCTGGGGGGACACCCAGAAATAACTGGGCAGACGTAACATAACGTGCTCTGGGATTCCCCCCAGCTGTGGAGACGACAGGAAGGAGGAGGTGTTTGAGGGAGCTTCAGAGAACAAGTAGAATTCAGTCCTGCAGAGGTGGGCAAGGTGTCCCAAGGTGAGTGAGCGATGTGCAGAAGCACAGCACACAGACCAGCACAGAGGCCGGAAGGCAAACAGTGCAGCCAGAGCCACGGGAAACAAGGTCGAAAACGGCCAGGACCACGGCGGCCCGAGTACACGCTTCAGAATTCTAAACTTTCTCGTGCAGCAACAAGGAGCTAAGGGAGATTTCTGAATCCAAGTTTCCAAGCTTTGCCTCACAAGGACAACTTCCGAAGGGCAGGCGGAGGCCAGCTGCCCTGTGAGGTGGGCAGGCTGACAGGCAGCAAGGACCCAGCAAAGGCAGGAAGAGTCAGGGTGCCCAAGAGCAAAGCGGGCGGAAGGAGCTGCCAACTGTGTGGGCAGGAGGGGCCTGAGAGGGCACCAGGGCTGCCGAGCCGGGAGGCCCCGGGGGGAGGAAGCTGACGTGTGGGTGCACGCCACGGCCACGGCCCAGGAGTCTCCGCAGGGTGATGCCACCTGGCGCCGTAAGACCGACAAAGGGGAGAGGCTGGTGAGAAGGAAGAATCTGGGCAGGAAGCAGAGGACACAGAGCCTGGAAAGTGACTGATAAGAATCAGGCGGAAAAGTGGGTGACGCGGGGAACATGGTGATTCAATGAACACGGGCCAGACTGGTCTGGGGGATGAGGCCCCAGCAAGGCCATCGGAAGTGATCAGATCCTGCCGAGGCATTCGAAACTGCAGGAGGCAAGTGGCAAGGTGGAAACCAGATTCATAAAACTAAGAGGCAAATGGGTGCTCAAAACAGACGCAGCTATGCCGCCTCCTCGGAGTGAAGCGCGAGGGGCGGCAGAGGCCAGGTGGCACAGCGGAGGGCAGAGCGCTGGCGGGAAGACTGGCAGGTGGCCGTACCGGGAGGCTAGGGGTTCGCGTCGGCTGCCTGAGAACCTGGTAGAGGCCGGTGGCCACGAAACTATCAGCTCCGGGGTCCAGGTACCTGGAATGGCATCCAGGAAGCGGAGTGGGCAGAGGCGGGAGGAGCCAGGAGCGAGAGGCCCTCGTGGTGCCAGGGAGCAGCCGAAGCTCCAGCCAGAGAGCCTTCTTCTCATGGGAGAAACAGAGGCGGCCTCTCAAGGAGTATCAGTTAATCACCCTCTTGCTGCAACCGGGAAGGACCAAGTTTTGTGATGGAATGCGAGCCTGGGACCTGTCTTCTTGGCAGTCTTGTGATGTGGTACATTCAAGTATATTCACTTAACAAAACGATGACAATGGTTCTTGTGACCACAGTGACCTTAAGTCCTGGCTTATCGACTGGCCCAGTCTTGCCCTTCCCTAGAGCAGGGTGCTTGCTAGGAGCGGGGTGCAGTCAAGTCGGGCTGAGGAAGATCGCCATGCTCCCCGGCACCCACACCAGGTCCTCTGACAGGGTAGGGGCCAGGCCCGGCTCTGCTCCAACAGCTCAGAAAGGGCACATTTTAATAAATGACTCATTCACATTAACCCCTTTAAAATCAATGTTATCCATATAGCTAAACTCCATGTTTTTAAGGCAAATACTATTTCCATATTTCATCATACTGTTATTTAACTTTTTGTTGAGAAGAATTTGCCAGAATGGTCTGTGAGGACCCTCCTTTTGAGAGGCTGATGGGAGCCACTGAACCTGGCTCTCTCTGGCAGGCCTATCCTGTCTGCAGTCACAAAAACTCTGGTCATCCAGCTTTACAAAAGCCCAGTGAAATAAAAAACGTGCTCAGAAAACAAACAAACAAACAAACAAACAAACAAACAAACAAACAAACAAACGTGCCCAGAGGATCTGAAGGGGCCACAGAAGAGCCAGGGACAGGGAGAGGTGAAGTCTGGACACAGGAGGGAAGGGAGGCACTGACCAGGGCTTCACAGAAGGGGACCCCACACTGTGGGACAGGGCGTGGGGGGTAAGAGGCTCCCAGGCCGGAGGCCACCTCATGAGGCCAGGGGTCACTGCACCGGCTGCACGGAGTCAGCCGGGAGGTTCCTGCTGGTTTGTTCAATAGTTTTGCTATAAAATCAACCTGCTTAAGTGCACCACTCAATGGTTTTTAGTGAAATTTGGAGTTGAGTGTCCATCACCACCATCGAGAACCAGATGAGCCAACCCTGCCACCCAGCCCACCCAGACCATTACCCCAGAAACTCTAGGTGTGGCTGGAGCCTCTGAGTTGTTCCCTCTCCCCAGGTACAGGAAAACTGCTACAGGTTATTTGGCCAAACTAAAATGTTTACACAGCTATTTACACAGATGGATTTATGACTTCACACTGTCTTCTAGAACTAGCCTCCAAAGATGAGCGTTAGGCTTGCATTTGCACGTTTAGGGTCACCCACTCAAGGAAGGTGGACGAGGGCCGGTGAAGTGCAAGCAAGGAGTACAATCCTGGGGTGACAAGGATTTCAATAAAGACGCCAGGCATTTTAACTCAGCCCAGCAAAGACGGCAAAATCAGCCACGAATGCTCACGCCGTGTTCCTCTCAGGGAGCTGTCACAAATGACACACTGGTGCACGAACACCAAGTCATCAGCTCAGAAGCCATGTACAAGGGGACCATGACAAAGACAAGCGAACTGCCTGACATGCCCAAGGCCTCGAAAGGACACTGCGCCCACCGGCATGGTGGTGAGCAGTCAGGTGGTTTTAAACCACCAAAGTCTCACTGTCACACGCTGCTAACACCTCCACCACGCGCTGGCCCAGCTCAGCCCTTCTGGGAGGCCCCCGGCACTTGCACAATTCCGTAGCTGCACAACTTCCTTCTGAGAAATGAGACTCTTCCTTTGTAACTAAAGACCAAACCACAGAGCACCCCTGAAGCATGGCTGCACTGAAGTACCCGATGACCAAGCCCACCGTTCACCACAGTGGCCCCATGCGGCGCGTGCCTGCCCCCTTCTGCTGCGGGCCTCTCAACAGAGCTCAGCTATCTGCACGACGTCTGCCACTGTCCACGGCGGGGACTGTGGGCTCACCCAGCCCATGCCAGTACCTGGCCCTGAGCCTGGTGCACAAGGGGTGCTCAGGAAATGCCTGACAAACAAGCACACTTGCCAGCAAGGTGGCAGTGCTCTCAGTGTCATGTCCTGAGACGTGAGGCACCTTTCTCTTCGTATTGGGGGGGGGGGGCAGAGGCATTCCAAAGGTGCTGTGGACTGACCTATGCCCCCTAAAGCTCGCAGGCTGAAGCCCTACCCCCCAAGGTGGTGGCATTAGGAGGGGCATCTGGGAGTGAACTAGGGTCAGACGAGGTCGTGAGGGTGGAGCTCTCAGGATGGGGTTAGTGCCCTTGTGAGCAGATACCAGGTGCTCGCAGGTCAGTAAGAGGGCCCTCGCCAGGAACCGAATTGGCCAGCGCCTTGACCTTGGACTTCCCAGCCTCCAGAAGTGTGAGAAATCAGTCTTGTTTAAGCCTGGTTTGTGGTGGCCTGAGCCGACCAAGATACAAGGCCAGTTACAGATGCACACGGCTCTGAAAGAGAGCTAGCTCCAAACCCCATCAGGCACCACCAGGAAGGCAGCTGTGCCCTCTGACCCAGGGAGAGATGGCAGCGCCTTCCACCAGAACCGCTGCCTCTTAGGGTTCTCAAACTCGAGCTTTCTGCCTGAGCGTCCTGCCTGTGTGCCCTGAGCACCTCTTCTGACCTCTCGGCATCCCTTACCTGGGAGGCACCTGACCCCTCCCCGGGGCCCCACCCAGCCCTTCCACTCAGTCTAAGGGCCGTCGAGCAGCACCCAGCCCATGCAGGCGTAGAGCACTCACGGGCCCCTCCACACTCTGGGGGAGCAAGGCTGGACCCCTGAAAACCCACACAGCCCCTGTAGCAGAGACTGGTGTCCATGGGAATGGAGCCCCAAGGCCTCCTATCACCCACTTCAATAAGAGTAGACAGGGCTGCAGTGAGCCCCCGTCTAGCTCCCACAGACCCCCCCCCCACCAGCTATTCAGTACACCTGAGGGGCCACCGAGTTTCCTGGGCAGCTTCGCTGGTTCTAACTCTCCGGCATAGCACGTCAACGTCACGTGAGGGCCAGCTGCCTCAGCAGGACCTCGCGGCGGCACCGCTCTGAAAGACGCACTGTAGCCCGAAACCGCCAGCTTCACAGGCTGCCAAGTGCGCTGAACCATGCCCTCAAAGCTCCTGGGTTGAAGCCATGACCCCACCCCCCACGCGACAGTACTAGGTGGGCCATCTGCGACTGTCCTGCCAACATGCAAACCAAACCCTGAGCCCACCCCAGAGTTCCGGGCAGGACTGAGCGGGGCAGAGCAGTAAATGGCTCTTCTCCTCCCTCTTCCAGGAAGCGCACTGGGATGGGGTCCCTACTGCACCAGCACATGACCGGACTGCCCAAATGGGGCGCTTACAGAGAGGGGCCATGCAGCACCCGCGGGGCATGGACAGGTGGCTGGGCGGCCAGGCCTCTCCGCTCTGCAGCGCAGACCTGGAGCAGGGAGAGCTGACACCACAGCCCGGCCCCAGGACCCGCCTGCTGAGGCAGGAGGGCGCCAGGCAGCTCCTGGGCGCAGGGCTGAGACGGACAAAGGCTGCACGCTGACCGTTCCCTCACTCAGACCTGACCCGGAACTCAGTCAGCGCAATCCCAAACCTGCACATTTCACAAAGGCTAATCTAGGCCGAAGCTTCCTCCCAGCGTGCCTGGAGCCCGAGGTCTTCTGGGATCACTAACAATAGGCTGGCACACAGCAGGCGCCGAAACGTTGGTTGAGTGAACAAGTGAAAGAATGGAATGGCAGATGTGCTCTGATCACAAAAGTGCCAGCTTCTCACAGACAAATAAGTAAGTAATTCTGCCTGAGGGCTCTTTGGGAGGTGGGGACACTGTCAGACTCAACGGCCCCAAAGGTCCACCAGGAAATGCATGAATCTGACACTGTCTCCCCAGTGTCCCCAGCTCCCAAAATTCGGGACAGACAGAGCCCTCAGTCCTAGCCCAGAAACAGTCAATTGTTCTACTACGCCCCCCAGGGACTGCTGCTATGAGCACCGCTCCAGCTCTAGCCTTGAGAACTACCTGGGGGGAGTTGGGGGGGGGGGAACCAATGACGAGCTGCAGTGGCCACGGTGCCAGCATGGCAGAGGCGTCCCCGGTGGGGGACATCCAGGGAGGATGGCCTCCAGCCTTCTGTCTTCAGGCCCGGCCCGTTAGCCAAGGAAAAACCAGGAGCTTCAGCTGTGCAGCCTCCACAGACCCTCACTGCTAGGGACAACTGTCCTGCCAACCGCAGTCTCCCCATCCGTCATTTCACCCCCACAGCCATCTCCACCAAGCCAGATCCCACGCCACGCAAGGTCAAGCACACTTCATTGTCTCAAATTTCTGCGGCCTTCATGGCCCAGACCCTCCACCAGTGAGGGCGGCCAGCAGATGACCTCCTCAGCTCAGTGCTTTCAGAGCCGGTGTGGGGCAGTGCAGACGCCCCCTTCAGGCCACACCCCTCACAGGGCAGCCCCCTTCGGACAGTGCGGAATGCGGTCAGGACACCTGGCCATAGCGCCTGGCGGGGTCAGCGCTGAAGGGCCTTGCTTGCTCTACAGCACCAGCTGTCACAGGCCCTCCCTGAGGCCTGATGTCCCCCTCTGCCCGCTCCTGCTTCCTGCACCTCCCTCCACAGGTCTCGCCCCCACGATACTCCTTTACTATGCTGCCTGGAACCTGCCTACGGACGGCGCTGAGGCCCAGAGACACAGTAACACACTTTCTACCATCTGCTGATCCTCAGAAGGAAACTCGCCCAGGGCCCAAGTCAGCCCAGGGTGACAGTCTTGGCTGGGGCAACCTTGCTAAGCTTGGACACCCTCCTTTTTTCCAAGTCCCAAAAGGGGGGCTTCACGTAGAAGGGACTGCCACCCAGTGCCTCGGCAGCCACGACTCCACTACTCCAAGGACGACAACATGCCTCAAACCCTTCCAGGGCTTGCCTGGTTCCCGGCTTCCTCTGCAGATGGAACCCTGAGCCAGCACCCCGGGAAGAGACTCAGGTCTCAAGGCCCCAGCCAAGTGGGGTGCTGCAGCCATGCCCCATCCTGACCCATAGGGTAAACCTCCTGTGCTGTAACAAGTCTGCATCCAGCCTGGGCTGTGCCGGGCAGAGCAGGTAGCGCCCAGATGTGAACGCTGGTCCTTACTCCATCACCCACCAGGCTGGCAGGCCGGCACCGCATCAAGGTGCAGGGGCAGCGGGAGAAGAAAGAGCCGCCCGGGAGCCGCCCCCGAGCCCCACGCCTTCCTGTCCCCGTGCCTCCCAGGCTCAGTTGTGCCGTTGCGAGAAGGCCCAGCACCGTGAGCATTCACGCGCTCTACTCGCTGGCCACTACGCCAGTTTCGGGACATCAAACGCCTGCCAGCCCGCGGCGGCTCCCTATCAGAACACGAAAGCAGGCAGTTCTAACGAAGCACCTGGCCCTCGCTTCCTAGCTCCTTACGCTTAGGAAATGCAAACACATGTCATGAGTAAAGTGCCGCGGATGGTAGCTCCTTCCCGGCAGGAACTGTTTCTTCCTCGTCTCCGCGGTCCTCATGACCTAGGAAACTACCTTTGCACCTGAGAGTTGTAAGTCTGTTCCATGAACGAACGCGAAGTGCCACCCAACGCGTGCGTATTCACATACTCACATGCTATAACCCTCCTCCAGAGACTAGGACACTTGTTAATTCTGTGAAGAGAAGGCGTTTTGCACAGGCCCTCGCAGTCTTTGGAATAAAATGGGGAAGGATCCTACAAGGTCACCTAATCCCACTCCCTCCCTTTACAGCGGGGACACTGACGCAGAGGAGACAAGAAGGAACGAAGCACCCCCTCCTGCCACACCAACCAGATGAGGGCAGCGCTGAGACCCGAGTCGCAGGCCTGCTGGCTCTTGGTCCGTTCCTTCCTCTAGCTCTCTGACGGCCCCTACTGAGAGTACCCCAACGACAGAAGACACACCAGTTTCTAAGGCCGTTTTCTCACCATCAGCATTCCCATAGCCCGTGCTTGGTACAAAGTCCTTTCACTGTAAGCAATTACATTTTAAAGTATTTTCAAACAGGTATTTCTATTCAGCAACAGGCTGCTGCTCACGTCCCCAAAGAGCCCAGCCAGACTTCACCTTGTCACAGGCGCTAAAGCGCGCACGGGGGTGACAGTACCTTTGACGAGCAGCCTGTCCCTCACAGATACCCTCCGCGTCGAGTCAGAGGCTGCGGCTGGCGGCCGGGACCCTTTGAGACCGTCGTCCCGCTTCAGTTTGCTTGCCAGCGTCAGCATCACTGCCACCTACCCTGAAGGACAGACCGGAAGCAGTTAGGACAGTCTCTGGACAGTGACCGGACACTGACAACAACGATGGATGGTGGTTTTCATTTACTTTTAATTTAGTTATAGAAAAATTTAGCATATAAGGTACGTTAACAAGACTGGATTCCTTCATAATGAATTTGGGTAATCTCTATGCCATCCTCATAAGTCTAATTTCTTAAAGTATAAATTAAAACTTTAAAAAGGGAGAACCATGGATTTAACACTGACTGGGTGCCAGCCCTGGGATGCGGAGGTGACAACGCCCCTGCAGAGCCTCGGCCAACAGGTTCCCCGCGGTTCCGCCACCGTCCAAGGTAAGTCTGTTCTTCCCGTTACAGGGCCCACGGGCCTGGCCCATCACAGACCGAGGGGAGTGTCCTCATCTGGTGAGGAGAGGACCATGCAATGCTTTCCCTTCTTCCTTTAATAAAGGTGTAGCTAGAACCTTAATAAGCATCTGCGCACTTATTTGTTTTTTTATTTACAGCTTTAGGCAATATCGACATCAAGTTATATTAATGTCCCAAACTAGACTGTCTGCACTGGCTGCTGCCAACCCATCTGTTCCAGGCTCCCCCACTGAAAGGTCACCAGGATGGACAATAAGGACCAAACGCAGGTGATGCCCTGACTGCTTGGGAGCAAGGGCTAGAGACAAGCCACCAATTTTTGTCGGTGTAACCGCCCTCTGGACTCTGCCTGTTCTCACGTGAGCTGCCATTTCCTGACACGCCTCCCAGCTCCTGCTGGCTTTAGCACAGCTGGCAAGGGACTCTGGAGCTTTTGACTGAGGACACAAATTGGTCACCAGCCCAATAGTTCCATAATTTCCTTTGCTGCTTTAATATCATTTCCTTTCAATACCATTCTGATTGTTTTCAAAAGAAAATGATCTAAAACCTCCAGAGGGAAACGTGGCCAAAATGCAAACTTTTTTTGAGGCCAAGATCGTGAAAGCTGAAATGTAAGGATACCACTTCCCTATGGATATTTTAACCATTTTTATCCAGATCCCTTATATAGCCTCTCGTATCATCATCTGTATCCCTCCCAGACTGTGTGACTTTGTTTTCTATTACTTGTACCATGAAGACAACACATTAAACATGACCTTCTAAATTATACACAACTTCTGCACATACACCCCTCCCCCGCAAGCCCTTTAAGAATCCCTGATCTAAATGCTTCAAAAGACACTTCAACTACACGTTAACATTCACAAGCCCTGAGGACTTCAAATCCAGGAACGACTCGTCTCCCCCACTCGCACTGTTTTTTACAGACGTGGACCTGGGACAATGGGGCCCAGGAACTGGCTTGTCTGAGGCCACGGAGTTGCTAGAGGCAGTCACCGCAGAAACACTCGTTTCCCTCTTGGAGATGATGGCAACTCTCGCCTTGAGTGTGCTGACGGTTTCAGGGCTACGTACGTCGGTCAAGACGACTAGATCACACACCTTAAACATGTGCAGTTTGGGGTACTTCAATTATTCCTCAAGAAAGTGGACAAAATGTGAAAGCAACCAACACTGGCTTTCTCGTTCCCTCTACCATGCCATCTCCTCAGGCGGACCTGCACAGAGGCAGGGCCACAACCAACAGCCATCTTGTCAGCCTTCCCCAGGGCAGGGAGCTCCAGGCTGTGAGGTACCTCACAAAGGGGCGGGGCTGGGCCCGAATCAGGAACACCTGTGGGGGCTCCGGCCCCGAGCTGCCAGAGACAGATCTCTTGCTGAGCCCACCCGGAAGCCCTTACACAGAAGTGGATCACAAAGCAGTGTCTGCCCCAGCCAAGTCCATTGCCATGAATCCAGGCTTGAACACATCAGTCCTACCACATCGTCAGGGTCACCTGATGACAAGCCAGACATGCACCCATTACTTGGGGACTGGCTGGTAGCACCAGATGCACCACACAAAGTCCACTTGGTTTTTATCCTCTAGCTGACCTTGGCAATGAAACATGGCAAAAAATAAAAGCACGGCGTGTCTAAAGAGACGTCAGCAGGCAGTACACTAGGAGTCACAATAGAGACCCATGGAAAATCGAGGGCCTGGGCACATGGCCTGGTCCACACCCAGCTCCGAGGACCTGCACAGAAGGAGCTGCTCAGAGGGTGCTGGCAAGACTCACTCACACGAAGAAAGGCTCACATCCAGACACTTGTGTGTCACTGAAGTCTGAGGACCCCGCTTTGTTCTTTTATAGTCCCCACTAGCCTACGGTGAATCCTTCTGTGGGCAGAGTACGCCCCATACTCAATTCCACTAGAGTCAGGTCCCAGCTCACGCTCTTCAACAAGTTTGTGGCCCTTGATAAAACACGCTGGGCATGGATGTGCAAGGTATAAAAGAAAATAACATGGTGTTTTGTTTTCCATAGAAGGTAATACAAAACTTCTTCTCCCAGCATTCTAAGAAATACAAGTATATAATGACCATCTATTTCTCCATCATCTGTATTATTATCATATGCCACTTTGGGGATAAAAGGCCTAATTTGGGAGTGTATCCAGAGCTGTTAAATTAACTCTATATAGAGAAATTTGAACAAAATAATTATTCAAACTGCCAAGAGGTTTGCTGAACAGACACACTTGCTTCAGAATTCTCTTTTCTTTCTTCAGTATGTTTCAGCCCTTGAAGACCTGGTTTAAAACTAAACTTCCCCTTTATTGCGAATCACACTCTGACTAAGGCAGTATTTTCCATAACAGATCAGTTATGTTGAACAGCCTGCTGAGTCTCTAAATTCCACAAGTCGGAATTGGCCCATTTAAGTCCCTCCTCTGGGTGGGACTTGCTTTCAGACTGTTCAAAGATGATTCTTCTGTACTATTTACTAGTTTCATCATCAAGTAATATTTACTCAGCACACCTGCCCGCAGTGGCAAAATCAGGCCATGTCACCTGTACAGGAACATGGGAGCGAGTCAGCTCATGGGGTAGAGATGTCCGGGAACTCCTGTTTACAATTCTTCCTGCTGCGGAAAAGTCCCAAACTAAGTGTAAAAGATGGAACTGCAGGTCACTAGTGGACAACCAGGTTCTCCAGCCAGAGGCCCAGATCGGGACACAAAAAAAGTCCCCACTTCGCCCTCCTCCCGCAGAAAAGCCAGGGCCCAGGAACCTCCCACCTGGCACAGGCGTCACCCCGGTGGACTGACCGACCTGTGGAGCCCAACCCTTGTATTTTCAGCAGTAAACCTGCCCCCACCCCTGCACAGCCTGCTACCTGAATGGCAGGTATGTCTAGGCGGAGGTCCTCAAGCCCCACACCACGCAGCCTGGTGGTGACTGTCTGTGAACACGCCTCATATGTGTACCCTCCCCCATCTTCATCCCCTTACCCAGCCAGAAAACCTCTGCAGGCGGCGGGCCAGCCTCTTCCTCAACACTCCGCTCATTTCTGGAAGCTTCTGTTCAATGTGATTGATAGCCAGGTCTGGAATGCCCTCTTTCCCTTCCCCACCTAATCCTACTCCTTCCATAGAAAGAACAGCTTCCTATCTGGATTCAATCTCCTCCAAGAAGCCTTCTTCCAGTCCACCCAGGCCCGCTCCAGAGCTGGAGGGATGCAGCGAGGGGCGGGCCCAACCCCCTCCGGTAACACGAGGAAGCTGAGCCCCACCGAGGGGAGGACCACGCCCAAGACCACACACCAGCGGAACCAGGTCCAGAACCCAAGATCCGGCTGTGCTGATCTTTCCAAGATGTCCTCCCCTCTGCTCTGCCCCCGGTAGCAGCTTCCGAACCAGCCGCGGCCGCCCCCAATTGCGAGGCAGCTGCAGGCGAGTTGGCGCGGAGGGAGCGTCGCTCCTCCGGACCCTCACCGCTCCCTGGCCTGGCCCCACTTGCAAGGCAGTCAGGAGTCGGACCGCCGGCGTCCGAGTCCCCGCTCCCTCCGGCCACGTCGGGCTGGTGACCTTGGGCTGCGCTCGGCCCTCCGTTTCCTTCTGGACAATGCGGCCGGCGGCGCGGGCGCAAGCGAGGCCGTGTGTGCGCCCCGCACAAGTCGGTGCTCGGTGCGGGCGGCCCCTCGAGCCCAGCCAGCGGCCCGGCCCCGGCCCTTCCCATTCACGCCGCCCGGCCCCGCACCCCGCGGCCCGCGTCCTGCGCGCCTGCCCGGCGCCCGGCGGTGAGGAGCGGCGCGGCCTGAAGCAGCCCCGGCGCCGCCCGCCCTTCGGCCCACCCGGTGCACCGGCGCCGCGGGAGCCGAACCTCCTGGAGGCCTGCGGCCGCCCCTCGCCAGCCGCGGGGCCGCGCGCTGCTCACCTGGGCACCCCGAGACAGGCGAGGCGGGCCCGGCGCCCAACACCATGCCCGGCCGGCCGGCGGCGGCGAGACGCGGGCCCAGACAGCCGCACCGGCTCCGGGCGGCGGGACCGGAAGTGGCGGGGCGGGGAATCGGCCGCTCTCGCCGGCCGCGGCAGCGAAGGCAGCGGGCGCTTTAAAAAAAAAATTCAAAGCCCTGAAGAACTTTATTTTGACAATGATATGCGAACAGCGGTGTGCGCCGAGTGGGGCTGGGCCTCGCTCATTGGCGGAAGTCTTGGTCGGGGACGGGGGCGGATCTCGCGGCCCCGGCTGATTGGCGAGTGGCTGCTGGGGGCGGGGCCTCCCAGGCTGTTCCTGAGCCTGCGCGCCCCAGCGCCCCCAGCTCTGCGCCGCGCTCCTGCCTCCTTTCGTTTGGCTGTGTGCTGGACGCCGGAACTGACCGCCTGGATGGATGTCCCCGCTGTGTGCCCAGCACAGCGCCCAGGATGCAGAGGACCGGGCCAACCCCACATCCTGCAGTGTAGGAGGTAAGGGGGGCGGGACAGTCAGAAGTACGAACAGCCACCAATCCTCGGAGTGAGGCTGAGGCCCTTTCCTGTTCTTGTCTTAATGGTTTTTATTGCGTCTTTCATCTTACACTTGTGCCCCTGTGTGATTGGTAATAGGCTCGGCTCCTGGAGGAGCCATCTGGACGGGGAAGGAAGAGCCGAGGAGTTAGAATTTTATTTCCAGGAGCCCCGTCGAAAGGTTTTAAGCAGTGGAGTGACAATATCAAGTTTTCTTTCTGAAAGAGGCTTCTGGCTCTGAGTGAGCTGATGGGAGGGGAGCCAGGCGGAGAGGAAACCAGTCAGGAAGACCAGTGAAGAACACAAGTCATGGTATGCCTTCTGTTTGGGAACAGTTTCCTTCTCCACCTAGCTAACCCCTGTTTTCCTAAGCGTGGAGATGTGGCACAATCAGCTCCCCGAGCCGCACTGCCTTTTCCTGCAGCTGCACATCTGTGATTCTCCCCGCTTCAGATCAGGCCCCTGGAGTTTGCAAAGCCCTGGGTGAATATCGCACAGGAGAGAAGCAGCCATAGTAAGTCAGTGCCCCACATGTGCAGGAAACATTCTCCAGGCATGGTTGTTGGTGGCTGGCTGCAAGTGCAGCCTGGGAGCTGGGCGTTCGGGAGGCCTCACTCAGGGGCGATGTGGGTGCTATCAGCCCAGAGCTCCTCGTGGCACACTTGCAAGGATTTAGGATACTAAACTCACTCTTAAGGTGAGGCACTGCTGCCCGTGTTTTATATTTTGTGTATGACCGATTGTTTTGATTGCTCTAGGTATCTGACATTGTCCACTTCGGTGAGTGCTGTGGGCAAAATGCCACAGAACACTGCTTTCCATTTTTAAAAAGCCAGGGTTGAAAATGTCTATCCATTAGCGTGTATGTGAACATTGAGTGAGTAAGACGGGAGTGTGATCAGACGCGACAAACAGCTCATGTTCTGAGCATCTGGAACAGTCCAGGGTGGAGTTTGTGCTCTGCATCTGGGGCTGCAACCCCGGGACCACACTGGGGTCACCCAAAGCAGGCACCTGGCGCGTCAAGGCAGTGCCACCTTCGGGTAGAACCTCTCCCCCTGCGGCCACAGCTCTCTCGCTGGAGACTGGGGTGAAGAACCATCATTCCGGTGACTCCTTGCCAAACCATCATGACTAAAGTCCCACACCGGAACTCTGGGAACAGCAATGCTATTTGTGAAGAGGCATCACTATGCGGAGAAGACCTGGACTGCTTCCTCTGCTGGCCCCCGGCGACCCCACACAACCGCTGAGGAGGGCGGTAAAAGTCCTAAAGGCCTTTGAATCTTTTGACCCAGTAATTTCATTCAAGGGTTGGCCCGAGGAAGTATCTGATAGTGGGAAAGGCCATGGCACAGAAACACCCATCGTGTTATAGAACTTGGAAGCAATCTCATGCTCAGTATTCAGGGAATGGTGAACTCAATTACTGCTCATTTACTTACAGGAACATTACCCAGCCAATAAGCTTGATCATTATGCAGATTATGTAAAACCATGAACATACTAATTAAGTTAAATGAAACAAGCAACATTCAAATTATATAAAGTCAATGATTACAATTCTGAAAAAGACCAATATGTGGGCAGAGACTAGAGGAAAATGAACAAAAATTAATGATTTTTATGTCTGGTAGGATTATGAGTGAATTTTCCTCCTCTTTTTTTTTTTTAAACTTTCATTTATTTTCTTTTTGTATTATCTTCATAGCAATACAATACAAAGGTCTTTTTAACACATGATTGATCCTTAAAGTTGGAACACAGATCTGTGTCAGATAAGTGATGTTAATGCTGTTACTTGCTAGAGAAATAAATACGGAGAAGCGTAAGGCTTCCCTGGACAGATCATTTAAAAACTTGATAATCCAAATCATGCTTAGAAAGCCTTTCTGATTTCCAAGAAGACAAAGTTGTTTTGAAATAAATGGTGACTATTATATTTTAGGTCACATCCACATGGCAGTAGAGCTGCCCCTCCACATTCAGATCCATTCAATGAAGTTCTGAACGTGCATTTTCTATAGGAAAATACAGGCTGCCTCATGGCAGTCCCCGAACACATACTGCAGGGAAAAGCAGACACTACCCACATCTGAGAGGCCTGGAGAATGGCCCTTGGGAGCATTGGTGCAGGTTACGATGGAGAGGCCACGTGCGGTAGGGTGAAGAAAGATTCAAAGACTTCTACACTCACCATTATTACTCAATATTCTGGACGTTGTGGCTAACACAGTAAGGCACACACCAGAAATAGAAGATGATTATTTGAAGGGACAAGGCAACATGGCCATTGCATAATGAAACAATGCGATCCACTCCCTAGAATATCCAAGAGGCAACTAAAAACTGGAAAAGGGAATCAGAGAGATGAACGAAGTGACTCAACTAAAAAAAATTTTTTTTTAAATCAATAGGTATATTTTCCATATCAACAGCAACAGATTAGAAGTTATCAGGAAACCCATTTTACAATAGGGAGTGGGAAAGAAAGACAAGTGAAATATTTAAATAACCTTATTGGCAAATAGGAGTGATCTGGGTTGTGAGAATTAATAATGGAAACCAACTGAAATTGGAGTTTGAGAGGCCTGTCGAGGCAGTGGTCACACCCTACCACCTCATCCATTACCCCAAACATGAAAAGACCAGACCTTGGCATCTCCAACAGGAAGATGTATTATGTGCTGACTACCCCTGGAGGAAGAAGGAAGATTTTCTTCTGGACCAGCAACAAGCCCAGCCAATGGAAAAACACCTCAACTCAGCCAATGAGAAGCCTTCATCACCCTGAACTCTTTTCTCCAATGAACTTTGATGTTTCTTTTGCAATTACTTCCTTGCCCTAGTCTCCTTTCTATAGAAGCCTTCCATTTCATACAACTCCTTGGAGTTTCTCTCTGCTTGCTAGATGATATGCTGCCCAATTTATAAATCACTTAATAAAGCCAATTAGATCTTCAAATTTACTGAGTTGAATTTTTTTTTGTTTGTTTAAGAGGATAAAGAAAGTTACAAACTTTATGTCTGTCAAAATGTACATGGCAGATGTGCTTGGGACCCACATCACGTGAAGGAACCAGCCAAGAACCTAGAGCTAGCAGGGGAGAGTGGGACCTGAGCCGAGGATGGCTGAGGCCATGGGCTGTCAGGTGGGGAGCAGGTGAAAATAGCACCCTATGACTGCTTTGCTGCTTTCAGCAGCAACAGCCTGGAAGCCACTTAAGTCTCCACCCACAGGGCCCTGGGAGAAATAAAGGATGGGACTGATGGAGTGAGTCTGGGCAGCTGTGCACGAGAATGAGCAAATGTACACCTCCTGGCATTAAAAAGTGCTCTTGAGGGCCGGCCAAGTGGCGTGTTGGTTAAGAGCTGGCTTGGGATGCCCCTATTTGGATCCCACATATGAGGGCCAATGACACTGCCCTCTACAGCTAAGATGCTGAACAACAGCTCAACCTGGAGCTGGGCTGCCGTGAGTTGCCGGCGACAGTGTAGGCTGCAGCCCCTGTGGCAGTGGGCTGCCATGGACTACCGTGTGTAGCCAGCAGCCAGCGTGAGTGGCCAGCAGCCAGTGTGAGCGGCCGTCCAGAAGCCGGCGACTGATCTGCCTCGCCCGGGAAGAGCGCAATGATGGTGCCAACTTGGGCCAGTGAAGCAATGTCCTCCACAACTAGACTGAAGAACAAAAGGACAGCAACTTGTCTATTCTCCTTCCCCCAATTCTCCAGCGCTGTTCCCATCCCCTAATTCCCCAATTAAAAAAAAAAAGTGCTCTTGACCTTAAAAATAAAAGTCAGTTATTTTACCATCAAAAATGGTTTACTCGGGAACAGCGAAGAATTGCAATTCAGGACAGGCAAGCTATAGCAAAAGCTTTAAGTAAGTCCAACAAACAAAAGAGAGGAACGTTATGTTATGGGGAAAAAGGAGGAAGTTGGGAGGGGTTGTTTTGAACAAAAGTCCATTGGAGAAAATCCATAGTTGAGGGAGATGACCGTTTCTCCTTGGCTGAGTTGCTGGGGCAGCCAATTTCTTGTAGGAGATGCAACATCCATCTTTTCCTGTCAGGGCCTGTAATTGGTGATTGTTTCCTGTTGACAATTCTGTTGGGATCTGTAATTGACATTCTTCCTGTGACTGACATGGAGCCGTAGGTCCTGTGTGAGAGCGCCCCCTTCTGGCCTCCTGACTCCATTTTATTGAGGTTTCCCTTTACTAATTTTCACAGTGACCACCATATATCATAAAATAAAAAATGAGTGGCAAGATGGCATGACTAGTATAATGGCACTTGTGTAAAAACAGTCTGTTCAGATATTCATATATTTTCAAACTATTAAAAAATATTTACAAGCATATTTACAAATACCTGTATTTCCCCGTCCTTTTCATTTTAGCCATTCTGATGGGCGTACAGAGATGTCTCATCGGAGTTTCTACTTGCCTTTCCCTGATGACTGTGGTTCCTGTGGCTCCAGGGGCCAAGAGCCTCAGCGTCAAGTTCTTTGCCATTTCTGAGTCTCTGCAGAAGACTTCCCTTTCTTCCTCAAAAATAGCACAGCAATCAAATGGATGGAGGCCAAGGATTGGGTGGGTCTGTGGACCAAGGGCCGAGCACAAGGCCAAGGTCACTGGGAGGAACTCTGCCGGGGGAGGGTCACAGTGAGGGGTGGGTGCTGTCGGCCGGTAGTCACCTCTGATCCCGGGTCACAGGCGACCACGAAAAAGCTAGGATGGGACTCCATCTAACCCGAGCTAAAATGGAAATGTTGCTTGGGAAACGGCGGGCCAGGCTCTGCGTGCTCTCTGACCGAGCCTGTTTCCATTTGGCATCACAGGTGTCAGAGAAAAAGTTAAGGGTGGCAGAACGCAGAGCAGGCTGTCTTAGCCCCTGGAAACTAAAGGCGTGGTCCCCGTGTGGCGTTCTCCTCACTGAGGACCGGTTGTTGTAGGAACAGGTTCCCATGGCTGCCTTTACTGGGGTGGGAGATGCGTGTCTGAGTGAACGCAGGCACCACAAAACCAGAGGGGCCGCCCGCATGGGCCCACGGGTGAGATTTGCACTCGCAGCTCATGGGTATCAGTGTCCCACAGGTGAGAGCCAGGCTCCGTGCCAGGAGGACCTTGCCGCCCTGGCGCTGCCTTCCCTTCAGAAGGGTCTGAGCTTCTCCAAGCCACAGGTCTTCATCTGTGTTGGTGAGTTGGGGATCTTCATAGTACTTGCCTTAAAGGACCGTTGGGAGAAGCAAATGGGGTGAAATCTGTGAGACATGGTAAGTGCTCAGTAAACCGATGGCATTGTCTTTATAAATTATGAGAATTAACCATGACACTAGATTCTGAAGTTCTGTACCTTCTATGTTTATTATTAACTGGAAAACAGCCTTGGGCTGGGCCAAAGATGGCTGGGAATGAATTTAACACTTTGAGGTTTTTGCGTAATATGTAATTGTGACATTGCAACTGAGATGGATTGTGTGTGTGTGGGGGGGGAGGGCGGTAGTCTGCCCCCACCCTGTGACATCTGTGATAATCTTTGCTCTGGAAAGATCAGGAGTTTTATTTGGGACTCCAACTGACTTGGATGCTTTGTTTCCAGAGACCCACCCAGCAACGTAAGAAAATAAACAAACTCTAGAAACTGTGAGTTTTGAACTGCCTTAGGTAAAAACAGTCAGAAGTTCCAGAGAAAATATTTCCAGCTTTCTGGATGTGTTTGAGGACTAGAAAAGTTGGGCAATGGCTGGGAGACAGAGTGTAGTGTAAACTCAGCTGCGGAGACATATGGTCTGTTGGTGGAACTGGCGTCAGACCAGATATGAACCCTCAGGGAGGCATTGCTCTGAAGAAGCCTGTCATCCACAGGTGGCATTCGGGGCTGCCTTGGACAGTTGTGCGAGTGTGCACAGCAGTGCACAGCTCAGGGCCACCATTGACTACACATCACGGCAAAAGCTTTGGCCGGGGTGCAGCCTTTTGGCTTATCATGTCAACCCCCTTTGCCTTTCTGGGCCAGCCATGGGAATCTGAGAGCCTGCCAGGGCACAAACCCTGGAGGCTTTCCTGATCCTGGCAGTGTGGCACCCCACAACTTCCCCAAGGGCCCCGCCAGAGGCAGATCCAAAATCTGTAGCAGACAGACCCGAGGGTGGCCCCCAAGTTCACACCTTGTAATACATAATCCCCTCCCCTCGTGCGTGGGTGGGACCTGTGACTTGTTTGTAACTCACAGAATATGGAGAAGTGATGGCTGTCACTCCCATGACTACATGACGACATGTATGGGTAAAGCTCTGCCTTACGAGCACTCTAGAGGTTCTCTTTGCTGGCCTGAATAAGGAGCCATGCTGTGGACGTTCACCTAGCAAGGACCGGAGGGGACCTCCTGCTGGCAGCCCCCCGAAATGTGGCCCCATCATCACTCAGCTGAAATGTGAATCCACCATCAACCCCAATGAGCTAGGAAGCTGCCCTTCCCCCACTGGGCCTCCAGGTGAGACAGCAGCCCCGCCGATGCCTGGATGACAGCCTTGTGAGGCCCTGCGGTCTCAGAGGACCCAGTGAGGCCTGGTCTGGACTCCTGACCAGATAAGAAATGTGTGTTGTTTTAAACTGCTGACTTTGGGGTACTTTGTTACACAGCAACAGAGAACTAATACAGAGGGCCCGGGGAGCACAGTTCGGCTGGAAGGGAAAACGGGACTGTCTTTAGGTGGCGAACAGGCTGTTCTGTGTTCAGTTATGCGTTTATTTGGGGTGGCTTGGGGGTGCTGATGGAGTGTGGCAGGCAAGTCCCTACAGGCCCCCCTGGACTCAGTGACTGGAAGCAGGGCTGGAACCTGGCTGGGGAAGGGGCGTTTGCTCAGAACATTCTGGTACAAGTAACTTGTGAAAAGGGTTGTTGTTATTGTTTTAACTTTTGGACCCGGTTTGGTTAGGTTAGATATTAAAAATTATAATGTAATACCTAAAATGTTATGTAATACATGAAAATATAACACAGGAGTACTGTACAAACAGCTGAAGAGGGCGCACAGCCTCCTCCCTGACCCCAGTCCCCAGAGTCTCCCCCAAGGCACCACTGTTAAGTTTCTGGTTTCGCCTTCTAGAAATTTTCCATGAACAAATGGGGTCACGTGGCTGTGCTCTTTTCACGTCACAGAATGCTAGTGAGGCCATCCCATTCCAATACCCACACATCTGCCCCGTCCTTTGTAGTGGCCACATGGCTGTGCATCGTGTGGGCAGATGTGTGTTCCCTGCCTCGCCCCACCTGGCAAAACGCGCAAATGATCCTGCTGAACAAGCCACAGTTCAAGGTCAAGATTGTCTCCGTCACGCACAACCGAAGCCATGTCCCCTCACCTGAGAAAAGCGAGCAAGACTTGCACACTCTGACTCCGCCAAACCCAAGCCAGCACCTGCTGGGTCCTGCTGGCCAGGCCCGGGTCCCGGGCTGCCCCAAGAACTGCAGGGGCAGCTCTGAGGGTTTGTAACCGAGGCCGCTACCAGTGGGTTTCCTGAAGCACAGAAACAGCTGCCCAGGGCTGACTCTCTCCACTCTAGGGACAGAGGCACCTGCTTGCTACTTGCTCCACCCCTGCCTCCTCTACACGTCCGCCCAGCCCCTTCCCTGCTCCAGGTGTGGGGTACATCTGTAACCTGCAGCCCCCACCCCAGGGAAAGCCAGAGGAGGCCGTTACAGCACTCTAGAGCATTCACAGTGATGTCTGTTCTTCAGGCCATGCCTATAGATTACAGCCTGGAGCCATCCTTCAGCTGTGGGGGTTGGGGTCCCCCTTACTGCCTCCTACGGAGAGCCCAAGGTGGCTTCAGGTGATGAAGGCTGCCAGGCTGTCACAGGCTGAGCTCCAGGCGCCTCTCCAGGGACCAGGACCCATCACTGTCCTGGCGCTGTGTCACCTGCCTGTGCTTAGAACAAAGAATCCAACAAATACTCATTGAGGTCTCAGCAGCCATGAGGACAGGAAGCTGATATGACATCTGCCCAGCATGTTGAGTAGCCCAGGAGAGAGGGTCATTTTTGATTGGCTGCTTGATCAGCTCCAACAACACCTCTCTAAAACCTTTCATATTTAGACCACCCTCGTTCGAGCCGCCGCCACAGTCATTTTTGCATCGTATTTGCATTGTAGTGTCAGATGTTTTCATTCGACAATCTACGGGGACACTGACACAAAGACTGGTGGGAGCGGGGCGGCCACTGTTTTTATCTTTTTAAAATAAATGTTTTTCTGCAAAGAGAGAGTGGAGAGCTCCCATGGACCCCACCTTACTTAACCCTACCATTAACATCTTATATTCGTGTGGCAATTTGTTCCAATCAAACATGGATATATTTGCTTTGCGCCAATATGGATGGATATATGTCATTCGTCATCCACGTCTGTACTTTATTCACATGTCCGTAGTTTTCCCCTAATGTCCTTTTTATATGCAGGATCCCACCCAGGACACCACAGGACATTTAGTTGTCACATTTCCTAAGGCTCTTCTTGGCTGGAACAGCTGTTCAGACTTTGCTTGTTTCTGATAACCTTGCAGTTTTGTTTTGTTTGTTAACGATTTTATTGGGGATTGGGGTAGGGGAACAGACAAGTTGCTGTCCTTTGGTTTTTGAGTCTAGTTGTGGAGGATGTCGCTTCACTGGCCCATGTTGGTATTATCATTCTGCTCTTCCCCGGTGAGGCAGTTGCTCGCTGGCCATTAGACGGCCGCTCACAGCAGCTCATGGCAGCTCATGCCAGCTGCCTGCCACTCGCGGTAGTCCACTGCAGCCTATGATATCGCCGGGGACTCACGGCAGCCCAGCTCCAGGTCGAGCTGTTGTTCATCATCTTAGCTGTAGAGGGCACAGCATCACTGGCCCTCATGTGATATCCAAACCGAACTGGGGCCCTGCTGCTCAGAGCTGGCGCTCCCAAGCCAACTCCTAACCAATGCACCACTCGGCCAGCCCTGACTTGGCAGTTTTGAGGAGAACTGGCCATGCATTTTGTAACCTATCCCTCAAGTTGAATTTGTTTGATGTTTTTCTCATGATGAGATGGAGGTTGTTGTTTCTGGGAGGCAGACCCCAGAGGGGAAGCACCATTCGTTCTCAAACACATCATCTTAAGGATATATGTTATCCGTGATGTTAACTGTGACTATCTGGCTGAGCTGGGGTCTGCCAGCTTTCTCTATTGTAAAGTTACTTTTATCTTACTATTGTCTTTTTTTGGGGGGGGGCAATTTAAAAAATTGAGACAGAATACATTTAACCTAAAAACTCACCGTTTATTAAAGTATCCAGTTTCATTGCTTTGAGTCTATCCCCCATTTTATGCAGCTATCACGACTGTCTAATTCTAGAACATTTCCATTATCACCCCAAAAAGAAACCAGACCTGTTAGCAGCCACTCCCCATACCCCTTCCCTCCAGTTTGGAGACAATATGCCAAAATGTATGTTCAAAGTTACCTGAACGGTGAGAGTTAAGGCTTCTTGTTTATTTTCTTTTGTTTACCTGTATTTTCTACAATGTAGTTACTTCTACAATAAAGTTATTTTTAAATGGCACTTGGCATGACAGAAATAGAGGGAAACGCTGACAAGTTAAATGCCTAACCCCAGAGGCCTGGCGGATGAAGGCGTAGTTCACCGAGGGATGAATTACTATGCAATAATTGAACACCCCCCACATGCCTGGCACTGTTTTAAGCACTAGGAAGTTCTCTGGCCATTCTGCGCTGTGCATGTGAATATGACTTTAATGAAAGAAAGGGAGTGGAGGAAGTGAGAGAAGGACACTGTGCAGGTGACAGGCCCTGTAACAGGAGCTGATGGGTCTCTCCTGGTGGCCTCTGACTCGCGTGCGCCCCTAGCAGATGGCTGAGTGCTCAGTGCAGGTTTTTTTTCCCTTGTCCACCAGCCTGGCAGCTCCTGTGCAGACTGGCCAACTGCACCCTACTTTACTTTCTAGATATGCCTGCCCTCCTGCAAGCCAAGTTGGGACCCAGCTGGTGGCAGCCAGGTGTCCTCCAAGCCAACGAGGGGGCAGGAGAGGCACCCCAGGCACAGCAAGTAGCCTGGGTGGGGTGCCTGTCTCGTCTGTTTCCTGATCTATAAAGTATTTCCAGTTGTGAGTGACCCTGGACTGGGGGCAGGACTTGAAATCTAGGAAGCAGTTATATTTTAAAAACCACAAGGAAGGGAACTATAAACTAAGGAAGTCCCCCTTCAAAACCCATCAACAGGAATTCACTGTGCTGTTGGAACCAGTTTTGGAATTTTTTTTTTTTTTTTTTTGCAAATTCGGGGGTTGGGAAGAAAGAAGGGCACTGGAAGGGCAGTTCCTGTTAGCCACCTTGGGCTGGGATGAGGGGCTGCGGGCCTGTTAGGTTTCGGGAGCTGAGCGAGACAGCAGGGGTGATGGGGGCTGTGGGGCAGACCGGGGACCTGTGGTGCTTTGCCTGTGACCCCTGCGCGTTGGACGGGACTGAGTCTTACTCCTGATACACATGCAATTTCCTCCCTCAGGAGTGTCACCTCTGTTCCCAAAGTTTAAGCACAGCTTGTCCTGGTTGGGGGCCCGGGCTTCCAGCCTTCCTGGGGACACAGGTGACCAAGAGGCAGGAGTGAGGGTTACGAAACCGTTGAGCCTTTCAAACACCACTCGCCTTTCAGTCAGCTCTGGGAGACGCAGAGTGGAAGAACCAAGGGACCGCCCCAGTTCCTTCTCCCAGGCGAGACTAGAGCTGCCTTTGAACCTGACCAGCTAAGGAGAACCAGAGTACCTCATGGGGCTGCAGTGGCCTGAACGGGGCTCCCCAAGTCAGATTCCATCCCGTGGTTTCCCAAAGGGATCAGTAGTGAGGCTGCTGAGTTGGGCACCACCAGGGGGAGAGGTGGCCCAGGAGGGCTTAGGCTGGAAGGGGCAGTAGGCCTGCAGAGGGAAGCCCTCTTGGACTTAGGACACCGGGAGTTACAAACACCCCGTTGTGACTTGCCACACACAATGAGAGGTGACCGCCTCCCCTGCCGCGAAGCCCAGTCCCTGACTCTACTCTCTTAGGCCAAGGGAGGCAGCTCAGGTGAGTGAGAAAACTGGGGCTTAGGGCAGGATGGGTGCCAGCACCCACCTCGGGGACACCTGGGCATGTGTTGTTGCCTCTCTGTGTCTCAAGTCTTCTTACCTGCAAAGTGGATAAAACCTCTCAGCTGACGAAGGCTAGGAGAGCAGGGGTGAGTCCCTTGAGCACCCCTCAGTAGGGTTCCATACCCTTTGCTCCTTCCTTGGTTCCCCCCAGGCTGGCTCCCTGAGGGTGGCTGCCTGACCCGACCCGGTGTGCCCCCAGCAGCAGACCCAGGCCACCCTCCCTTGCCTCCCTTTCCCACTGTGCGTGGCGGGCTGATTCTGCAGGCATCTCACTGGAAGACTCCCTAACATTCTGCCTCTTTCTGCTCCTTTCCCAATGTTTGACTCAATTAACTCAAGAAAAATATCTGGGGCCGGCCGAGTGGCTCAGTTGGTTCAGTTCCCACATGCTCCAGTAAGCTGTGCCCTCTACAGCTAAGATGCTGAACAACGGCTCAACCTGGAGCTGGGCTGCCATGAGTGGCCAGTGATGGCGTAGGCTGCAGTGGGGCTGCAGTGGGCTGCCGTGAGCCACCGTGAGCGGCTGTCCAATGGCCGGCAACTGAACTGCCTTGCCCGGGAAGAGCGCAATGATGGTGCCAACTTGGGCCAGTGAAGCTGCGTCCTCCACGGCTAGACTGAAGAACAAAAGGACAGCAACTTGTCTGTTCCCCTTCCCCCAAATCCCCAGCGCTGTTCCCATCCCCCAATTCCCCAATAAAATCTTAAAAAAAAAATGTTTCTCATTCTCTTTCCTCAGCCCTTCATTTCTTTGTTCCATTTCTGGACTAAAAAAAGAAAAAGAAAATCACTGTGAGAGGAACACTGGCATCAGGGGAGACGAGAACCATCCGTTTTTCAAAACAAACGATGAGAGGTCCCTGTCACCCATGCCAGCGCCCGCGTACGCACCGTGCGCGCTCGCTCGGAGCCCCTTAGGAACGATGTGGAGCTAGCCCTCGCCCCACTTCCCTAGCCTCGCCTCTCCCAACAGGGACGTGCGATGCATCTCAAAGCAGGTTTTCATTCAGTCTGTGACATTTCTCTGGCAATTGCCTTGCTATGATGCTGTTCCTATTAACTTCCCTGGTGAATGACAACTCTTTAGTTCCATTATAACCTAAATTGGCTGCTGAAACCGCCAGCCCAGCGGCACCTGAGTGGCAGTTCGATGGTTGGGGGACGTGGGCTCTTGTTAGGGCTGAGATGTGCCCAGCCCCTCCCCCATTCATCTGTTGAGGTCCTAACCCCTAGTTCCTCAGAATGTGCCTGTATTTGGAGAGAGGGTCTGTAAAGAGGTCATTATGGTTATTGGGGTGAGCCCTAACCTGTGTGACTGGTGTCTTTATATAAGAAGAGATCAGGAGAGAGACATGCACAGAGGGACAACCATGTGAGGACACAGGGAGAAGACGGCTGTCTACACACCATGGGGAGAGACCTCAGAAGAAACCAATCCTACAGCACTTTGCCCTTGGACTGCCAGGCTCCAGAGCTGCGAGAAAATGGATTTCTTTGTTTAAGCCGCCCTGTCTGTGGTCCTTGGTTATAGCAGCCTGAGCGAACTAATACCGCTCTGCTCCATGCTGAATACGACCAGCCCCGGGAGTGGGAGAGAATCCCCAAATGGCAGCACTTGAATGTGTCCTATTATCATTATCATCGTGGTTCTTGTCTCTTTGCCTCGCCTCCCACCCTCTGTGCAGTGCAGCTGGGGGCCACACCGAGGGACAGAGACAGACACCCCGGCACGCGCATTCACGTACACTAGCCGTCAGGGTCCCGGACGCTTCGTGAAAATGCATCATCATGGCCAAAGTAAAGAGTGCTTGTGTGTCAGGCACGTGCCAAGGGCTTTCTTCTCAACTCCCTGAAGGATCTACGGTCAGGTGAGGAAGCTGAGGCCCAGAGGGGCTGGGTAACTTCCTCACCACTTTCAGTGGGCAGAGCTAGTGTTCGCGTCCATCCCAGGCAGTTTGGTGAGATAGCTTCTATGGAAAAACTCGCTTTTCTTTTTTAAATGTGCAACTGTTTCTTGTAAGGAGAAGGCAGGGGTCTGCGTGACCTCTGCCTGTGACCTCGGCAGTCTAGGCAGACGCTGGGATGCCGCTGCCTTCACGATGGGCTGCACTGAGGCTGCAAAGCAGTCGCCACGTGCCATTGGCGCGGACCTCCAGGCACCCTTGCCTGCCTCCCACAGTCAGGGAGCAAACAGCCCAGCTCCCGGGAGTGTGTGTTGGGAAAGGGACTCGGCTGAGGGGGACAGCACCTGGATGGCTGTCCCTAGCCCCGGGACTGGGGCTGGGGTGGGGCTAGCGAGGAGGGATGATTTTGAGGGATGGACTGCAAACTGTTTTTCAAGGTGCCTCAGTGTCGTGTTCGCTGTCTCTGTGGCACATGCATGGAACCCGAGTAAAGATGGGCAACCTCATGGCCCATGTCATCACGGTCCCATGAAGAAGACACCAACGGCAGATCCAAGCTCACCTCCAAAAATAGCCTTGAAAAGTACTGTAGGTCTTTCCTAAATTTGTCCGATGAAGAACCAAAGGGCAGTTATGTTCATGAAAGGGAGAAGTGCCTGCAGACCTCTTTCCTGTCACGGTCTCAAAGCTCCCAGCCTACTTACTGCACGTTTCCCCCCCTCATCCCACCTCCATCCCCACTCAAAACACACGGATCCCCGCGCAGGTGGATCCCCGCGCAGGTGGCCTGCTCGCTGGAGCTCAGACACCACGCTGCCCTGGGGGTGGGGCAGGCGATGCTAGGTCATCTCCTCCAAGCACACAAGGTGATCAGAGAGATGAACAAGCTGCTTACGGTCACACAGCTGGAAAGGGGTCCAGTTAGATCCCAGCAAGCTGTGTCTGCCGCTGGGACTCCGAACCACGGCACTGAATGGCCCTCCGTTAGCGGGAAGTGAGGTCTCAGCCATTATGATACGGCAGTTAGATCCAAGCTGTAGTGTGTTGTTACTGTTTCTAAGAGTCACAGTATGTGCTCTTCTCCCAGTTTGGCGTGGCCTGGGGAAACTGTCCTCACTCACGCATGCACACTCACGCATGCACTCACCACACACGTGCCCACACACATGCACAGACTCGCACACACTTGCACTCACACATACCCCAAAGCTGAGATCACCTCACTTTCCTATTTTGTAATCTGCCTTTTCCAAGTAACTCTATACTGAGAAAAATCTCCCATTTACTTATTAGGAAATGTTTTCCCGTCATGTGGATTTAATCAACAGTGTCCTCTAATGTGGGTATGAGGACGTCCCCGCCTGTTTGCCTGTGTAAATAGTCCTGGTAAATGATTCCTACAGGGAAATCACTGGCCATAAACATCTGCAGGCTTTGGGGACACATTTCTAATTCAGCCTCTGTGAAAACGGTACTGATTTTCATTTTTGATGAACAAGAGGAAATTTCACCTCCATGGGACTCGGGGTTTTTCTCCGGATGGAATGCCACGTTCCCAGTTTCAGCCCATCTACCTGCCCCCTCAGTTCCCGGAGCTCACCCTCTCATGTGTGTCCCTACGGCGATATCCTTTCCCTGCAGAGGAGCTCAGTGCGGAGCTGCCTCCTGGCTGAAGAAAGCCCCTTCTCCAGGCGGCTTTATCCCGGGTTCTCGTTCACAGGAGCAGCTCTGGGAACAACACGTACTTGGCTAATTCCATGTCCCAAGTCCTCTCTTGTCTTCTTTTTGGGTTCTTTGACTTCCAAAACATTTTTCCTATGGATTTCCATGACTAAGTTCTGGGGAAGGGGCCACTTTTTTCTAGCTTGGGACACAGATAAAGCTGCTTAATCCCATTTTTCAAAGTAAAACTTCCCACAGCGTCCCCAGCTAGCCTAGCGGCATCCCAGGCTCTCCCTGCGGGGCCCTGTCCCTGGCTGTCTGTCCCTGGACTGCAGGAGAAGGCCACAGAAGGTGACCTGTTTCCCCCAGCCCCCCGGTGCCTCCTGCTCAAACGGGCCCTCTCGGGGGGAGAAGCTGCAAGTCCTGCTGTAGAGGCTGTGAGAACAGGGACGTGGCCGGCTGTGTCGGGCCTGTGATCCACCGCTGCCCTTCGTTTTCCTCCCAGGAGCCCCTGGGACAGACTCACAGGGGGCCAGAGGGAGAGTGGGTGCCCGGCCTCCCTGTCTCACCCTGGGCCTGAGCAGTGCCCCTCTGTGAGGGGGGCCTGCAGCTCCGCCATCTCCCCCGCCCCACCCACAGCAGGTCCCTGGAGACCGGGTGGGCCCAAGGAGTGCCACTGCTCCTCACTGGCGGGGGCCTCCGCTCTCTGAAGCAGCCCAGGGGATCTGGTGTCATTCCCTGTGACCTTGGCAGCTGCTCCATCTGTGATGGCGCCTGGTCAGAGGCCTAGGGCCCTCTTGCTCCCTGCCCGCACCCTTCAGAGGACGGGCCATTCTGGATAGCAATTCCAGGAACAGTTCTCAAAGCATCTTAGAAACTCATTTTCCTTTAAACGTCAACTGCCTACTCAACTCCCTCAGGGAGTTAATACGGGGGAGGCCCCCAGAGGCCAGGGCTCAGAGCCGCTGACCTCTGGTGAAGACCAGGGCTGGAGTCCGGGACAGGGCGTCTAGACGCCTCTACTTACCACATGCATGCACGTGTGCACCACGCAGACACACTCACAGCCCCCACTTGCGCAGACCCAGTGCTGGCTTTGAAAGGAGAACCTGAAGCCGCTATTAGAGGCATCTGTCTGTGGGAATGACGTCCCCCCTTCTCCCCGCACCCACACACACTGGGGACAAGGCGGTTATCCCAGGAGCTCCTGGACGCCTGACCTCATTCTGTCACTTGATTGGCTGGGCTTCGGAAACAGCTTCTGTGGCAGGTTATCAGCAGTTCCCAGCGTGTCCCTCTCACGGCGTGCAAAGGGGAGGACCAGCATTACCAGCTCAAGTTTGCTGAGTGTATTGGATCGAATAGTGTCCCCCCAAATTCATGTTCACTGGGGCCCTCAGAATGAGACCTTATTTGGAAATAGGGTCTTTGCAGATGTAAGTAGTTACTTAAAATGAGGTGACACTGCAGCAGGGTGAGCCCCTAATCCAAAATGACTGGTGTCCTTATGAGGAGAGGCACATAGGCAGGGGAAGCCGCCAAGGCTGGTGGGACGCAGCTCCAAGCGGGGGCACCACCGAGGCCCACGCAGCCCGAGGCCGGGTCGGGCAGGGGCCTCCCTAGAGCCTCAGGGCGCCTGGCCCGCCAGAGCCTTGACCTCGGGACCTCCTGCCTCTGGAACCTGTGAGCGTAAACTCTGGTGTGTGAAGACACCTCGTTTGTGGTCATTTGTCAATGGCAGCCCTCGGAAACTAACGCTCAGTTATCTTAGAAAGTCGTTTGTTTTCATGTATATGTGTGTTTATAGCACAGCTTCAATGATCCTAACAGGACCACACTTCTGCTTTGGCTTATTAATCCTCATCAAGCCCCTTATTCGCTGGCCTCTGGGTCCTGTCTCTTCGCCCTGTGACCGGCCAGCCCCTGTCTAGGAACCCGGATGGACAGAAAGCACCCTGGGTGGGGCACAGCTTGGCCGCTGGCCCCCGCGAGTCTGGCCTCGTTGGTTGACAGCTGTGCCCTGACGAGGAAGAGCTACTTTACTTGAAGGAAACTTCCAGATCAGGTGCACACATGCTCAGATGTACATACCCGCATACATTCCAAAGTCTAAGCATTTAAAAATTATCCGCAATTGTCAAGATGTGCAAACAACCTAAAAGTCCATCAAAAGATGAATGGATAATAACATGTAGTCCATCCATACAGTGGAAATATTACTCAGCCTTAAAAAGAAAAATTCCACAATGTGGGAACCCGAGGACAAATGCTGAGTGAAATGAGCCAGTCACAGAAGGACAAGCGCCGTGAGCGTCCACTCACCTGAGATGCCTGGGGAAGTCAAATTCATAGAACCGAAGCGTGGAATGGTGGTTGCCAGAGCTGGGGGAGGGCGATGGGACTGCTGAGCAACGGGCACAAGTTTTCAGTGAAGCGAGATGAGTATCTCCAGAGACCTGCTGTACAACGTTGTGCCAAGTCACCAAGACCGCATGGGTCTCTTAAAAATGTGTTAAGAGGGCAGACTTCACGTTCAGTGTTCCTATGACAATGTAATTTTTTAAAAAGAAACTCCACCTAGTAAAAAATAATTTTGTCCCTAAAATTAAAACCCAGCTTTTGTGTACTTTAATACACATTTCATAAGCCCCATCCCTGCCAAATACTTAAAAACTCTCAGTCACCCTGTTCTCTTCCATCAGCTTGGATAATTTTTAAGTAATGACATTGTTCAGTGTTTGTCGTGTCTGTAGAGCATTTTCATAATAACAACTACTGTTGAGCACACGGCCTGTGCCATGCTCTGTGCTTTGGCGGGACGGTTCCTGAGGATGTGTTCACGAGGACACCCCGCGCTCACCTCCCCCCCCCCCCCGCTGGCTCAGAAACCCACCATGGCTTTATCTCAGGTCCACACTTCACAGGGCCTGTTCCCTGCTCCTCCCCGCACCGCCCCCCCCGGGACTCCTGTCAACAGGCTTTGGGGCAGGGACCCCCCAGGGCTTTGCGGCACCTTCTTGGAGCTGTGGCAGCTTAGGACCTTCCCCGCCAGACTCCCCTCCCTCGGACCTCAGCTCACAGGCAGGTCCCCTAACAGCCGCTCTGCACCTGGCATCCCATCTTGGCGTCTTGAAAAACCTGACTAAAACCTCTTCCTTAAGGACCACAGTGCCCTTCGGGATAGACACCATCTTCCCGAGTTTCAGACGAGGAGATGGGGGCACTGAGCCGGAGCCTGGGGGGGGGGGCTTGTCGGGGAGGATGGTGAGAGGCTGCTTTTAGCTTCTGAGGCCGAGCGTGGCCTCTTCCACCAGGTTTTCTCAAAATCATTTCTTCACAGGAAACACTTTCTAAAGGGCTTTAAAACAGGCACACGGTCATGTTTTTTCAGAATGCCTGACATTCTGAGATTTGGCAAAATTTCTCAGATGAGACCTTTTAGATGAAAATGTGCTCTGAAAACACATCCTTCCACAAAAAACCGCCCTCTGCCTTCTAGTGACCAATTCGGCTTAGTCTGTTTCCTTTTAACGTGGCAGGGGTCACAGGGACACACGCCGAGGTGGACAAAGTTACTCCCCTCCATCGAAACTGGACTGTCCTGTTACTGTGTGGCCAGCGGTAGTGCGTGTCCACCCAGAGAAGGCAGGCGCGTCCCCACCTGTGCCACCCACCGCCCGGCCCACCGACACCGAAAAGGCTTTAAGGAAACCACGGCTGACTGCTGAGCAAGGCGACGAACCCTGGAGGGACGACTCCTGTCTGCACACGCCCCACCTCACCCCCGCGCACCACCTCAGGCCAGCAAAGCATGAGGGAGGACAAGGGGCCTCGTCCTGGAAGGTGCCGCAGCCCGAAACCAATTCCGGAAGGATTCCTTGCTCAGTCCTGGGCTGACCCACATGGGGCCCTGCCACCAGCGCTGTGATCCTGGGCGAGAGGGACTGGCTCACTGAAACGACCGTGAAGCAGCACTGAAGTGGGACCCACGGGTTCCGGAAGCCGGGCCTTCGGCAGACGCACATGCAGCTAATGACAGGGAAGGACCACGGCTGGGGCTGTCCTTGCCTCTGGGCTCCGTTGTCCTCAGGTGCCCATGTGTAACAGCCACTCCCTGCCACCTCCCGCCCCTGAAACCTCGCGCCTCCTGACACTCAGGACGCCAGGGCCTCAGCCACAAGCTTCCTCCGCCTGGTTCCTTTCTCGGAGCCTGAATTGTGACCCGCCTGGTCATTAGCTTCGTTGGGAAGAAGGGGAGTGGCCGGAGACAAACAGCTGCCCCGTTTCCTTCCAGCTGGCTTGGCCCGAGTTGCAGACAGGTGAGGACAGAGGAAGCTGGGACCTAGCTCGCAGCAGGACCAGCCCCTCCTCAGTCCCCTGGTGTGGACGCTGGAATCAGCGTTCCCTGAGGCAATCAACCTGCAGTTAGCACATCTGGGCGCCTTTCCTGACCTGAGTGGGGGCGGGGGTGACCCCTGGTGGCTGCGGTGTGCTAATGCACAACAGTCCCGAAGGGAATGGCATTGGCCGGCTGCCTTGTGGGCAGAAGCTGAGGGTGAGAAGGGGCAGGTCCTGGGCTGGGAGGCGTGGGGGGGGGGGTGCACTGAGGTGCACAGGAAGTAGCTGGTGAAACCCTGGGGGACAGAGTGGAGGTGGGGGCTGGACCTCGGGGCTGCTGAGGCATCCTGGCGGCGGGGTGGGGGGCTCAGGAAAACTGAGCAAGCCTGGCCTCTCATGTCTGAATTGCAGCTCTCTGAGCCAGTGGGTCTAGACGCTGCGGAGGGGTGGGGGTGTCAGAAGTGTGGGAGCACCGCCAGTACACACCCAGGCCCCAGCACCTCATGGGGCCTCACGGCCATGTCCCTCGGCCACGACACCGCCCGTCAGAGAAGGGTGGACTCTGCAGGGGCCAGTGTTTCTCCCCCACGTCAACTCCCAGTGAGCCACCCCAGAAACAGTGACGCTTCCCAAACTCAAGGACATCCTTTTAATCACAAACCACTCACCCTCAGTCTGGCCAGAGGCGGGAAGAGAGCTGAGGGTGGTTTATGAACACATCGGGACACCGAACGCCGAACACTCCCCAGAAATAATGACACTTCCATCCTGCTCCCTGCTGGCCCCCGCCCCCCTTCCTAGGGTGGCCTATGCCTCCAGCTGGGGGCTCCCAGGTGAATGCCCACATCATCACCACGCCGAGATCCTGTGACTGTTCTCAGGAAGAAGAGGGGACTTGGGGCTTCTCTGCCATCAGGGCCCAGGAAGCCATGGCCAGGCCAGGCCCGCAGCCCCCGGCCTCCCGGCCTGCCCCGCACTCGTGTGGCGGGGAGCTCCCGGGCCGCGGCCTACACGATACCCTCTGTGCGTTTGCTTCTCCAGACTACCAGCGCCGTCACGAGCAGGGTCACCAGGATGGGCACCACGATGAAGGGGCAGAGGATGCTGCTGGGCGGGTCCCGCACGGCCCTGCCGGAGACCGGGCAGCTTCTGAAGTAGTGCTGGTGGACAGTGACGAAGAAACTGTCCACTGCTGCGTTCGGCCAGAAGCAGCCCAGATTCCCCATCACGTGCCTGGTGCAGTCGGTGAGCTCTCCGTAGCTCCTGCAGACGGAAAAGCAGGTTGTCAGTCCCTGCGCAGGCCGGCGACTAAGGCGGGACCGAGCCGGGGGCGCTCCACCCCACTCCCACGCCTTGAGCGTCTCCGGAAGCCCAGGCTTAATGGCAGTGGCCCTGGATGGAGGAGACGAAGGTCCTGGACGGCTCCTGTGGGGGTTCCCCGGATGTCCTGCACAACCCCAGACCCCAGAAGGTGCGCTGGGGCTGCGGGATGTCCCTCCCTGCTCCTGAGAGCCACCGGAGGGGCAAGTCCACAGCCCATTCAGAGGAATGAATTAGTGAACCTGAAGAGAGGTCGGTAGAAATGACCCAAACTGGAGCACAAAGAGAAAAAACACAGAGCACCCAGAGCTGTGCTAACTTAGCAACATTCTCAGTAATATTGACTCCAACTTGTAAGCTGAGTCTCAGAAGGAGGGGAGGGAATAAAGCAAAAGAGATGTCTGAAGAAATAATGGCTGAGAAAAAAACTAATGAGACATCAATTCACAAACCCAGGGTCCTAGAACCCCAAACAGGAACAAAACCAAACCAACAGCAACAACAAACAGCCACGTAGATGTGTCAAAGTTAAACTCTGAAAACCAAAGATAAAGAAAAAAAAGTCCAAGAAAAAAATCTTGGGAGTCAGAGGAAAGACACCTATAGGGAACAATGATAGGCATGCTCGCCAACTTCTCACCAGAGACTACACACGTCTGGAGACGATGGGGTGGCATCTTCAAAGTATTGGTGATGGTGATGGGGGAACAAAACCGGCTGCCCAGGATCCTATACCCAGCCAAAATATCTTCCAAATATGCATTTGAAATAAAGACTGTTTACAGAGAAAAAGAAGCTGGGAGAATTCATTATGCTATAAGAAATATTAGTTCTTCAGTCAAAAAAATATAACAAAGAATTTGGGACCCACACAGTAAGAATGAAGATATTTAAAAGATACTTTTCTTTAATTTTTAATCTAGAAAGTGAGTCAATGGAGCAGAAGCCATCCATCAATATGGAGGCAACACTCAGGGAAGCTTTTGGAGGCTAGCTGGAAAAGGGTGGGGCTCCCCAGCACCCTCTACCGCAGCTCCTAGCCTGTGGCCTCTAAATCACTACGTCGCTGCGTCTGCCCTGACGGCTCTCTGGGTCATCACCCCAAGTGCACTGGGCACGGGGCCTCCCCCAGTCCATGCGAGTGGGCTAAGTGGACGAGGCCCAGAGGGACAGGCAGGCAGGGGCAGCAGAGGGCACGCAGGACCCGTGACCACTGGCGTGCGTTGTTCCCCAAGTGAACAAGGATTCATGTTTCATGTGGAAAACAGAAGTGGGAAAAGCCACAGGAAGTCCTGACAGACTGGGTCTCATTGTGGGAACAAATGAATTATTAGTACACGTCCAGTACGTGACGCACGGTAAGTGCTACACATGTCAGGTATTGTTAACATCCAAAGCCCAGCCTTTTAAGTCGGTGGTTGATCGAATTCACAGCTACGTGTTACAAACACTGGTTGGAATGACTATCTTCTCCCGCTTCAGACCCACCAAACCCACAGGTAGTTTCTGGTGTTCTGCAGATTCCGTGACAGACAGTCGATCCTAAACGCTGTCCCCTCATCCTCCGTGCCTGAGGAGCGGGGCTGGGATGTCCCCAGAAGGAGGTGTAGCCATCTCTGGGCTGGCCAGCCAGTGTGGGAAGGAGCCCCTGACCCAGGACCGGACAGCGCAGACCCCACGCTGAGGCCACAGCGAGGCTGAGCCTGTCCCGTGGCTATTCTAGGACCACGCACTCTCTTCTTGAAATGTTATCCCTCCAGTCTGCAAAGCCACCCTGCCTAAAAATAGCTGTAATGTGCAGTCAGCAGCGACTTCATCCTGTTTATTTATACAGAAGTGACAGCTGAAACTTTGAATAAATATTGTGAGCTCTGTCAGCAAGGATGTGATAAAAGAAGTCCCCTCACAGCACAGACATTCTTCTGTTCAAAAGGACACAGTAACCACTGAAGGGCCCAAAATAATCGTGAAAAAACATTTTTGTTTAACCCTCTATTTTCAGCTCTCATGTAACTGAATAGTTATCCTTTTTTGGCCAGGACTTTCTATTCTGGGTCTCTAGGCGAAAGTGGCTGAGGAATGTGTCCTGAGGACGATGGTGGGCGTTGCCAGGGACCCGGGTCCCCGGCACCACGGCTCAGGCCGTTCACTTGTTCACAGAAGGTGTCCACTGATGCCCACCAGCTGTGGACACACTTGTGGTTGCTGTTGTCCCCTAGCCAGCTCTGGCTGGCCCTGATGTGGAGTGTCTGGGCCCGGGCCCTGGCATGTCACAGACCTGGGTTCAAATCCTAGTTCCACCTCTTATTCCGAGTGATGCTAGAGCCTCATCTCACCGATTTGAGCCTTGGTCTCCTCATATTCAGATGAAGACACAGGTACCCACCTGACAGGGTGACTGGGCAGATCAAGTTAAATGGGGTTAAGCGTCCGACATATAGCAGGTGCCCCATAAGTGGACATTTTCTCATTTTTCTCACACTGGTATGTGGCGCAAAAAGGATACATTTCTTGTTCTAGAAACTCAAGCCAAAGTTGACCGGGCAATGTGTGTCTAAGCCCTCAGGAGTCTGAGGGTCAAGCATTTTGGATTTTGGTTCACTTTATCCGTACCAGTATTGGCCTCGATCTACCTGGGACAATTCACAACCTGGTGGCTTCCAGCAGCTTTAAATACCTATGGGGTGGGGGCCACTCCCTGGTGTCCTGGCTGTCAGAGCCGGTGAAGATAGAAGGGACCCATCTGAGGCTGGCCTGAGGAGCCTGTCAGATGCCAGACTGACACTCGTGGTGGGCATTCAGAGGCCGAGGTGTGTGTGTGTGTGCGTGTGAGACAGAGGGACACAGGTGCCCATGATGCTTTGGGCCAAATTGTTCTTCTGGAAATACAAATGACTAATAAGCATCTGAAAAAAAAGTTTAAGCTCACTACTAAGGATAAAAAAGGCAAACATCCAGATGGAATCCTTTTTAAAAGTAAGACTACTTACAGTTGGTGAAGATGCAGTGAAGGGAGGCAGGCACTCGATAAAATTGGTAGCATTTTTCTGAAAAGCAATTTGGCAACATGTGTCCATAACCTCAAAATCATGGACGCCCTTCGACTCAATAATTCTCTTTCTGAGGATTACCCTAAGTGAATAGCATGAAATGTAGACAAGAATAATGCACGATGATACTCACTGCAAGTTTACAATTAAGAAAAACAGTAAACAATAGGACAGCGGTGCAATAAATTGCTTACAAGAGCCTCTGCTTATAACGATTACGATGATACGGAGGAAGGAATTTTTAAGATGTGGGAAAATATTTACATCGTCCAGGATGTTCAGGGGGGTTCTCGCCCCCCGAGGCTCTGATATGAGGGACGCTTGTTCTCTTTTCTCTATTCTGGGGGGGAGATTTCCCAAGGTTTCTACAGAGAGCATACAGTGTTTTTATAATTACACATAAAAAGCGTATTTGGGAAAAGACCTGCAGCAAACGATGCTGACGTTACTGCACTCGCAGCCACGTGGGCTCCTCCTATCTGTGAAGTTTCCATTCTACAGAGAAGCAGCAATATCCTCAGAAATCCACAAACTCTGTTGTTTCGGCAGCAAAGAAACACTTGACCAATTTCCAGAGTGAAAACTGTATGTCGATATTCTTTGACTGTGATATTCAAGACCAGAAATTAGTAAGAAAACAGTGTATTTAAAGAAAATCTAATTTCTAGAAATGAAAGGTCACTCATAATTTTGGGGTCAAACAAGAATTTAAAAATTCAATTACAGGCTGTTAGGAAAATAGTCATGGTGATACTACATGTAAAAATTAATGGAATAGAGCTAGACAGCAAAAATTAAAAATTATTACTAAACAAACAAAAAAAGAAATTATCCAAATCAAGACATTTTTTTAAAAAACAACAAAATAAATCTCTCCAAAGGGCACCTAGTTTGAATGCACTAATAATTATTAAAAACTAATATTTATTGATATTTTTTAAAGCAGGAAAATAAATAAATAAATTCAATAGCTGATTCTTTAGAAAAATAGCTACAATGAAATAAACATTTCTGGATAGTCTAATCTAGAAAAAAAAGCAGAGAAAACATCAATATATAAAACCACAGAGAGGAGATTAGAAAAAGTACGCGATTAACATGCAAAAATGTGTGTTAAAAATTGGAAAAGCCTTGACTTGAGATACGTTTGAGGAAACTATAAACGGTCAAATATTGACTTAAAAAGAACAAAATCTGAGAAGAAAACCGGAAAATGTTATTAAGGAATTACATTCACAAAAGGTGCTAAACCCAGGCAGTTCTTTCAAATTCTTAAGATCACAGAAAAAAATGTTGAGCTTCCCAGTGCTTTTACCAAGTTAACCAAACCCAGGTTCAAAGCCTCTTAACACGGCAAGCCCACGTGCCTCGGAGTGACAGATGTCCTCCACTCTCACTTATAAATAGACACAAAAGTCCTAGGAAACACGTTAGCAAATTGAAGCTAGCCACACAGACACTGTGAAGGAGGTTTATTCCAGGAATGCTTGAAACCGCGACTGTCAAATCACACGTCATACGTCAAAGGAAAACAACACACGATCACTTCAATCCTAGTTCAGGAGGCACTTGATAAAATTCAACATTCGTTGCTGATGAAAAAGAAACAACTCGTAAAGCCCAAAGAAGTTCTCTTTGTAATGTGACAAACATCTTGCTCAAACCCACTGCACGCATCACATTTATGATTGGAGCCCTGGAGGTGTTTCCATCACAGTCAGGAATCTGCTTGTTTAATTTTCAGGTGGCAGCTCTGTCTTCTGCCTCGCGGTTTCCGCCTTTAGTGTCAGGTCTCCCACCCAGGACTTCAAAAATATTCACTGTGGAAACCTTCCAAAGCCGGGTGGGGCTGGCTGCTCACGGACCACTTCCTCTGGTGACAGAAAAGCCAAACAGTGGCCTGGCCTGTGTCAGGCTCAGAGTGAGCGTGCCAAGCCAGCCCATCTCCACAAAGGGCCCCGGAGCACACGGGAGGGGCTGGGGCTGGGGGGCGTGTGGCCCTAATGGCAGATAACCGATCCTCTGTGGTTGGCCTTTACCACAGAGCCAGGCAAGTGAGAGCTGGGGAGACTGCTCAGGACAGGGCACTTTTGGTGTTCTTGATGCCTCGGGGAACATACAGGAAGCCTTGTTAATTGTTTGACTAAAAACACTTCAGCTCAGGACACAGCCCTCGGCCTGGGCATGTGTGCTGGGCTGGCGGGATGCGCTCTGCACCCCTGGGATTGCAGAGGGAGTGGGGGAGACGGATGTTGTGCAATCCAGCCCTCCCTACACCAGGCTGGTCGGAGAGTTCCCAACAAACCGGGACAGTCCGATGAGGCAGGCGGAGGACGGTGATGCGTCTCTGCTGGCCCAGGGCTGACAACTGAGCTTGCAGATAGGAATGCTTTGAAATTACTGTGACCACTGCATGCAAACGCATACTTTAAGTTGAGGTTTGCCAAGGTTCCTACTACAGTTTATCTCCTGAAGTTATAGAACAAGAACTTCTGACAGCTTGGCAAAAAAAAAAGAAAAAAGCCAGCGCAGAGGAACTGCCAGCTCCCTCCCTGTGCGAGGCATTACAGCATTCCTGTGCAGTAACAAAAGCCAGCAACACGACAGGCTCCATGTCAGCCCCATGGGACGGGCACTCGCTGAGCGAGGCCGACAAATGCCTCTCTCGGAAAAGGAAGAAGATGCTAAAACAGAGGAAAAGGGCGAGAGGAGAAGACGATTGGGAAGGGCCGGGGTATCGTAGCTGGGTAGGAGGTGACGGCTCTTCCTGGAACACTCACTCACACGCAGCCCATCGAGGGAGGAGACGTCAGCTGACAAAGAGCAGCAGCTAGGTGGCCCGGGGTCTGTCTACCGGAGGAAGTGCCACCATTCTAGGACTCCGGGGAAACAGACATGGGCCGAGCCCTGTGCGGCCTCACGCTCCCGTTCCTACCCCCACCCCCGCAGGGCCTCTGGCTTCCACCCCTGGCATCCTGTGCTCTTCCAGCCTCTCTTCTGGCCGGAAGCCAGCCTCTCCCAGCCCCAAGACATTCCACAGAAAGAAAATGCAGGAGAGGTTTCTGGGGTCAGGCGAGCTTGGGGATGCTGGGGACAGTGGGGCAGTCACCACTCACACAGCACAGACACGGCCCCAGGGGACCTCAGGAGCCCAGCGCTTCCTACGTGCTTCACCCAGGTCCTCACTCCCCCTGAACCAATGCGCAGTGTCCTGTAGGCACGAGCGTGGTGAGACTCTCGGCCTTGGGGTCTGGACCCGGCTCCTCTCACACGCTCTGTTCTTATTTGTCTGCCTCTCAAGACCCACCGAGGACTGGCCTGCACCATGACCCCGCAGGCTGGAATGCCTCCCGTTCCCTCTTCTGGAGAGGCCGGCGCCCTCCACCCCTCCTGTACCCTCCTGTACCCTCTACAGCGGGGAGAGGCCCATCACGCGCCTCTTGAAACCCAGTCTGCAGCCCCCGCCCCCCGCCTCAGCCCTCGGGCCCTGACGCTGGCTGGCACTTTGGGGACACACCCCCTGGCTGTGTCCTCTGGGCCCCTCGGTGCCCCCGTCCCGTACCTGCCCCACCCCATCCCTCTGTACCCTATTGCTGCGGCCCATTTGCTGTCCCACTTTCTCCCTGAACTGTGACCTCCCTCAGGGAGGGCAGGCATGCCTGCTGTCTTCCCCGCGGAACCTCAGCCCTCCTGAAATGCACACAGTAGGGGTGAATGAGTGGCCAGGCTGATGGGCCCGCGACTGCAGGCCCCACCAGAGGGTGCTACTGAGCCCTTGCCCCCAAGCCCGGGGCCAGAAGGGAGGGTGTTCGAGGTCACTGTCTCTTCCAGCCTGGGCTGCCCTGCAGCCCAATGTGGACAGAACAGCTCTGGGGACATCTGAGGTTGCTGCCTGCATACGGGGGCCGCAGCAGGGAGTCCCAAGGCCCCACATGCCACTCAGAAGCACGGCCCCAAAGCCTGCACATTCAGAGCTACAACTGTCCCCATGCCAGCACCCACAACCTGCCCCCCGGATCTGGTAACCAGGAAGCACACTTTGGGGGAGCAGCGGGGGAGGCCCTGAGCAGATTCTTCAGCTCTGTTCCCAGATACTCTGTGTGCCGGCCGTGTGGGGGCCGGGAGTAGGATGGGGCAGGACGCCCCTTCCTCCAGGCCAGGGGCTCGGCCTGCTCCGTGGAGCACAAGCTGGGTTTCCGCTTCTGCCTCTGCCAGCTGCCCGGTAAAAGACGCAACCTGCCGAGCTGCTGTGTGTCCCTGGGCAAGAGGCTCAGCGTCTCTGAGTGCTGCATCTCCACCTGGGAAGACAGCCCCAGGGTTGAGATGGAGACAGGACGAGCCAACACACAATAGGGGATGGGCCCTACAGGGAGAAGGGCCCCACTGAGGCAACTGCTATCAACTGGGGGTACACCAGGGTTTTCCTGTATTTTGGGGAGATTTGAACAGTTTAGCGGACAACAGAGCCTTGCCGCCACACCGGGCAGCTCTCAACCCAGCCCTGGTTTCCTGAGCTTCTCAGTGGTTAGGCCACAGCACGGCTCCAACATCTGCTCTCGTGGGGTTTGCACACAGAGCGCCAGTTCCCCACCAGCCCCCAGCTCTGAGCTCAGCCCCGCCCAGCCTGCTGAGAACACCCATGGGCTGAGGAGCAGGCGGGGCCTAGAGGGGGACAAGGGGGCTCTAGGGGCACAAAGCCACAGAGACAAGGAGGGAGGCAGGCACCTGGACGGGGCGGGCAGAGCTCGCCATGGCTGCCTCTCCAGCCACCTAGCCCAAGTTGGGGCTGGTCAGTCTGTCCACAAGGGGTTCTAGGCTCCAGCTGAGCACGTGATGCTGGGTCCTGGGGACAGGCCAGGCCCAGTCTCGGCCCCCCTGGATGATGGACACCAGATAACTAAGAGGGCGACATGGGAGCCACTCGGGGAGCTGCGCGAATGTAGAACAGGGAGCCGCTCAGGCTGGGGGAGGTGCCCACATGCCCGCAGCCGCTGCGTCCTCTGGGGGCCACACACCACATCCCATGACGATTAAAGGCCTGGCCCTGCTGTTCAAGGACAGGACACACTGCCACCTGTTCACTGGGCACGGCCACTCCTCACAGAGCTCTGCCAGTAGGTGTTCCTGTCCCCTCCTTACAGGCGCGGGAGCTAGGAGGTGACCCATGAGCCGAGGTGGCAGTGTGGTGGGTGGCCCAGGGGCTGACTTGGGGTTTGCAAGGCTCCCCCACACAGGCCGCTGCTTCCTCTGCCCCCAAGGAGCTCCTCTCGGGTAGGGGCCGGGTAGGGGACGTCCTGGCCACCGGCTCCTCCCGCTGTCCCCCGCCACCCCCTTTGCCTCCCTCCACCACGCCTGTTCGGTTGGCTCTGCCCCAGGAGGGGAGAATCTGGGCGCCTCTGCCCGCTGGGAGGAAGTGGGAGGGTTCTCAGTTCATTCTTGGCTCCACAAGGAGCGCGCTTTGGCACCAGACACCCTGCCCAGGGGCTGCCAAGCAAGACTTCCCACGGAGAGGGACCACCGGGCGGACGGGTGGGGGCATCATGCCTCCTCTGAGAACAGGCCAGGCAGGAACCAGCCTCCTGGGGTCTGTGGCTCACAGACATGAAGCCACAGCTTTTAAATTTGGGGGTGTCCCCTGAGGGCCCAGCAGGTAGGGGTGTCGGTGCCTGCAGTGATCCCAGTCCTGGGGTCTGAGAGGGCCGGGAACCATGATGGCTCACCCAGCTGTGCTCACTGTGGGCCGGGCTCACTGCGATGCCCTGGAGGAATTCCTAGGACCCCCAGGTGGACACCCAGGTCTAGGGCTCCCCCTGGGCCCCAGGGCTCCCACCCCTGCCAGGACACGATGCACACACGTGTCTGAGTTCCAGGATTAGGCTTGACAGCCAGGCACTATATTTGGACACCACACCCTGGAGACATTGCAAGGCCACAGCGGTGGCTGGAAGGAAGGGCTTTTCCCTCCAGTGCACCCTTGGTCCCACCATCAGGCCCACCCAGAACACCGCTCTCAGTCCGCCCTGCCCAAGAAACCCTGTGTCTCCCTGAGGCCACTGGACTGATTTCACAAGGACCCCCACGGTCCCCCCACCCCACCCCAGGCTCCTGTACTGGGCTCACCCCCACCCACACATCCCACCAACTCCCTGTCTCCATCCAGACTTCCCCTTCCGTCTGTCCCCCTCCTATCTGTCCTACCTCGCTTGGAGCTGAGGGCAACACTGAGTGGGGGAAGGGCAGGGCCCTGGAACAGCCTGCACCACAGAACAGGGAGTGGCGGCGGGGCTTCGTTTGGGCGCCGAGCCTCAGTGCTTTTTCACCTGCAAACTGGGTACAGTGGTCTCCGGCTCAGAGCAAGCAGGTGTGAGCGCCCGTGCCCGGTAGAGGCAGTCACAGCGAGGCTGAGGAGCCCCCCAAGGCCCGCGCACCCCTTGCTTGCATGGCACTCTGGCCACACAGCTGCAGGTGAGCCTCCGCCTCTGACGGGGAGCCCTGTGCGGACAGGTGACATTTCTCAGTCTCCTCAGGACAAGGCCCAGCGTTGTGCGTGAGGGAGGGAGAAAGGGAGGGAAGGAGAGAGAGAGGAAGGAAGGAAGGAAGGAAGGAAGGAAGGAAGGAAGGAAGGAAGGAAGGAAGGATTGGCCTCCTAACCCGATGGGCCCGCTGAGGTGCCAGCAGCTGAGACGTTCCCCGTGGACTCAGCCTGCGCCTGGCTCCAAACAGGCTACAGGATGTGACAGAAACGGCCCTGCTGGTCTTGTTGGATGTGCAGGCTACCAGGCCAGAGGGACAGGGACACCAAGAAATGACCCCCCACCTTCAAGAAATGAACCCAGCAGGAGGCAGAGCTCAGTGCCCCCAGGACTGGACGCGCAGAAGGAGCTGCCCAGGGGCCTGAAGTGACCACCAGGAAACTGCGGCAGAAGCCTGGCTGGTGCCTGCTGTCCCTGCAGGAACCCTGCCCTGGGGCCTGGGGGACAGGGCCATTCCTGAGGGGCCCCTCCCTCCTGGGAAAGGCAGAACGAAGCCCGGGTCTCGTCTCCAGCAGGCAGAGGTGGCAGCCTCGCTTCTGCCGTGCCAGATGGTCCGGGGCAGGGTGGACGAGAGGGCTCTGGAGCCACTGGCATGGGTTCAGACCCCGCCTGCCCCCTCCCTGTCGGTTTCCTGACCCTTGAAGACCCTCCCCAGGAGGGGGGTGTGGTCTCCAGGGTGGGTGGCCTGAGTCCCCCAGGCTCCTGAGAAGGTGACCTCTGGGCAGAGTAGCACTGTCCTGGCACAGCTCATTGTGCCACCAGGAGAGGGGGCCCTGGTTGTGGCTTCATGTGCCCTGACAGTTTCTTGTTCTGTCCTCACCTTGGGCAGAAGGCCATGCCAGCTGGAAGGGTGGTCTCTCGCCAGGTTCCTGAGGGGAGGCCCTAATACCAGGTGGAGTGTTGGAGCCGGGGGCCAATCCCCACCTAGTGTTGGGGCTCACCCCCAGGAGTGGGACAGGCCCCCCCACAGCCCCTGCTAAGTCCTTAGCAAACAGTTCTGCTGTGCCAAACTGAACATCTGGTTCTGAACCCCTTCAAGGTGCCACGTGCCCTCACTCCACTTTTCAGAGGAGAACCGTGACGGAGATGGGGCAGGAGCAGGCCACCCTGGCCCCAGGGCCTGCTGACACTTTGTCTGCCTTCCTAGGAACACGTGCCCATGGAGGAGTGGAAGCACGGGAGATGCTTCCAGAGGTCCACGAGGGTTTTCCGTGACTCAAAACCATCCTGGGGCGCAAGCCTGGGCCTTGGAGCAGCCAGTGCACCAGAAGCACGCAGGGAAGTAAGTGTCTCTGAGACCTGCAGGGAGTCAGACCTTCCCGGCTGCCGGGACTGACTGGAGGGGGTCGGACACCGGTGCTGCCCGTCAGCCCACATCCCCGGTGGTCCTGGCTGCACAGGGTCTGAGCACGTGTGTCTTGAGAGCTGCCCAAAGGGCCCCCCACCGGAGGCCCCCTGCACAGTCCCAGGGGCTCTGGGCCGAGTCCTGCCTGCTTCGCACTTCCACTGTTCCTGCCAGGTCCCCCGGCTTTGTCAGCCTGCATCAACCACATCAGAAAGGAGGAGGTCATATTAAAAAAATAAAATATCTTCTGCCTTCTCTGATAACATGATAAAAACCCAGAGACAATGGAACAACAGCTCCATGAACTTCACAAACCGAGGCTGCTCAGTGTCGATTTACTATCCTGCCAACCTGTCGCCCAGGTACGAAGGCAGCAAAAAGCTCCTTAGAAATGTTTGGATTCTGAGAACGTGTTAATCACATGGCGTATTTCTAGGATCCACTTCACAGAGTCGCGTGGATTTAATAGCTACTTGTAAAAGGGAACGATGATGTTAAAAAATAATGAGCCGTGTTTGAATTAACAGCCTAATTGCAAAGATAAGTGACCAAGAGCCCTGTCAGACAGAGGGTTGTTACTTATACAGGTCAGAACAAGGCAGTGTAAGAAATAAAACTGAAACGGATGACAGAAAGGAAGAGATTTTAGGACAGTAACTGAAATCTGTGAGGAGATGGGGGAGGGGGAGAGAGGGAGGGGAGAGAGACCGGGAGAGATGGAACTCCTTTCATCCAGCAAAGGCCGGAAACGTGGTTTGGGAGGTAAGGACATCGCCACAGGAATCAGAGCATCACTGTTTCATGTTTCACAGCTGGCTGAGGGAAAATTAACATGCCAATAGTTCAACCTCATTTAAACGGTAAAGGAAAATGTACATATTTCAATAGTGGGGGAGAAAAATATCAGTGTGGGAAGATAAAAATCAAAACGAAAGATGGAATGCCAGAAGATAGAAAGTAAAGGACAAATAGGAAGTAATTTCCTTTGGTACAGGGCTTGTCACTCTCCAGATGAAAAACCAACTCCAGCAATATGATGTTTGCAAGAGAGGTCATTAGAATTACCTCAGAAGACTAAAAGGAGTTATCGGTAAACTTCAAGTCATTGAAATACTGGGATTTCAATGTTAATATGAGGCAAAGAATAATTTAAAGCAAAAACCATTCAACGTGATAAGGAGAGATGTAATGGTGTTTGGTTGATAATGACGGCATAATGACATGGAATCTAAGTGCTATGAAAATGGAGCAAAATGTATATGTAAAACCCTGCTAGAAAAAGGAAACAGAAACAATCACTATGATTAGAACTGAAGAATCTAATATTTCATCATCCAGCACACAAAAATGCAGAAACACATAAACTTGCTGAATAACACGACAACGCAGAATTCGTGGTTGTTTTGGTGGAAACGAAACAGAATGAACAGAACACACTTCAGGTATTCATGGTATGTTCACAGGAGGTCATCACACACCAGATCTCAAAGAAACATCTCAGTCACAACACAGAAGCGGAAATTACGCTCTTATTTCATTCACTACGTCAAGAGAAGAAGAGATTAAGAACCACACAGAAAGAAAACATATGAGAATTAAAATAAACTTGCCTAAGGGTAAAACTGTCTTACAAAGGAAGTCAAGTAACTGTCTTTTAAGAAAATCAATGGAAAAAAAATGGACATATCAAAATCTACACAAAGTGATGGATAATGTCCTTAGGGAGAAACGTCACAGCTTTAAATGCTTTTTATTATGTTTTTAAAAAGGTGAGAAAAATGATGACCTAAATAAACATCTAAATTATATCTTAAGAAAGAAGCAAGTAGTTCTTTAAAAATGAAAAGAGAAGGAAAAGTGAAAGACAAAAGTTAAAGCCAAACATTTTAAAAAGACATTTTCTGAGTAAAACCTAGCCCATTCTCTCAAGACTCTAAAAGTGGGCAAGATTACAGAAAAAGTGGGCAGCCTCATTTCCCTTTGATGAAGGAGGTGGCCTTGAAACAAAGAAAAAAAAGGAGAAAAACTTACAGATAAAACAAAACTTGAATACATAGGCTACTGAACATTTAAAGGAATATTACATGTCATCATGAGTTAGTGAGAAATCTGAGGGAAACAGACTGAATAAACAAAGCTGAAATACAAATAGCAAACAAGAAAGTCAAAATTAACCCATCGTGGAGGAAGAAACTAGAGGAAAAGTCCCCGAAACTACATAGATCTGATGGCTTTAGTGATGAATTCATTCAAACTTCCGAAGAATAAGTTCTCACATCACATAAATTATCTCCCACCCTGACTCCAACCGTCATCTGGCACGTACATGCCCCTGCGCACATGTGATCCTGATCCTAACACCTAGTTAAGGACACTCATGAAGGGGACAGTCAGGAACTGTTCATGAAGCAAACAGTACGAAACGCGTGTTACTGGGGAGGAAAAGAGGGTCCCACAGAGTTCACGCAGCCATGAAGTCAGCAGGATTCGTGCCCAGCCGGGTCCCACTCAGAGCCCCATATTTGGTCCACTTGCTCCATGAGGGTTTTTCTACTAATTGCTAAAAGTCAGTACCCAAAGTGACAACCTATCAATCCAGCTAGGCCAGCTGCCCATCCCCAGGACACATGGGCCCCAAGGTGCTCCCATGGAGAGGACCTGTACGTGAACGGCTCTCCCAAGTTGACTAATCGATTGGCCAGTCAGTTAGAAACTCAGTATGACTTTTTATGGAATTTGGCAAAATGGTTCTTTGGTTAGTTTGGAGAACTAGGCAGAAAATATACCAAAGAAAGCAAATATAATGTGAAATATGATGAAGACAAACACTCTAAGAAAGGATGAGGTCTTCTAAATTGTAGAAAATATTATAAAGCCATGGTTAACCTAAGTGGTCGGGTATGGCTCCAAAATGTTAAGTAAAAATTAACTGAAACAGAAATGCGAATGCACACAAGAATGCATCGTGTGTTTAGCTGAGCATGTCAAGACAGAGGAGGGAAGAAATGAGATTTTAAAAATTGTGTTAGGATGATTGAGCTGGAAGGAAATGAATTCTAATTCATGTCTTAATGTAACTACCCATAGTTACATTATTTCAAAACACAGAACAACTAAATAGAAACAGATCATAATACTGTAGCCATATAACTCTCAAAATTGCAAGAATTGAATTTGTGGAACAGATAGGACTGTGCCAAAACCACAGACCTGAGCGGTGGAGACACACATGTGTTCAACGTATAACTAATTAAATAAAACATGGAATGTAAATATCGAAAGAGACACAAATTGAAACACGAAGAGAAAATATTTACAACAAAATGACAAATAGCTCATCTCTACAAGAGCCAAGAGTTCGCAAAAGACTAAAAATACCACCCCCATGACTCAAACGATAAATAGCAAATAGCGAAGGTTATGGTCAGACAATTTGCACTTGAAAAAAACAAATTGCCAACAACTGTCAGAGAAAATAGCTCAACCTTCCAACAGCCAAAGATGGGCAAATTACAACACAAGAGAAAACCTCATTTAAACCTGCAAAAATTAAATCTCCACAAACTCAGTACTCATGAACCTAGGGGGAACTACAATAGCAGGAAGCCAGAAATGGCTCAACATAAGTAGGACTGAGAAGTCAGGACACGTGACTGCGCTGGGCTGTCCCCACCAGGCCCTGGCACCGAGGGGAGCTGGCCCTCCCTTGCTACCCAAAAGGCGTGTCCATTTGAGAAGGTGCGTCCTTCATTTTTTGGCTGGAAGGAGAGGGGACTCAGGCCTCGGAAGCATCTGTCCCAGGGGATGAAGTCCCATAAGACACTCGGGCAGAAAAGTGTCCTCAAAGTGTGCATGGGAGGCGGGCTGCTGCGCATAGCTCCCTGGAGGCCATCCCACAGTGGACCGGGAGTGTCCCTGGCCCCGTGTGTGCTCGGGACATGTCTACCAACGGATGGATGGATCCCGGGAGGCCCCGTGAGTGGGCTTTTGGGGCCTGTGGGGGCAGGGTGAGTGCGGGGAGCGGGGGAAGGTCAGCATTAGGACGGGACACTTGCTCTGGTCCCCCACCAGGTGACTCCGCCACACACAAGCCACAAGACACTACACACCTTCATCCCTGTCTGCTTCTCTGCCACTCCGTGCTGCCCTGTCCCCTCCATGTGACAGCTCCAAGCGACAGCTGTCAATGAGGTGAGCACGCCTGGCCTGGCTCCCTGCACAGCCGAGTCCCCTCTGCACAGCGTGGACAGTTCTGGGGCTTTTCATGCTGTTGGGAGGGTCCCAGCACTGTGTCCAGGGGGCAGATGAGGGCGGAAGGCGCCCTGCAGAGAGCCCCCCGTCACCAGGATGAGTTCCACCAGGATGAGTTCCTCCACCTGCCGCCCTGTTTCTGACCTTGGACGTCCTGACACACAGGCCTGATTTCATCCCCAAACGGAGGGGGTTGCGAAACAGGGCAATTAATCATTTGACGGGAAGAGACGGCACAGCAGGCCCGGTGCTCAGTGACCACTGTGTCTGGGGAGCATCTGCGCCCTCTCCCAGGGCCAGAAAGACACAGCACTGGAGATGAAGGGAAGCTGAGGACAATGCAGTGGCCCTTGGGCGTGGAAAACTAGGGGCCTGCAGACCTCACTGGCTTCTGGCTTCCCCGTACCACGAGGGATTCCTGGGCACTTGGCCTCTGTGGACGCATTTCCCTGGGATCTCTCTGAGAAAGGAAATGGGGTTCCTCCTCCCAAGCCCCCTAGCTCAACAGGTGGGCGTCCCCAGGCCCTCTGGGGATCATCCTCAGAGCCCGCCATGGAGCAGGAATGCCGACTCCAGGCAAACCCCAACTCTAAGGGCCCCCCACCTCCTAAAGGAAGACAGTCGTTCTGGCTGGTGGGATACAGCCAGAGGGGTGCCTGCTGGCGGGGTGGGGCTGTGTGCCTCGATCCGAGGACCTCCCCACCCCCCACCCACTCCAAGGCCTCAGAGTGTCCCTCTGACTTCTCCCATATCTGCCTGCTGCAGGGCTGGCTCTGGGCACATAGAGGAGGACAGTGGATTTCCAGACCCTTCCTCCTCCTCTTCCCCCTCCGTTGTGAGCACAGATCTGGGTGCACAGTCCCAGATGGCGCCTTTCTTTCTTTGCCAGGTCATAGGTCCCATTGCCCAGCCCCGGCTCTGCTGCCCGGTCAGCCAGGCTGAGCTCCTGAGTCCGGGCGAGGGGCCTGACAGGCCTTTGTCATTGCTGTCCTCACCAAGACATCCGCTGGCTCACAGCCGGGCCAGGGGTGGTGCTGTGGGCTCGTGGTGCTGCCTGCAGACCCTCCTCCAGCAGGAGCAGCGGCGTCCCTGCAGGCTCTGCTGAGATGCCCTCTAGGCTGAGACCAGGAAGGTGTCTGAGTGGGTGGAGGACAAGGGTCTGCCCCTCTCCCTCCGCCCACCCAGCAAACACTGAGTCCCAGGATGCCTCCCTGTCACAGCCTGGGCCTCTGTCCACTGCCTGGGCGGGGCTGCTCTGGCCTCTCCCAGCAGCCTGACCCTCGCAGAGTCCAGGGTGGCTGCTGAGAGCTCCAAGCCCAGCCCAGGTGGTCCTCCCCACTGCCCACAACCCCCCACAGGATGGTGGCCCCTCCACCTGCACACACGCCGTGAAGACTTGTGGGGAAGGTGACATGAAGCCCTGAGAGGCGGGCCCTGGGGAGGCCGAGGCGAACACCCTGCCCCAGCTACTGAAAGCTGTGTGCCCAGAGTTCCCTGCGGGCCCAGGGGACAAGAGCAGTGTCCTCCGCAGACCAGCCTGGCTTCACAGGGAGTGTGGGCGGTTGTCCTGGCAGAGCCCCTCCTTGGAGGGCACCTGGGACAGAGGGTGAGTCTGGGCTCTGGCGACACATGAAGGATTGCCCATCAAGGTGTGCATGGCAGCGGGGCCTGGGCATCTGTGCCAGGTCCTCCCAATAAGAATGTGGCCCACGTACTCGTGGGCACCGGGCAGGTCCCAGGGAAGATGAATCCCCCAGGGGCCACAGCCAGCTCTGGAAGCCCAGGCTGCGCCGGAAGCCAGGGGTCCCGGCGGGGCTCTGGTGACCAGCTTGCAGGCACCCTGGGCATGGCCCATCCTGAGGCCTCAGGGAGGTGGGCTCAGTGCAGCAGGACCCCCGGGGAGAGTGACAGGCCACTGTCCCAGAGAGACCCCGGGGGTTGAAGAAAGGTGCCTCCCTCTCAGTTCCTGTTGGAATTCAAAACAGAAGCAGCTGTTTCAATGGCGGGCCACTGACTCTTGACGGGTCACACAGAGAAAGCCTTTTGTTCCCACAGCAGAGGCGACTCTCAGCAGGTGGCGGGCAGGGGTTGGGGAGGGGTTCCCAACCGTGGGTCAGCGCCCTGCCTGAGTAACTGCGCTGTAGTCGGCACGCTAAACATTTGTTCTAGGTGCTTCCATTAACACGCTGTGCTGCTGCCCCTCCCTGCGGCCACAGGCCCCTCCTCACTGTGGGGCCGCTGCTCGGGCTGGGATGGAGGGCTCTTCATTGCCCATCACGGGGTCAGCACAGCAGAGAGGGACCCCCCAGGGAGGCAGGCCATGGGGACCGGGGCTGTGGAACCCAGGACTGTGTAACTGACACTGCTGTGAGCAGAGGCAGACATGGTCAGCATTTACAAGCCCGGAAGCTTTAGGGCGGGGAGAAGGAGGCGCCTGGACTGGCATGAAGGTCAAGGTGGGGTCCCCGGGGGCCGCTGAGCTGCGAGGACTGCGCCACCTCTGACATCTTTCCCCTGCTCCAGGTGACACCTCAGAGCCTGCCCCTGTGCAGGAGGGGGCACCGGGGGTCCTCTGACCTCTGCAACCCGCCCCGCCTTTCTTGTCTTGGGGAGGAAGCCTGACACGCGGCCCCTTTGAAACCCACCATTTTCTAGTTCCCCGTGTTCGAGACTCTTCTCCTTCCTGTCCTGCTCGTGTCTCCCTCCCAGCACTCAGGAAGCTCCCTGGACATGAGCCTTCCTGAGGACACATTTCTCTTGTTCTCTACAGCTCCCTCAACTCGATTAGATTCCCAGTTAATACACTAAATTACATTAAGTTTCCATTAGAAACCAGGGCTGCAGTTTAATGAGCTAACCCCGGGGACATGCTGGGCTTGGCCTGGTGCACGGAGGGGACCTGCTCTGCTGAGCCCATCTGCCCTGCGTCCAGCCCAACTGCCTGGCTCTCTGCCTGTCCGCCCCTCACCTCAGGGCCCTGCTCCCCTGCTGGACGCTGCACCCCTCACTGTGAGGGTCCTCCCACCTGGACACGTGGTCCCTCCCCCGGCTGTGCCGAGCCTTCTCTCTGGCGCCCGCTTCTCCTCTCCTGCCACCCAGTCATTTGGACTGGAAAGTCGGCCCTTGGCTCAAGCACCAGGCAAGTGGGCCTCACCAGGCCTGCTGGACAATAGCAGGGGCCGAGATGGCCGCCGAAGGCCAGCACCCACCTCCCAGAGAGCCACGCTCATACAAAGACAGGGCACGCCACACCTCCCAGGCCACCTCGTGCCTTCGGCAGTGTCAAGAGCTGGGACTTTGGACTCAAAGAGACCTCACCAGGGCAGACAAAGTGGGGATCGCAATAGTTCTGCGTCCCGCCGAGCTTGCTGCTTACTTCGATGAGGTAACATGTTAAGCGCTTAGGCCTAGCACGTAGGAAATGCTTCATAAACACTAGCTGTCATCGTGAACCCGTCTTGGAATGAGGTAAGTGGTAACGAAGTAAACGCTCAGTAGACGGAACCCACTGCTGGTTCTGGAGCAGAAAGTGATGTTATAGAAGCAGGTGACGCGAGGAAGGTTTGAAAAGGGGGCTGGTTTAGAAAGGGCAACGTGCACAGGGAAGTTTGCTACAGGACGGCGGTGGCAGCTCAGGTCCCTGGGGGCAAGACGGCCTTTTCATAAACCGGACAGCACCCCTGGGAAAGGTGACATTCGCTCCACCGTTCACACCGCTACCGTAATAAACTCCAGGCAGAACGGGAGTTTCGGTGTGACACGGAAACCATGCAAGCTCGAGAAGGAAACACGGTGGATTCCTCTTGAACCTGGGTGTAGAGAGAGGCTTTCCAGCTGTGGCTCAGATCCAGAGGAGATAGGAGACGGATGCACGTGACTACGTGAACAAAATTACGTGGCAACAAGAACACCAAAAACAAAGTCGAAAAGCAACTGACCGACCGGGAGAAAACAGCTAACGCATAGTGCAAAGGCTGAGCATCTCTTCTAACATGTAAAGAACTCTTTAAAAGGGGCCATAAAACTGATAGAAACGGGAAAAGACATGAACAAACAATTCTCAAAAAGGGGTAAGAATGGCCCTCAAACACAGGAAAGATGTTGAGATTGGCTCATCCTTAGGGATGCAAATTAACACAGCCCTGAGACACCATTTCTCTGTTATCACCTGGGGAAAATTCCAAGGTCTGTGGGGAGGTACCCGCTCCCCACCACTGCTGGTGGGGATGAAACTGGTGTAGCCCTTCTGGAGCGGGGGTGGGGG
>NW_017731367.1:5771004-5787270 GCF_001890085.2 Hipposideros armiger | reverse complement strand
GGGTGGGGGGTTGGGGGGGTGGCAGGACCTAACCAACAACAGGTGCTCTTACAGCTGACCCGGCAATTCCACGTCTAGGACCGAACCCTGAAGACACCGCTCCAACAATATGAAAACGTTTGTGCCGACAGGTTCATTCATTGAACACTCCCTGAACCTGGAAAACAGTTCTAATGCCTTTTCTTAGGACAGCGGCTAAAAAACTAAGCATGGTGGGGTATGACCCAGCTGTAAAAATGAGTGAGGAGGCTCTTTATGCACTGATAAGGTCTGATTTACAGGATATACTGTTATGTGGAAAAAAAAAACAAAGCGCAAAAAGGATCTATTATACCACCCTTCATATAAGAAAGATTTAAGAAAAAAAGTACACACAGTTGCTCATTTGTGCAAAAGAAATACAAGAAGGAAAAAGCTGACACTAATGAGATCGGTTACCCAGAGGCAGTGGGTGGAGACGGGGTCAGGGGAGCCATGGTGCTGGGGCAACCTCTCTCGTGTAGCTTAGGCTCGCAGACTCCCAGGTGATGGTCAGTCAACCTGCCAAGGCTACAGCCCCGTTACTCAGCCAGACCCCGACCGGTGTAGCCGGGGGTGTTTTGCAGGTGTGGGTCACATCTATACTAAACTGGCTGTATGTCAAAGGGTATCTCTGATCATGTGTGTGTGGGGGGCTCGTCCAGTCAGTTGAAAGGCCGTCAGAGTAAGGTGAGAAATCCTGCCTGCAGGCTGCAGACCCAGCCTAGGACTTCCAGACCCTGCAACCTCGTAAGGCAATGCCTTGAAGTAACTACTGTTATATAGAGTGTTCCCTACAGCAAAGCTAAGGGGGAATTCACCCATGTTTTCATCTTGCACGTTTGCATGTTTCATAGGTTACATCAGAACCGCTGGTATGAATGTGTGTGTGCGTGTATGTGTGTGTCTTTATCTGTATCGTATCTGTACTGTATCTGTATCTGTCCCTTTGTATATATCCTTGCCTCTACACACCATTCGTAACAAAAGGAACCGGGGCTCCCTGGAGAAATGGATGGTCCGGAGCTGGGGCAGGAAAGTCCGAGATGAGCCTGGCACATTCGTGGTACCATAAAGTAAGGAAGTGCCCCCAAAAGGGTGGGGGCATGTCAAGAAAACAACAACAACAAAACCACGTAAAGCCAGTTGGAAGGCGCTCTCACAGCCAAAGCTGGGACAATGTACAGACCCTTGTGATGACACTGGACCCAACCAGATAGTCTGGGGTAATCTCGGCACCTCTAGGTCAGCTGGTTAGCAACCTTAGTTCCCTCAGCAATCCGCTTCCCCTTTGTCAGGTAACACGTGTCGGGCAATGTAACATACGGGTATTTGCAGGTTCTGCGGACTAGGACGTCTCGGGCCAGGATTCTGCCAACCCCAGACCCCAGCTGGAGGCCCCAGCTGACCTGCTGAGGTGCTGTTATAATGGGGGCTTTTGTTTCTTGCTCCCTCAATTAACTTGATTTTTTTTTTAAGTAAAACCAGTTTCCTAGCCACCTCATCCCACCCAATGCTTCTATTTCCAGCAGTATCACCATGAGGCTCTGATGTGTTGGGCCCGCGTGATCCTTATTACCATCCATGGGGTGGGAAGAGGGGCATTTTGACAGAAATACCCAGTTATTATACAAAGCAGAAGGGGTCCATGCCAGACACCCTTGGGGAGCTGTGGGCCACCTCATCCAGTGATAGCCTCCCTCCCACCACTCCAGGGAGCTCTGAGCCCTGAACAGGGTGTGAAGAACGGCCCTGGCCTGACCACGGGGACAAACAGGGACATCCCTGCAAGCTGGGGCTCCTGTCACAGACACTAGGCCACCCAAGGCCACCCAAGGCACTAGGCTGTGCTCTCCGTGGTCCCCCAGATGCCTACACCTGGAGGGGGCCAGCATCTCAGACTCGATGTGGCCCACATGGGCCCCTCCATCTCTTGATGCCTCAAGGACCCCCCGTACAAGAGCCCTGGTCATCACAAAGCCGCCTCCTCCCGCCCTTCACTGCCCACACTCACGGTCACTGGTCCCTCCCTCCCTCTCACGTGGTCCCCCCACCATGGCCACATCCCATCATGCTGGACTGTGGTGAGGAACCGCTCACCAGGCCCTGCGGCCCCAAGGCCCCCATCCCCGCCACGCCCCTCCCACCAGGGGACACACAGGACTCACTTGATGGTTTTGCCCCAGTCGCACCACAGTGTCTTCCCGATGGCCTCCATGTCCACCTTGAACGGTGCGAGGCAGAGCTCCTGGAGGAGGGCGCCGTAGTCGGCATCCTGGCAGGCAGTGGCCATGAAGAGGTGATGCACTGCAACGACAGTGTGTGGGGACGGTCACCTTCCGGCCTCGTCCCCGCCCACCGGTCACCTTCCGGCCTCGTCCCCACCCACCGGTCACCTTCCGGCCTCGTCCCCGCCCACCGGTCACCTTCCAGCCTCGTCCCCGCCCACCCTTCCCGGCCTTCCCTGAGGGCTGCGGCTCTTCTGTCCATCAGGGCTGTCATCCCCAGCTGACAAACTGTGACATGACATAGTCACACCTTGATAAATCACTCCCACCTTGATAAATACAGGATCAAAATGAAAAAACTGTTGGTCAAGCAGTGCACTGCACCGATCGAAATTCACTCACTTCCCCAAAGCTCTGGTGGCCGCCGGGCAGGTGGGACAGCCTTCCCCCTGGGCCCCCGCACCCCAGGCTTCCACTTCCTCTTCAGGCCCAAGGTCCCCTTTCTCTGTCTGTGGGGCAGGCGTCCTTTGCACCTCCTGTTTGGGGCCCAGCTGTTGGTCACCTCTACGCCCCCAGGCTATGCTGGGTCCTCTGCTCGGCTGCTCCACCTGCCCCACGGAGACACCCCAAGAAAGCCTGCCTGCAGAGGAAGCGAAGGCCAAGGCTCTGGGAAGAAACTCCGAGCCACCCGTCCAAGCCAGCCTCATCCCAGGGTCGCCCCTCCGATGGTCCTGAACCCCTCACTGCTCCCAGCACCCACCCGGTCTCCCCATTGAAACGCGTTCCCCTGCAAACCCAAGGCCTACACTGGACCTGTCCTCCTTGTCTGAGGTCTCAGCTGCCCCCGACTTTCTCGGCACCTCATTTAGGTGGGTAGAATGTTACTTTTCTTTTCTGAGAACTGTTTCTTCCGCCCTGTCATCTCCCACTCTTTTCTCTCTCTCTCTCTCTCTCTCTCTCTCTCTCTCTCTCTCTCTCTCTCTCTCACACACACACACACACACACACACACACACACACACACACGTCCTCCCTGGCACCCAGCAGCTCTGCACGTTAATATTAGTCAAATGAACGAGACGGCGACTCCTGCTTCATCAGTGGCCATTCTGTGTGGGGGTGAGGCGGGCGCCTCGGGCTGGCCCCAAGAGGGTCAGGAAGCTCAGGGGACCCCCCCTCCTGTTCGGGAAGGGTCCGTTTTAGGGAGAATGAAGATGACCGTGCATCTCAGTCAGGGCTCTCGGGTGAGCCCCACTGGGGTGGACATGACACTGAACAACAGCCTATTACAAGGATGTTGGTGACTCCGCAATCCCGAGTCAGGAAAACAGGCTGCACAGAGCCAGTCCCCAGGGCCAGGCAGTGCCACCTCCTCAGGTGGGGTCCCCAGCAGGGGAGTGCTGGGGCCCTGAGTGCCACTGTCCCCTCCACCAGGTTGGAATGAGCTCTGAGAAGGAAGTCCCCAGTCCCCAGTCCCCAATCCCTCCTGTTCAAGTGCCACCCCTGCCCCCATGTATTCAGGTCAGTCTCCTCCTGTGTCCTCTGGGCCACAGACCACAGACACCTGCCTCCCTGTCCTGCCGCCTCGGCGCTCACGCTAGGGCAGGTCTGCCCCCTGGCCGTGACCCTGGCCTGGCTCTGGGCTGGTCCCCCTGGATGCCACACCTCTCACTTCTCTCTCCCACCGAGGGCGGGACCCCCGCTCCGTGGGGACGGAGATCCCCCACCTTCCTTCCTGCCCTGGGCGAGCAGAGCCGGGCCTTATTCTTTGCAGTTCCTACAACTGGGATGAGCGGGGCCAGCTGCTGCGGGGTCTGGGAACCACTCATCATTTAGGAGAATGACACACTTTTTTAAACCAGCCTGACGTGGCTTCTTTCACTGGAAACAGAGACATCACAGTTTTAAAACTGAATAAAATTGCCAAAAGTTTTGAAACCAGCTGTTTGGGTTCCACTGCTCTGTGACCGCAAATTCTAGCATTCATCACTCACGCCTTAGAATGCATTCCTTCCTCCGCGTGTCAGGACAGGAGCCTCCCTGGAGTGTGCACCACTGGGAACCCAGGGCTCCTTTGGGGGTTCAGAGGAATGCTCCCTCCCCCCACAGCAGGAGAAAGCCCCTGAAATGAGGAGAGAGGGCAGCAGCACAAAGCCGTGGGGTCCCTCAGGACAGCAATGGGGACAGAGTCAGGGCGGCCCAGCTCCCCACGGGGCGCTCCATCTGGTCCTCCAGCACCTGGAGCCTAAGGAGAGGTGAGGGCCCGGCCGTGTGAACCTGGAGGGTCTCGTCTTAGGTCGCCCTTGGTCTGGGCCTGCACACCTGGCAGGGGAGCCCGTCCTGTTGCGGCTGATTTCATGTTTGCAGAGAGAGAACCACAGACCCCAAATCCTCCTCCTCCCAGAGCTGGGGGGATGGCTGGGACGACAGGGAGGGGTGTGGGGAGTGTGTGGGGGGGTGGGAGGTGAGGAAGGGCCAGCGGCTGGGAGGCCTGCTGGTCTGAGTGACAGGCTGGGGGCTAAAAACAGAGCCCCTGCTGTGGCCCTAGAGCTGGGAGGGGGGGTGTGGGGGGGGGACGTGGGGAGCTCATGTGCCTCCAGAGACCGCCCCCCTCCACCCCCCTGCCCCCGGAACCTTCCAGGCCAGGCACAGAGGAGGCCTCAAGGCCTCACTGGACTCAGGCAGGCCTCTTCTTCACCAGCCACAGTGTATCTGAGAAATGGGAACCTCAAAATGGGAACCCACAGGACACTCAGGGGCCTCTGACCCCAGGGGCCACAGGGGCGAGGAGGAGGGGACAGGAGGGGGAGGGGACAAAGGGCACTTTCAGAGGTGATGGGTAGAGACACACACTGTCTTGAGTCCACATGTGTGTGCATGTATGTCAGAACCTTCCAAACTGCACCCTTTAAATACATTCATGCATTCTGTGTCAGTTATACCCCAATAAAGCTGCTTATGAATAATAAATTCAGAGGAAATGTCAAGAGTGGGTTATCGCCCAGCGGTGCCATTATGGGCGATCTTTCTGCCTCCCGCTGTCCTCTATTTTCCACAGGTTAAAAAACACACAATTTATAAAATATTGTCTCTGTAGGCCAGCCAGAGCTTCTAATTGCCACTGGAAAACCCTTGCTCTGCAGGTTCTCGTGAATCATTTTCTGCTCACCCCGCCGGGCCAGTGGACTGAGAACCACCCACTTCCTACTCTCTTGGTTACAGCCAGTCCAGAGCCAATCCCCTGTCACCGAGTGCCCCAGACAATGACGTAAACAGAATTCGGTTCGAACACGTTGCCCTCAGCCTTCCTTAGCCTGTTCTGAAAAAAAGAAAACCAAAACCAAAATGACACAAACCGAAAAAGAAAAAACTATGTGTCCAGTAAAAACTCCTACTCAGCCCTCCAGGCCTGGCGAACCATCACCCCCGCTGCCCTGCCGGCACAGCGCTCTCTGAGCGCGTGCGCTGCTCCACAGTGTAAGTGCCAGGGAAACCCTTCAATCGCCAACTATGGACCTGGAGCCCGCACTTCCTCCACCCGGCGCCAGCCCTCAGTGGGCTCTGGGAATGTTGGGGGCTGACGGCACCATGAACGAAGGAGTAGGTATGCTGGAGGACATCGCGCTCCTGGCCACTGACCGCTAACTTTCCGGGTCTGTTCTGGCTTCTAGAAATCTCCAAGTGGTTTGGGCCTCAACTGCTTCAACCAAGGTCTCCAGAGATGGCTGTCTGCCCAGCCTGTCAAGCACCTTGTGAGTTTTGTCCTCCAGCAGTGGGCATTCGGACAGTGATCCGATACCATATTGTACCTTGGTACCTGATGATATCTGTCTATGAGAGCCACCATCTATCGGGTCTTCGGAAAAGTCATGACACACGTTTGTGACAGATGGTGCTAGTTCATTTTTGGAAATACTAGAGTCATTCGCATCTATGTTATTGCTATGTCATTTGACAGCTGACAGTTCTAGCTTCATTCTAAAAAAAAAAAATTGAGCAATTTGGTTGAGTTTTGGAGATTTTACAACAAGTTGAAGATGGAAGACCAAACTGTGTTTTCCCCATATTTTATTGTTTTACTTCCATAAAGGGAAGAATGCACGTCAAGCTTGTCATAAGTTGCATAAAGTTTATAGTGACAATGCTCTATAAGAACGTCAGTGCCAACAATGGTTCACGAAATTCCATGCTGGTGATTTTGATCTCAACGACACTCCTTGGTCAGGGAGGCCCACCGAGGTTGATGATGACAAAATAAAGGCATTGATCGAGTCAAACCCACATTACACAACACAAGAGATTGCAGAAACATCGACCATTCATCATTCAAGCATTCATGACCACCTGAAGAAGCTGGGATTCATAAGCAAGCTCGATATTTGGGTTCCGCATGAACTCAAAGAAGTTCATTTGATGGCGCGTATAAACATCTGCTATATGCTCATTAAACATGAGGAAAATGATTTGTTTGAAGCGACTGATAACTGGTGATGAGAAGTGGATTGTTTATAACAATGTGGCGCGCAAACAGTCTTGGTCCCGACGTGATGATTCACCTCAAACGACATCGAAAGCAGACATTCATCAGAGGAAGGTTATGCTCTCAGTGTGGTGGGATTTTAAAGGTGTCGTGTTTTTTGAGCTCCTACCAAGGAACCAAACAATCAATTCAAATGTTCCTGTCAGCAATTGGACATTTTGAATGAATCCATCAACCAGACTCACTGCAACCACTGGTGTCCTTCAGGGATACACAATGTCATCAGAGGAGGGCAAAGGGATTTTCTTGATTTTATAAACTAATTTTCACATCTCACCTGTTAAAGCAGTCTATTTCTGCATATGTGTAGGACAGTGCGGTGTCACAGGTGTGTAACAAACAGATCACTGAGCAGTGGCTGGAGCGCATGTCCCGGGTACTTTACTGACAGGTGTGAGGAGCCTGAAGATGACCTGTCGGGACAACGAAGGTCCAGACCCGAGGGCGGAGTTCCAGCCCATCTGAGCACCCGCTCCTGCCACCTTATCATCTGGCGCGCCTGAAGCAGCCCTCAGTCACCATGCTCCAGCCTTGGTGGGCTGCAGGCCCCTGTGCCACCTGGTCCCCGGGCATCGCCCCACCTGGTCCCCGGGCATCGCCCCACCTGGTCTCTGGGCATCGCCCCACCTGGTCCCCGGGCATCGCCCCACCTGGTCCCCGGGCATCGCCCCACCTGGTCCCCGGGCATCGCCCCACCTGGTCTCTGGGCATCGCCCCACCTGGTCCCCGGGCATCGCCCCACCTGGTCCCCGGGCATCGCCCCACCTGGTCCCCGGGCATCGCCCCACCTGGTCCCCGGGCATCGCCCCACCTGGTCTCTGGGCATCCCCCCACCTGGTCCCCAGGCATCGCCCCACCTGGTCTCTGGGCATCGCCCCACCTGGTCCCTGGGCATGCTCCCACCTGGGTCCCCCGGCTCAGTGTCTGGTGTTTGTGTTTCGCCACCAGCCCTCTCTCTTCAGGAGGGTCCCCCCCCAGAAGCTTTCCATCCCTGGCAAGAGAAGTTCCCACCCACCGCCACCCTCTGGGCAGCCAATCAAGGGCTGAGAGAGAAGAGGAAGAAGTCGCCCTGGCCCCCGCGGCCCTTTCACGTCCCCTTCAAACAGCAGCTTGCTCCAACGCAGGTTCTCCTGACTGTTACCTGGTTTTGCTCCTCCTGGTGAGGCTGCAGCTCCAGCGCACTGCCCCTTTCTCGGGCCCAGAGATGCTGTGTCCCTCCTGCCCTCCCCTCCTCAAAGTGCCTGCTCTGTGCTGGGTGTGGAGGAGCTACCTGTTAACGTGTCCCATGAATCGACAAGAAAATGGGACACTAAGTCAGGTAGAAGTGACGCCCAAAAGGTGGGCAGTGGCGTCAGGCAATATGAGACTAAACCATGATCGGCCACAATATCACCCCTGATAAAGTTAAATTCCACCTGAGAAGCGGTGATGGCGTCTCACGCCCAGGACGGCTACGGTCAAAATGATAGAGGAAGTGAGGCGAGGCTGTGGAAAGTGGAGCCCTGGGCACAGTGGTGGGACGTGAAATGATGCAGTCTCAGGGGACAGTGTGGAGGTCCCTCAAAAAATTAAACTTAGGAGTACCATGTGATCCCCAAATTCCACTTCCGGGCACACACCCCATAGAACTGAATGCAGGGTCTCAAAGAGACACTTGCATACCCACGCTCAGAGCAGCATCACTCTCTAACAGTCAAAAGATGGAAGCGACCCAAGTGTCCATCGACAGACGGATAGACAACACGAGGGATTATCATTCAGCTTTAAAAAGGAGCGAATTCTCACACCTGCTCCAGCATGGATGGACCTGGAGGACATCGTGCTGAGTGACACAAGCCAGTCAGGGAAGGACGAATACCACGTGATTCTGCTCATAGGAGGCTCCGATGGAGTCAATTCATAGAGACACAGAGGAGCAGGGTGGGTGCCCGGGGCTGGGGAGGAGGGCGTGAGTATTTAATGGGGATGGAGTTACAGTTGGGAAGATGACAAAATTCTGGAGATGGACGGTGGTGATTGGTGGCACAGCCACGCGAATGTACCTAATGCCACAGAACGGTACATTCAACTGGCTAAGATGGTAAATTTTATGTGCATCCTATAAGCATTAAAAAACACAGTGAATGGGATAAAGAAGGCCCCACTATTAGAACTCGCCATGCAGCCGTGCTGGGAGGGCCCACGCGTGTGAATTCCCTCCCGTCTCTCCCCGCGTGGAGCACACAGGAACTCTGCCCTAGGACATTGTTGGAGTCACAAAAGCCGTGTGGGCTTCAACCAGCTCTCACAGCCCCCGACAGCGCTGGGAGACGAAAGTATAATACAAAGGGCACAGAGGACCTAAGGAACATAGTTCAAACGATGACTACACATGACACGCAAAAATTCCACGCTCCTCCCACGGGTTTATGGGCCATTTACAAAGGGACATTCCAGTCAGGCCAGAAGGAAGCCTAACGCACACTGAGCAGAGGTGTCCCGGGGTCTGCTGTCCGTCCGCAGTGCAGTAAGGCTGGGAGGAAGTGTCGAGGGAGGAACCAGAAAGCCTGAGCCCCTGGGCTTTGTAAAAACTTGCTTTCTTGGCAGCCGGTTGGCTCAGGTGGTGAGAGCGCAGGCTCATAACACCAAGGTTGCTGGTTCAAGTCCCACATGGGCCCAGGAGCTGCGCCCTCCACAACTAGATTGAAGACAACTACTTGACTTGGAGCTGATGGGTCCTGGAAAAACACACTGTTCCCCAATAAAATAAAATAAAATAAAATAAAATAAAATAAAATAATAAATAAAATATAAAAAACACTTGCTTTCAAATAACCCATGTGGTACATCGGAAATAAAGACCACAAACACGGAAAATCCAAACAATATCAAGGATAGGCACAAGGCAGAAGGAAACTCGGGCGGGTTTCACTCCTAAACAAGAAAGAACAAAAACAAATGGATTCAGCATTCCGGGAGAAAGAGCTGCTTTTCTGAGGGGAAAAGACAGTGAACAGAGATAAACCACTGTTCACTTCTGATCAAGAACCAATGTGAAAATAATTCACAAAACTGGGTCAAGAAAGAGCCAATGTCCACAGAAACAGGGAGGATTAGGAAAATAAGGTAATTATCTATATAACCACGTGTCGGATGAAATGGACGAGTTCATGGGAAAACAAGAGACAACATCATTGCTGTAAGACAAAACCAATGGAGCTCCTTAAGCTCCCGGAGGCACAGGCCGTTCACACCCTCTGAACTGCCCAGGCACAGACGGAAAGGACCAAAGGGCTCACACCTCTTGAGGGAAGACCCAGTGCTGCTAAGAAAAGCCACCAAAGAAAGTACGGAACAATCCTTAGGAACAGTGAGCAAAACTCAAAATGCACAGCAGCCAGCAGACTCCTGAGTCTGCACAGGGACCGGAGAAGCACTCCACGCGCCCCAGACATACAGGCAGAATCACACTAGCAAACCTCCCCTCCACCTGGGTCACCGTCTCACCGGGGCCAGCAGCCGGCCAGCCACAGATGGAATTCACAAGTCAGCAGGAGGCTCCGTGGGATGTTAAGTGATTCTCCCCTAACATCACAAAAACATATTTTACACGCGGCAAGGAGACTCATTCTCTACCCCTCTCCCGTCCACAGCAAAAATAAAATTAAAAGCATTTTGCCCAAAGGAGGAAGACTGGAGGTTTCGGGTTTGCTGTCCCCAGCAGGGAGGAAGGCAGGCAGCCGGGCCACTCCCCGCCCAGCAGCTGTCATCTCCACCCCAGTCGCAGCAGGAACCAAACGGAGAGTCCAAATTGGGAGGAGGTGGGACCATCGCCCTTCCTGGCTGAAAAGCCACGGGGAGAAGAATGAAAACAAAGCAAGAAGCAAGCGCTGTTGGAGGCCGAGTGCAGGGAGAAGGCCAAACATGAAACAAAGGTACAGAAGGAGCTTTCTTATATTTCAGCAATGACCAGGAAATAAATTGGGGGAAACATCCCACCCATAGTAGCACGAGACTCCTAGAAAATGAACAAGGAATGTGCAGGTGGGTATAGGCAGGACAGACGACTGTTTCTTGAACAGGTGGTCTTGATATTAATCCTCCCCTACCAATCAATAAATCAGTGCAACTACCATTCAAATCCCAACAGATATTTAGCTTGAAAACCAGTGGACATTTCAGATGAATGAAAAAGGTTTTTATGACGTTAAGGAAGAATCATTTACTATCACACGCCCAGGGCCATCCCTCCCAGCGGAGGCTCTCATCCCACGCTCCCCTGGCCACACCTCTCCTCTGTGCCCTGGGCTTGTGCGGACACCTGCCTACCTGCCATTGCCCCTGAGTGTCCAAGGGGACGTCTAACCCATTCTGGCCGCTGCGATGGGGCTGCCAGCTTTAGCAAATAAAAACACAAGATGTCCAGTTAAATTTGAATGTCAGAGAAGCAGTGTTTTTAAAATATATAAGTATGTCTTAAGTATGACCTGAGACATACTTACACTAAAGCAATTTGCTGTCGGTCTGGAATATGAATTTGACTGGGGGCTGCGGAGTTCCAGCTCCTGTCCACTGGAGCCGGCTGTCCTTGACCTCAGCGCTTCCCACACCTAAGCCCACGGCTGTCCTTCCTTTCCCTCCGGAGCTCTCTGTACCCCCTCCAATCCTTCTGTCTCACGCCTCCACCCTTATCCACACTCCAGCGTCCTGCCTGGTCTCCTGCCCCCATCCCATGCTCTGCGCAGAAGCCCAGGGCTCTTTTAATCCACACGTTCCATCTCGGTCTGGTTCCCCCATCCCGCTCCCCTCCCCCCACCCTGTTTAACATCCTGCAGGCTCCGCACTGCCTGTGGAATGACATCTGAGGTGCTTACCTTGGCCCAGAGGACCGGGCCCTCCAGCACCAGCCTGGGGGCCAACCCCCTTTCCCGCTCAGCCACAAAGGCTTCCGACAGAGTCCCAACAACCAGCGCCTCTGCAGAACTGTCCTGGGGACCTGGGGTGCTCTTCCAAGCTCCTCTGCGCTTGGGGTCTGGTCCCACCTCCAGCCCTATGCAGAAGCTCCTTTCCTTCTGCGTAAATAGCACCACTTAGTATGTGGAGCTGGGCTTCTCAGCCTCGGCCCCACGGCGGTGTGTGCTGGGCCATCCTTTGTGTGGGGGGCTGTCCTGGGCTGTGTACAGGGCAGCCTTCAGCAGTCTACCTACTAGAACCCCCTCCCAGTCATGACACTATGTGACCCACTTGTGTTATGTGACAGATAGAAGGACCCAGGAGAAATGGTTTAGTGCTTTTTCTAAGCACCAAAGAAAGGGCTTAGAAGGTGCTCCCTTACCTGTCTTATCACCCCGCCAGCAGCCCTCTTTCCCCTCACCAATGGATCCCACGGAATCTTCTAGAGGCAATAACACACATGCAGAGAGAGCCAGCCTTAGGTGTTGGTGTCACCAAGTTTGTTTAGGTGCCTATGCTTTCTAGACCTCTTTTCCCGTGACATACAAACTGCTTTTAGCCCCGCAGATAACTGGCCAGTGTGTGACCATGTGCCAGCCATTGGTATCCAATTATTTGCCTGGGTACATTTAGGCCTTTTGCCCTCCCAGGCGATGTCAGGGGCTCAGGAGAACTCTTCCTGGTGGGTCCCGCGGGTGTGCGGGTGCAGCCTTGGGGAGCGGGGGTGGGTGCAGCCTGGGCCATGGGCTGGATCACTGCTTCTCTGCCCCTTGGTTTCCAGGAAACTCCGTTCACTCAGGAGCTGCTGACAGGACGGACTGACCTGGGTCCAGCATGGCATGTGTGGGGGGCACTGCCAATGTGGTGTGATGGGGCTTTGAGGAGGACATGCGGGGGGCACTGAAGGTCACCCATTCCAGGAGGTGGGTCGGGTGGCCAGGGAAGGCTTCCCTGAGGCGGGCAGTCTTTCAGGAGAGGGCTGGGGTGGCGTGGGGTGGCCCGTGGGACTGGAGGACAGTGAGCATAGGGCAGAGCGGACACGGGGCCAGGGGTGTGACGAGGACGTCTGGGGTCTTCGGTACCACAGAATCCACCGTGGGAACTCCGCATGGTGGGGAGGGAGCCGCCAGGGAGAAAAATAAAGGCGACACTGTGAGGCGTAAGGAGGATGAAGTGAGAGGCTCGGCTGTGCTGCCCCAGCCTCAGCGTCCCCGGCCCCCCGCCGCGTCTTGGCTCAGGGGCCCTGCTCCAACAAAGCCTCTATGCTTTAAAGGATGGTTGAATGATGTCTTCCGATGTCAAAGAAAATACTGAAATAAAACAATCTTAGGGGAAAAAAACTTTTCCAGGGACAACAATAACTTCATTATGTTAAAATGAATGAGGGCTTGTTCAGATCAGGAGCCCTCCTACACCGCTGTGTTGACATAACCCTCCTTAGGAGAACAAACGAGTTCTCTAGAAACATGACCCAGCTCAAGGTCATCCTGTCCTGGGGGCGGGGTAAGGACTGATGTGAGGACGTCCCCCTGGGAACTCGGGGTTGGGGGCAGAAGGGTACCTCTGGTGTGGCGGGCTGGGGACAGCCCGAGTCCCATGCCCTCCCAGAGGCAATCTTGGTGGCAGGCCTGGGTCAGGGTCCACTGAGGGGAGAGCCCACCATGCCAGGTGGACCTCAGCTCTGCTCCCAAAGGAGAGGGACGCCGGGCAGCCACACCAGTGGGGCTCCACACTCGGGGGTTAGAATTTCTACCACACCGGGTTCCAGCATCACACACTGCCGGGCACGAGTTTAACTGAGTACAAGCTGTGGAATCAGTTTATCCTGGGAAAGAAATAACCTTTGCCTAAAGGACCCCCACTGAGCATTTCCTGGTTGTGCTGCTTCCCGCCACCTCCACGTGGATACAAACACCCGCAGCGGCCCTGGCCTGGGACTCGCAACACGCACACGGACTGGCATGCGCCTGTGGACTGGAGACAAAAATCCAGCAACTTCTCCCTCCAGCTAACACACAGGGGACTAAACAGACACACTGAGTTGATTAGCAAATGGGAATTCTTCAGATCTGGGCTTCAGGACGGAACTACCTCCAGATTCACAGAAGTGTGACAATCTGGAGTAGTCACATATATGACATGTCCTGTGATGTCCTAGGAGGTTACTAACAGTTATGCTTGTGTTTGTATAAATATACAGCCTTGCAAGAGAACCCCACAACCCCCAGCATGGCCCCAGGGATGGTGTGCGTTTCCCAGGACAGATGACAGAGCCGGTCACACAGTCAGTGCTGGCCAGCACCCCCAGTGAAGGTGGGCTCCTAAAAACAGGAGCAGTCACAGGATGACCCTGGGTCGTCTGGAAACGTCCCCTTTTCTGATTGATGACAAACTTTTCAGTGACTGTATACAAGGATTTTGAAATGCATATGATCATCATACCAGTAAACAGAATCCTGAACAAAACCCAGAGCGAAAAGAAATCATACGAATAGTGGGATTTTAACAACTATATTGCCAAAGCAAGCAGATCGAATCAAAAAGGAACTGAGTGTAAAGCCCTTCCAGATAAGTCCTTGAACCGCCGGACTAGCACACTTAAAAAAACAAAACAAAACCCACACTGCCATTCTGGGCAGCAGACTTCATCACCAAAGAGGCCTGGCAAACGCTCCAGCTGGGACGGAAACACTGCGTGTCCCATATTCTACTAATTCCTGCTGGGCTCCAACCACACGAACTTACTGATAACCTCATAAAGTTGTGTTTATTTCTCCCAAGATACAACATTAGCCAGACGACTCAGAATAATTTAAGATCACAGGACTTTGGACTTTCCCAGAACATGCATCACTTTCTTGGTAAACAAGGAAGGACTTTATATGTGATCACGACACACTGTTTTATTTACACACGCTTTAGAGTGTGCAGCTTCTGGGCACCAGCAGAGAACATTTATGCAAAAAAAAAAAAAAAAGGACACAGCCCCACTCTCCGCCTTGCTCACAAAATGTTCATTTCTTAGGAAACCAAAACAGTAGGTTTTATGTCAAGCCAAATGGTTCCTAACACAAAAGAAGAGACGACTATTTGAAGATTTTGCTTTACACATAACTTCGGCCAAAACACGTAAGTGGTAAGATCAGTTTTCAGGTGACATACTGGAGCAGCTGCTGGGCCTTTCGTGGAGAGACCCTCCGGGGCGCGGTGCACGGTGTACACGCGGAGGCCTGGACTGGCAGGGCGCCTGGCCAGTCCTCAGCCCGTCTCCTCCAGCGCGGGGCCGCCTCCAGGACAGGCCACTTGGCCCCACGCAGCTTCCCCGGAACCCCTTCACCGGCACCCACGCCAGGGGGACCTTTCAGCAGACGCTTCTGTCCTGGGGAAAGGCCACAGGGGGCCTTCCTGCCCACCGCTGGATTGTTCCACTTAAACGACCTATTTCGTTTTTATCAAAATGTAGCTAAATACATGACATGATTCCAGTAGCTAAAGCAGGTTAGTAAGGCTTCTTAGCATTTTATGAAAACTGAACAGGGAAATGGAGACAATTGCTTGCTAAGCCCTGTTTCAGCTGATCATCTCTCCCCAAGAGGAAGGCCGCGCAGTCCGCGACCTCACCCCGAGTCCCTCCTGCAATTCCTGGGAGCCAGAAGCGCCGAGCTCACACGAGCGGGCACAGGAGCAGTGGAAATGGGCTGGAAGTCAGCTACGGGTCCCAGGGGGTTTACTTGCAAACCCGCAACTGCTGTGTGACAGCCAGGTGCTCCGTTTTAGCTAATTTCTAGCTAATTTCTAGATAAAGGGCCGTGGTTGTGCTTCGCAAATACACAATCTGCCGGGTGCCTGTGCGCGCGCACGCACACTCCCCCCCACACACACTCACACACTCACACTCACACACACACGCACACACATGCACACTCCCCCCCCACACACTCACACACTCACACACACACGCACACACACGCACACTCACACACACATACACTCACACACCACACCCACGCACACACACACATGCACACACATGCACACACACTCATACGCGTGCACACGCACACATACACTCACACGCACACGCACGCACACACACACATACACTCACACGCCACACCCACACGCACACACACATGCACTCACACGCACACACACTCACACGCACACGCGCTCACACCACACACACACACACACACAGTCGCCTGAGGAAGCCGGAGCTGGCGGTCGCCGCGGCTTCGGCGGAGAGCAAGGGGGCAGCCGGCGCGTCCCAGTTCCCTCCTGACAAGTGGCTCCCGGGAGTGCGCCCCAAAGCTGCCCGGCGCCTTTCGGAACTCCCTGGCCCCCGCGGTGCCCCCCAACTGCCCCTTTCCCCCCCGAGGGGCGCTCGAGGGGCGCACCCAGGGCTCTGGCGGCGCCCGCCGCCCCTCGACGCCGCCGCGCGGGCGGCCGGACCCCGGCCCTACTCACCCAGGAGCAGCCAGAGGCCGCGCCGCGGGAGGCCGCGCAGGCCCGGGGCCATGGCGCGCTGCGGAGCCCGGGCCGAGGACT
>NW_017731367.1:5755180-5770694 GCF_001890085.2 Hipposideros armiger | reverse complement strand
CGGGGCGCCGCGCGACCCAACCCACGCGAGTCGCCGGGACGGCCCCACCCGGCCCGCGCCAGACGGCGAGCAGCGCGCGGAGGCTGCGGAACCCTCGCCCGGGGCCGCACCTCCGGCTCGGCGTGGGGGACCCCGCCGGGCGACCGACGCGCGGGCGCCCCTGAGATGTTCACCGAGGGGACAAGTTAAAAGCTGGGTGTGGTCTTCGAGACAGGGCACCCGGGTCTCCCCCGGGCGCCACCACCCTCCCCTCCCGAGGTCCTGGCCGCTCCTGCCTGGGGCGGCCCCCACGGGGTGGTGTGTTGCACCCTTGTGCTTCCATCTCCCCGCAAGGCGCAGGCACGGGGTGTCCCGTGGGGACAAACAAGCTCGGGGCTTGGGAGACGCAGAGGGATTAAAAAAAGGCACCCAGGTGCAATGAGGAACTGGAGTGAACGCAAGACCACGGGATGAGGCGTGACATGGGTACAGGGGGAGGGGCCGCGCGGCTCGCGCGAAGGTCCTGGGGCCCAGGGAGCAGGGCTCTTTGGGGGCGTGAAAGATGGACGTGCTGGTAAGGACGGGCGATGAGAGGCAGGGAGGCTGCCAGGGCGTCGGACCAAGTTTGCCTCTGAGCTTATGGAGAAAGATGCCAGCGTTGACTTGCCCTGGGAGGTGGCCACTGGCTGTGGAGGACGGATGGAGGAGGGAGCTGGGAGCTTGGGTGTGTTCTTTCATAGGGTGACCAGAGAAGGGCTCCCTGGGGTGACAGGAGAGCGGGAAGCCTGGAGGAGGAGCGGCGGTCCTGATGCACGCCTGCCTCCCGGAGGCATACACTTGGGAGGCACGGGCCAGGGCAGGGAGCCGGCCTGTGGCGGGGTCTCCCCTTGCAGCGGTTCTTTCTTGTAACAACCTATTCCAAGGAGAACTCTGAGCAACCGAGTCAACGTATGAGCACGCTTACGAATCAGCCACTGCTCTTGGGTGCGTGGCCACACCTCCTTCGTGGCTGAAAGGACAGTGCCAGTATGTAAGGACTAATGAGCCCTTCTCTGTGCTAAATGAAAGGGAACAGAGCCACCTGCTGTCAATGTAGAGAACAGGAGGCAGCCGACAGCCAGGTGGTCGCCCATCCCGCCTTCTGAACACAGGCTGGGGGGTCCCCACGTGTCCTGCGAGTGAGGGTCTGTGTCTCTTCACTCGATGAGGCCCTCTTCCTGAACCTCAGAAGGACACACCGCATCGGGTGGCCTGGCCCCCACTTTATTCATTTAGCAGATATTCGAGTGCTTACTGGGCTGGGCAGATAATGCAGCTCCCGCCCTTCAGTTGCTGAATCTAGTGGGGCAACCTCCCGAAATCAGTACCGTGATCGCCATGAATCAGGAGCCACACACAGGGCGTGGTGCGTGGCTCATCTAAGTGTAAGAAGTCTCGAGGGCTAGGGCGCAGAGCCTCGAGGGGACGGCAGGCCCGGGACCACCACGCCGCGTGGGCATGGCAGGCAGGACAGCTGAGAGGACCCCAGCCCGGCCCTGGGAGGGAGAACACGCCCCCGGGTGCTGCTCAGGCGTCCTCCACCCTGGCCCCAGCGCCCTCTCCACTGCCGGCTCTGGACCTCTCCGCATCTCCCTGGAGCCGGGGCCCTTTCTTCCGCACTCGAGGCACCTGGTGCTCCTGCACATGCGTCAACGGGCTCAGCAGGAGCCATTGGCAACATTTTCCGTTTGAAGCTCAAGTGCAACAGGAGGCGAGGCTGGGGTAGGGGAAGCCCCTTGGCATTTCTCTTCATTGTCTCACCTCCCCCCACCCGCACGCCCCGGCACAGACATGTGCCGCTAACAAGACAAAGGGTATTTCTCGAGTTCACAATTCTCCTGGGAATGCCCGTGTGTGTGGAGGCGCACACCCTGTGGCGTTCTCTCCTACGCGTTTTCAGATCTGCACCTCAGGTCTGGGTGAGAGGTGCCCCAGTGATTACTATGGGCTCCCCTATGCAAAGGTAGGGAGGTGAGGCAAACACCTGCCCCTACAGCTATGGCACGTATCACAAGAGGTGACAACTTAGCTAGGCTCTGTCTGATGCATCTGTCTTGCTAATTGGTAACAGGTAGACAACATTTCTTGCCCATATGAATGCGGGGTTCAACAATGGAAGAGAAGAGAAAATGGCCAGGTGGTTTACTGCGTGCACAGTAGGGCTGAAGACACAAGCTGGATAGGTCAGCGAGGCCTCAACACAACTACAGAGCCTAGGGGAACCTAAGAAGGCCTCTGCTTCGGCCCACGATGAAGGCAGAGGGGCTGCATTTACCCTTCCCCCTTACACTAACAAACTGGACAAAATGGATGCAACGACGGCTGTCACACTGAACGACAGACCGCAGGCAGCGCAGGACAGGGACCCTGAAGGCAGGGAAACAAGCGACGTGAGCCCTGTGCCTCTTGGAGTTGAGGGAAGCGGAGGCAGCTGGAGCTGGCAGGGCTGAGGAAAGAGCCACCGGGGGCGGGGGGGGGGGGACCCGCAGGGGCCTCTCCTTCAGTCCCAGCCTGCACAGAAGGACGCGACCCGAGGCGGGGACAAGACCCGCTGGAAAGGAGCAGGTTGGGACAGTCCCCAGGAGCTCGGGCCCGCCATGTAGAGGGGAAACCTAGAGAGGAGCAGGACACCAGCAGAGTAACTCGAAGGGCGCTGCCTTTGCAGCTGGGAAACTAGAAAGCCTGTCCCGGGGCTGCCTAAGAAGGCTTAACAGTGAGACCTGACAAGATCAAACGATTCTCAGGGACATAACACAGTAAAAGCACCAAGTGCCAAGAACTACGAGACAACTCAAGTGGCCTCAGAGTAAGTGTGTAACTGGAGTCCTGTTAGACAGAAATGTGTCAGCTGCGGTGCAAACACCGGGCCATAAACCTCTGAGTTCGAGAATATTAGTACGCCCCAAGCACAAGACTCATGAAAAAAAAAAAAGGCACATCACAATCAAATTGCTTAAACCCATTAATTGACCTTCGAAACAGCCAGACGGGGAAAAAGCACATTATGTAGAGGAACAAAGATGAAGGTGAAGGGAGCGCCCTCGCAGCAAGTGATGCAAACCAGGCGACGGCCAGCAACGTCTCTCAGCACTGAAAGCGCGAGCATCAGATATTCTCTAGACAGTTTTTCAATAATTTGCTGATACAAATGGCAGAGTGCTGGTGCCTCCCACCAGGAGACTGGCAGTTTAGAGGTTACACTTTGGTCACAATCAATGCTGAACCAGTGGTTCCACACAGGCCTGTGATTTGTTAGCACAGCCAATTGTTGGTAAACTAGAAACAAAAACAGCAGGATCTCAGGAGCACCCAGCTTGAAGCTCCCGTTTTTTGCAAATCCCCCAAGGGAGTCCTGCTATAAAACCCAAAGCACTTGGGACTTGCAAGTGGCTAAGGGAATGTTACCTGCATAGCTTCCTACTTCCCAGAATGCCCTCTCCAAAATCAATCAATCAAACAAAAAGGAATGAAAAGTGAATTCTACACAAAACTATGCTGTCAGCTCATCCCTTGGTGAATGTTACAACTGCAGAATTACCGAGTAAAAGAGAGCAGTCACCCAATGCCAGCGAGATCTCACCTCGCCCGCACGCATCCAGCCCACCTTGGCGACCAGCAAGGGCAGACTGAGGGCAACTGGGGGACAGGCGAAGGGGCCTGCGGGCAACGAGGGACAATCACCAAAAAGAGTAATTCCGAACATCCTACGTATGAAAATAATAAAAAAAAGTCCCAATACCATAGAAATCAGTAAGAGAAAAGTCATCTCTCCAGAGCTGCTGCTGTGTGTGCTTGCACACATAAACTGAGGAACCTCCCACCTGAGACACCTTTACACAAATGCACGACGTAACCACACCGAAGGGTCAGGAATAAAAGACACGGCCTAAGTCGGTTTAGGAACTATTCTGACTGCACACCGTGAGGCTGAAGACAAAAGCACCACACACAAATGCTGTACTCCAGTTGGTGAATGCTTCTGACTGGTGCGTGGTTTAGCAGGGCTGCAGTGAGGGCTGGGTGTGAACGCCAGGCGGGACGAATGCACACGGGTGTGTCAGTACGGACACAGGTCTCCCAGCTGGCTGCCCAGAAGGCCTACCACCATCCAACAGCAGAGAGCACATCTACTGACCAGGCCTGGGTTTTTGAATGATATTCTTCAACGACAGGACACACAGCCTGCTGGAGAGCGGGCGGGGGGATGGATTCCAGGGATCGGCACGGGAGGGACAAGATGAGCCTAAAATATCCTGTGATGTCAGAAAATACAGCACTTATCTGAAAAAGGATGGGGATTTCCAAAAAGACACAGAACCCACATGAAGGCGTTCCCAAGGGCTAACGCTAGAGTGACAAAATAAGCAATGATTATTGTATTTTAACTCACAGAATAAAATACACATCAATGAGTCCACATTGACAGAAATAACCGAACAAATGAACAGGAAGAAGGGAAAGCTTTTCCTTACAGGGAAAGTCTAAGTAATAAATGCAGAAGGAATGAAGAGGCGTACAAATCGTCATTAGACAAACACTATAAGAATAGTTGTTTAGGCGAGATTTGCTGATGGAAGCGAACTAAAACCAGTAAGCAAGTTTTAGAAGAAACATATTTACATATTACCCAAGGTATCCCTCAGTTACAAAGGGAAAACGGTAACTTTTCAGTGGAGAAACCTAGCAAAGCCCACCTCAACCAGGTGATGAAAGGTAACATCAGCTGTAAGAGACGTGACACGTGCCCCAGATATGACATACTCAGGACACATCACTTCTGTAGCAGTCACATCAGGAAATGCATAATCTCAATCCAATCAGAAGAAAAACAGTTGGTAAATGAAAATCAAGAGGCACTCTACAAAACAGCCAATCAATTCTCATAAAAAATGTCAACCTCATGAAAAACAAGGAAATACTTAGGAACTGTCAAGCTGGAGGGGACGAAGAAAACTGGAACAGGAAAAGAACATTAGGGGAAAACTGGTGAAACTGGACTAAGACCTGTGCCAGTGTGCTGCACCGATGTTAATTTCCTGCGTTTTATAATTGTACGATTGTTACGTAAGCTTGTTAACATCAGGAGAGCCTGAAGGAAGGGCATACACGAAGTGTCTGTACTATTTCTACAGTTTTTCTGTAAGTCTAGAATTATTGCTAAATAACAAGTCCCGCAGCCATGTCTCACACACTTCATCTGAACACTGCCTGCGTGTTTCCCACGAGTTCTTGGCGAACGCTGTAACTGAGCGCCCTAATTATTGGGACAGCGTGTGACACAGGGACACAGCCACCGAAAGCCTCTTGAGCCAGCTGTACTTGGTTTCACAAGCTGTCAACATATAGGTTAATTTCCCCCTTTCTGTGCTTCAGCTAGTTTGAGCTGTGTTTCTATCATCTGCAATCAAGTGTCCCCTAACATTCTAATTTATGGCCTAATTATTCTAAGAAATATTGAGGCAGGTTACAGACATTCACAGAAGAGGGAAAACCAATCAACTTAAAGTACAATGACAGTGAAGCAGCAGGTTGCACCATGAGTCAGTCACCACATCAAAGATGCAGCACCACACAGGGCCTGATGGGTCCTGGGCAAGCGCCTCCCGACTCTGTGCCTGGCACAGCAGGCAGTTCTCTTACCTCCACTTTACACACCAGACCGCGGAGGCACATAACTAGGAATGACATAACTTGTCCAAGGCTAACCTCAGCTAACAAAGGTGGAGCAGGATTCTGAACCTGGAAAATCTGCTTCAGAGCGTGCCTTCTAAAACGGCATTAGAAATGAGCCCCCAGTCTGGCTCTCAGCTTCCCAGCAGTGAAAGCAGTCATTTCTAGCAATCAATGTCCATAATATACATAATAATGACACTCTTTGACCTGTCAGGATACTATTACTATTAACCCTAACTATCACGATTTTATTAAGATGTAAGATCTATGTAAATATTAGTAGCTGGGGTTTATATAACACTCATAATTCATACATAACAGGCAAAGACACAGAGACCCTGGAAACCATCTTACACTGTTCCTGACAGTTTTCTATTTGCTGATGTAACACACCACCACAAACGTGGTGGCTTAAACAATATAAATGTATGATCTTACATTTTGGAGGGCAGAAGTCTGAGTTTTACGAGGCTAAAATCAAGACGTCGGCATGCACTCCTGGGGACTCTAGAGGACAATGTGTTCCTGGCTTTTTTCAGCTTGTACGGGCCACTTGTATTCCTTCCTCTATCTTCAAAGCCAGGAACAGCAGGTAGAGTCCTTTTCGAAATGCCACTTCTCAGGTTGTCTATAATACAGCATCATCTTCCTGTTTCAAGGTTTCAGCTGATTAGCAACCTTTTGCCACACGACACAGTCACAGGTTGGAGGGATGACAGGACAGCCTGAGGGCCATTATGCTGTGACCACAAGAGCTAACCCTTATTAACCATCTTACCACGTGCCAGGTGGATACTTGATCAATAGTGAAAAAGCCGTACAGTCAACATGTACAGAACACTGGGTGGAGAACTCTCTTTAAAAAGAAACTACCCTGTTATCCGGAGCTTCTCAGCTACGCATATTATCTCCTTTGACCAGAGTTAACATTGGCACCAGCAGAGCCAACTGGGCAGCTGGAGCCCCCCTTTTCGGTGATTGTCTTAGGGTTAACGATCCAGGTCTCTGGTTATCTCTAAGCATAATAATTATCTGTATGTTCTAGTTGATCTAGTGACCTTTGGTGTCCCAATAATACAGTATGAGAAAAACAATTTTGAGCAATAGTGTGTGTTAAAATGATCTGAAACTTTGCTAATTGAAGATATTTGGAAACTTGTAATAATTTGACCAGTCTTTTAAAATTCTACAAGAATTTTTATATAATTGTCAAATTAGAGATTTTAGAAGATAAGATAAATCCTGATTTTTTTCTTGTGGTTCCAAAAGATTCATGAATTACTTCAGTTTCTACATTTAACTTGGGAAGCTTAATAAGTGACCAATTTCCTAGTCATGGCTGAAATTCTTTGGATCACAAAAGTTGACTGATCTTTACCTTTAGTTTATGAAGAGGACATCTTTATTTCAAAAAACCAAAAAGTTATTATTTTTTTTTAAAGATTTTATTGGGGAATCAGGGAAGGGGAACAGACAAGTTGCTGTCCTTTTGTTCTTCAGTCTAGTCGTGGAGGACGTCACTTCACTGGCCCATGTTGGTGTTATCATTGCGCTCTTCCTGGCTGAGGCAGATCGGTCGCCGGCCACCAGATGGCGGCTCACGGCGGCTCTTGGCAGCTCATGCTGGCTGCCGGCCACTCACGGTAGCTTATGGCAGCCCACTGCAGCCAATGCTGCCATTGCCGGCGACTCACAGCAGCCCAGCTCCAGATTGAGTTGTTGTTCAGCATCTTAGCTGTAAAGGGTACAGCGTCACTGGCCCTCATGTGAGATCCGAACCGGGGCCCTGCTGCTCAGAGCTGGCGTCCCAAGCCAGCTCTTAACCAACGCGCCACTCGGCCGGCCCCAGGAAGTTATAGTTTCAAATGACGCTTTCTATGCTTTCCCCAGGCTGAATGCAGTAATTTGGTCTCTGGTGTTCTAAGAGGAGCCCACCTCATCAGCTCCTTGTAGAAACCAGTGGCTGGGCCGCTCCCTCTTGCTGCTGGTATGTTGGAAATAACTTCTAGTCCCTGTTCAACTTGACTCAATGCTAACTCTGAATGTAGCCTTTTAATATAAATACCATATGAGTTAACAACTGGGAAGAAATCTCCACAATTCTAGGTCTCCACTAATTTGATATATGGCCCAAACCAGTGATTCTCAAGTTTCACGTAATAAAATTCTTCTAAATTTTCTTTTCATATTGTGGAACCCAATTCCTGGTACACATTTGGAATGGATCTGGTAATAACTGGAGACAAATAAATATATGAAATAAAACAAAAAGTCCCATAAAAATGGAAAAATGTGAAAGCCTGTAGTTTGCTGTGTGGTCTTACCATCCATGTATATGCCACATAAACACTGGTAGGCTAACCTACCCTTGGCAATGCCATCACATCTGAGAGTATTAGCTTCACAGTGGTACTGCAGATTCTGCCTTTACCAAATGTAAATACTTTGAGTATAAATATTAAATGGATAACTTTTAATCGAGTGATACCAACTAAATACTAAATGCTCTAAATACTGTAAACATTTGAAGAAGAAAATGCATATTTAAAATGTTCATCTTACTATTAGTAAAACTGCATCTTTCAACAATATGTTACTTTAAAAAAGAAATTTAAAAAATTTATGTTATCAGATAAACATAAAATTGGGCTTTGAAAATTGTTCCAATTTACTCTCCAACCTAAAATAACAGAATTTATAAAAAAATAAAATAAAATAACAGAACGTATTACTAAATGAATGTAAGTAATCTGGTGACCATTTAAATGTAAGTACTATATCAAAACACACACACGGTGAACTCTTCTTGGTGAAAACAGAGAAAATACATCTAAATGTTTTATAATGAAGTCATAAAAATGCACTAAATGTATCAGCAGTAATTGAATAATCTTGGAAGCTTAAAAATACACATTCCAAAATGTTGGTGTATTTATAAATTCAGTTTATTTATCTGTTATCGGGGTCTTAAAACAATTGAAAACTGAACCCACACAGGAACTTCAGGTAAATTACATTTTTTAAGTCTAGAAATCATTTAATGAACTCTGAAACAGTAATAAACCTTCTTTTAATATTTTAAAAAACTGATCTAACAAAGGTTTTTTAAATGAACATGACCATTTTTCTGATCCAAAATATACAGCTTGAAGTCTCTAAGTAACAAGTTTGAAATATAAAGTTTATAAACATTAAGAGTATCTTTAAATTTTATAAAGACCTTAATACTGTAGAAACGAGAGTTGCTAGATTTTACAGGAAGCATAAGTAGAATATCAGAAACAGTGAGACCCATTTATCCGGCCTATTGAATGACACCATCTTGCTATCACATTTTGTCCAAAGTGCTGGAGAACATTATCTGCAGGAGGGTGCTCATGCTTTCCAAGAAAATTCTACAGGTCAAGAAAAGAAGGGAGAAATCAACAAAAGTATGTACTGATGATGCTAAATCCAATGTCAGCAGAGTATATAGCTAGTTATCAGTACACTCTACTACTAACCCAGTTGTTGTCATTGAACTCATTTATCATATAGTGGGGGTGCCAAAAAATGTACGCAAGTGGACACTTTGGTCAACATTGCTTAAGCAGTAGTTCGTCGTCATCAGACGTGTCTGGACACTGATGGTAACCACTTTGAGCACCTCTTGTGATTGCAGAAGTCAAATGTTGACTTGTACTCATCTTTTGTTATCGGTATCGAGTATGACAATTTTAATAGTTTTCCTTTCTTAAAATGTGTATACATTTTTTGGTACCCTCCGTATATATCATATGTACTCATTTACCACTAAATTCTATCCCTTGACTAAGCACATCACTAAATCCTATTACTAGGTTAGTGACAGAAATAGGCCACCAGATATTACATACACAGAGAGCTATTCAGACTGTTTTGAGAAAACTGGATTATCATTGTGGTAACAATGTGGCAATGGCTTGAACAGAAAATCACTAAACTGAGGTGTTAAAGCTATTTTATTCACTACAAAGCTAGTATCATAAAAGCAGACTCACAAATACTGGTTGACCTATGAATATCTATTACATGAAAATTATTATTTTTAAGACAAACATGACCATGGGAAATGAATCTGAAAAGGAAGCTCTAATATGCACCCTTGAGGAAGTATTATATTCCTGTACAATCCCCCAACAAAAGCTGCCTTAGTTTAAGTACAGCCCCACCCCCAGTTATTTTCTGGCCTATTGCTCTATTTTCACTGTCAAATGTGTTGCTATTTGAAATTATCTTCTTGATTTAGTTCCCACTCCTCTCTGGAATGTAAGCTCCTTGACGGCAGGAATAAATACACACAGATTTTTCTCCTTTATTCTAGTCATATGGTAAAAGTTACATTGACTTTCAAATGTAAAATGAGCCTTCAATTCCAGGAATAAAGTCATTTTGGCCATAATGTATGTTTTTTAATTGTTGGACTTAGTTTGCTATTATTTTTTAAAGGAATTTTTGTAGCCATATTCATGAGATTGGTCTATTATTTTCTATTCTTGTAATTTTTTTTTGGTGTGATGACTATCCCGATTTCTCTGGAAGACCTTAAGGCTGATATTCCTTCTTCCTTTAATGTGTGGGTAATTCATCAATAGAGCCATCTGATTTTATTTTGTGCGAAGGGTTTTATTTATGACTTAATTTCTTTAATAAATGCAACACTAGTAAGATTTTCTATTTCTTCTACTGTCTGTTTTTGTTAAGTTGAATTTGTCTAGGAAGTTACCCAGGTAAGTCTAAAAATTCAATTTAAATATATTCAAGTCACTCACAATGTACTTTTATTATCTTTTCAAAGTCTGTTAAGATCTGTACTGATATATCTTTCCTGAAAAAAATTTTTTATCTTGGTTATTTGTGCCTTTTAACTTTTTTTGTTTAATCAGCTTTATCAAGGTGTCTTCAAAAATCAACTTCTGGCTTTGTTGATCCTTCCTATTGTATGCTTCTGATTTCATTAGTTTCCACATTTCTGTATTTACATTTTTATACTTCCTTTGAGTTATTACTGGTTCTTATTTCATCCATGATGTAGCATGAGTCAGAATTTCATTCCTTCTCAAGGCCAAATAATATTCCATTTTATGTATAGATTAATTTTATCCATTAATTCATCAATGGATGCTTCCTGTGAATGATGCTACTATGAATATAGGTATACAAATATCCGCTAAAGTCCCTGCTTTTTCAGTTCTTCTATACCCAGAAGTATAATTGCTGGATCATATTCTAATTGTTTAATGTGACGAACTGCCATACCATTTTCCACAGCGGCCACGCTATTTTAAATTCCCACCAGCAATGCAGTTTCCAATTTCTCCATATCATCACCAACAGTTGTTATTTTATATTTTTTATAATAGCCATCCTAATGGGTGTGAAGTGGTAGTATCTCATTGCAGTTTCGAGTGGTGGTATTTCATTGTATTTTCCCAATTATTAGTGATAATGAGTTTATTTTCGTGTGCTTATTGGCCATTTGCACATCTTCTTTGGAGAAATGTCTATTCAAATCCTTTGCCAACTTTTTTTTTTTTTTTTTTTTTAAGCTGAGCCATCCTGCTACCTATTGGCAGCTTAACGGCAGCTCAGCTCGGGCCGGGCATTGAACTGCTGTTGCTCAGAGCTCAAACTCTTGAGTGAGCTCTTAACCAACTGAGCCACTCGGCCGGCCCCTTTGCCAATTTTTAAATGGGTTGCTTCTGTTGTTCAGTTTTAGGTGTTCTTTATACATTCTGGATACTAACCCTTATCAGATAGATGATTTACAAATATTTTCTCCCCTTCTGTGGGTTGCTTTTTATTCAGTTGATAGTGTTCTGTGATGCACAAAAGTTAATTCTGATGAAGTCTAATTTATCTGTCTTTTCTCTCGTCTGTTTTTGTCTTATCTGAAAAAACCATTGTCTTTTCCAATGTGTGAGTTTTTTTCCTCTGTTTTCCTCTAAGAGTTTTATAGTTTTAGCTCCTACATTTAGGTCTTTGATCCATTTTGAGTTCATGTTTGTATGATGTATAAGGGTCCAACTTCATTTTTTTTTTAAGATTTTTATTGGGGAATCAGAGAAGGGGAACAGACGAGTTGCTGTCCTTTTGTTCTTCGGTCTAGTTGTGGAGTATGTTGCTTCACTGGCCCATGTTGGTATTATGATCATTGCGCTCTTCCCGGCTGAGGCAGATCGGTCGCCGGCCATCGGACTGACGGCTGCTTATGGCAGCTCATGCTGGCTGCCAGCCACGGATGGTAACTTATAGCAGCCCACTGAAGCCCCACTGCAGCCTGTGCCATTGCTGGCCACTCACAGCAGCCCAGCTCCAGGTCAAGCTGCTGTTCACCATCTTAGCTGTAGAGGGCACAGCATCACTGGACCATGTGGGAACCGAACCAGCAGCCCTGCTGCTCTGAGCTTGCAACCCAACTCTTAACCAACTGAGCCCCTCAACTGGCCCCCAACTTCATTTTCTATATACTTTTTAAAATTGTTCTTTAAGTGATTACTCCAAAGATTACAACATGCATCCTCTACTTATCAAAGTCTGATATCAACTGGTACATGTATGAAGAGAGTTAACGTGGCAGGTCTTAGACTGCTATCCTTAGAAAAGCCTGTTTGCAAGGTTGGCCTGTGGCTGGTGTCTAGAAATTTGGATTTTGGGAGGGTTCCCACCAATACCAGAGATGATAAGAGTGGCTTACTGTGTCAACACTGTATAAACAATATGGTTTATGCTAAACAGCTGCTTTCCTTCTCAGAGTCTGGAACTTTGGTACATGCTAAATCATGGGTACCCATGTGACCAGCCCCAAATAAAAACATTGGGCATTGAGTCTGTATTGAGCTTTCCTGATGGTCATTTCATATGTGTTGTCATAACTCACTACTGGAGGAAATAAGCACGTCTTGTGTGACTCCTCTGGGAGAGAACTCCTGGAAGCTTGTGCCTGGTTTCCTCCAGGCATTACCCTATGAGCCTCTTCCCTTTGCTGATTTAGTTTTGTATCCTTTCGTTGACTTAAATCATAGCCATGAGTATAACTACATATGAGGAATGGGATTTCTCCTAGTGAATCATAGATTAGGGGGGTGGGACTGAAGACCTCCCCAACATAGTACATTTTACCCTCTTCCCAAACCACAAGGTGCTACTTAATCTCCTCTCAACATATATACTACTGTCATATATATTTTAATATTAGACCATATAAAATACTATTCCTGTTTTATAGCATCAGCATTCATACCACATTTTGATTGTTTCTTTTGCATCTCTGACCTTTCATCTAAAATCACTTTCCTTCTTCCTAGAGAACACTCTTTAGTATTTTCTTTACAGTGGGTCTTCCTCTAAGTAATAAATTATTTTTATTTTTAATTAAAAATACATTTATTTCACATTTATTCCTGAAGGCTCTTTTCCTGAGTATAGAATCATAAGTTTGTAGAATTATTTGATGGCTTCTGTGAAAAATCAGATGTCAACCTAATTGTTGTATACTTACAGTTGATTTTTTTCCTGTCACTGCATTATCGATTTTTTTGGCATTAATTTTTCAAGCACTTTTTCTCTGATGTACTGAGGTCTTTTCATTTTTTCTGCTTGGAATTTGAGAGGGCTTAAATTGAATTTATGGCTTGATGTTCTTCATCATTTAAAAACTATTTCAACCATTATTTTTTCAAATATTGTGTCTGCTCTATTTTCTTCTTTTCTGGTAAAAACCCCAATTGTACAAATAATTAGGCCTTCTCGCTATATATTTATGTCTCTTACCTTTTGTGTTTTATCTGTGCTTCATTCCATAGTTTATTCTGACCTATCTAATTGTCACTTCGACTATCTAATATGGTGTAGAATCTACTGAGTTACTAAGTTATTCTATTTTTCATTAATGAAGTTTCCATTTTTAAAATATTTTCAGTTCTATATTGAAATTCTCAATCCTTTCTTTTGTCTCATTGACCATAATACATATGTATCAGTTAGCTTTTGTTGTGCAATGTATCACCTTCAAAACTTAAAAGCTTAAAATGACAACCATCTTTTTGCCAGTCAGCAATGGGCTGGCCTCACTTGGGTGGCTCCTCTCGTCTTGGTTGGGCTCAGTCGTGCATCTATGGACAGATGCCAGGGTGGGAGGTTGCTCTGCTGATCTATGCTAAGTTCTGTCACATGTTTAGGGACAGCTGGCTGTCAGCTGGAATGCCTTGGCTGTCCTCCATCTAGTCTCTTGTGCTCTAGCTGGCCATCTGGGCTTCTTCACGTGGCTGCAGCAGATTTCCAAGAGAGAGCAGAGTAATCAGGCCTCTTGGACTAGGCTTAAAAATGGCAGGACTTGTCACAGAAAATCGCCACCCAGATTGAAGGGGGTGGGAAAACAGACTCTACTTCTTGATGCGAGTAGCTTCCAAGTCACATTGCAAAGGGGCATGGATATAGGGAGGGGAAAATTGTCATCATTTTTGCAAACAATGTATCATATATACACATTCTTTTTAAAGTGTGTCCGATAATGTAAGTAGCTGAAGTCCTTGTGGGTAGTTACTATTATTTAGTGTTGATGCTAGCTTTCATTCCTGTGGTCTTATTTCATTAATTAGTTTTTTGTTTTGTTTTTTACTTCTGTTGAATTTATTCAGCATAACTATAGAGGTATTGTCTTTATGCTGCTACACACAGACACAGCACAATGTCCATACTTAGCCCAAGTGTATTCTTTCTGAGGCTCATTTGTATGTCTCCATATGCCACAGGCCATCATTTAAATAATGGATATTTTCAACACCAATCCCTTTGTTGACTTTCTCAGTATCTTCTACAGACATTTTCATAACTCCAACACACACAGCATACCGTTTTCCTTCTGCCATGATTGCAACAATTGTATCCACTGCAGCAGGGTAAAGCTTGGCTCCAGGAGAAGTTAAGCCTGGACACATGATATTTGCTCCACTGAGTACAAATTTGATGGCTCCTTTATCAACTTGCTGGTGTGGCAGGATAAAAGGGTATTTGTGAAGCAGCCTTAGAGTTGGATAAAAAGGCCCTTCTCTTTGTCTGAAAAATAGTAATTCTCCATTTACTGTAAGGATTTCTATGTTAATGGCATCGCACTAATTTAATATGATTAGTTATTTTTGATTGTACACTTTTATTTACAAAAGAAATAGTATGTGTAAAAGTGTTAGTAAAAATAATGAGGCCTAACATGATATGACTTTCTTACAGAAAATTTTTATCTTTATTTCCTCTAGGCAGAACTAGTAAATCCAGATCACCTCAAACCAACTCAGGAATAACTGCTGAAGCTGAGTTACAGTCCCTCTGACAAACTATTTCTGGCTCAAAGTATTTCCTAGAGTACAGCCCGGTGGGGGTCCCAACCCCACTGCTCAGAATTCACCAAGGCCCCATTGCCCTGGCTTCAATGCTTTCAGAAGGATGCCCTAAACTAGTGCCCCTCTGCAATTACTACCAGGGGAAACTGGCCCCAGGCAATGGGCATATTTCCAAGACTCATCTTCTCTATATGCTGCCCAGTAATTCATCATCATCTTGATAGCTCTCCAGTGCCTTCAAGTTTATGTTCTTTACATTTATTAAGCTTTTCCAGCTGTCTTCCATGGAAAGTGGACTTTTTTCACCCAGATAGCTATGACTGGAGACAAGTCCCCATCCTCTATTTTTTTTTTTTTTAGATTTTTATTGGGGAATTGGGGGAATGGGAACAGCGCTGGGGAATTGGGGAAGGGGAACAGACAAGTTGCTGTCATTTTGTTCTTCAGTCTAGTTGTGGAGGACGTTG
>NW_017731367.1:5699464-5755040 GCF_001890085.2 Hipposideros armiger | reverse complement strand
ATCTTAGCTGTAGAGGGCAGTGTCACTGGCCCTCATATGTGGGATCCGAACCGGGGCCCTCCGGCATCCCAAGCCAGTTCTTAACCATCGTGCCACTTGGCCGGCCCCCCCCCCATCCTCTATTTTGTATAACAGTATTCTGAATTTGTGTGTGGTAATTTAAAAATATATACACATATTCTTCAATACACTTTTCTTCAGGAGGTGGGGCTTAATTCCTCTCTTGTTGAGTATGGACTTCACAGAGTGGTTATATCTAATCGAACATGGCACAAACAGTGAAGTGTGACTCCTGAGGGTAGGTCACAAAAAACCCTGTGGCTTCCATCTTGCTCTCTAGCATCTCCTGCCCTAGAGAAGCCGGCTGCCAGGGTGCAGCTCTATGGAAAGGCCCACGCGGTGAGTTAGGAGCTTCTCGCCAGCAGCCATGAGGATGATCCGTCTCAGAAGCAGAGCCTCCTGATGACTGAAGCCCAGGCAAGCTTCCTGACGTGACTGCACAAGTCCCGAGGCCAAAACCACCCAGCTAACGACCTCTAAATTCTGATCTGCAAGCTAGGAGATGAACACTGCTCAAGTCCATTAGCTTTTGGGTAACGGGTTTTGCATTAATAATTACCTAATACAGTATGTTTTTAAATTTTATAATCTTATTATTTTTATTTGAAATTTAATATTTTTTTAATTTGGAAAATATGAAATCAATAGCTTAAGTTTTTAAGTACCAGTTAAATATAAAAGATATGATTGACTTGCCTCTTATTGCTTCTCTTACTCCTAACTGGAAGCAGAGTTTTTCAAAACAGATGAAGTCATTTCCACAATAGTATTAATAGATAAGCCATTCAGAAAACCGTTATGATTTATTCTTACTTCCTGAAGAGCATGTATAATACGGTCTCTGTGCAAAAGGAAAACATACATGAGCATTTGTCCCTTCCAAAGTTAACGCATTCCAAAGATGGCTAAGTTAGTGAATTGAACTATATTTTTACATAAAAATTTTACAACCAGTTACAATATAATTGTGTTCAGTACCTGCTAACTTCTGGATGTAGTTCAGCCAGTGTATTCACGATCTTGGTAAAGCTACGTAGGTTCAATGTATTTGGAGGTATGAATTGAGCAGGTGTATCAGGTAATGAATTAGTAGATTCAGTCTGTTTACAATTCTTCTTGACACACTAAAAAAGCATTTTAAAAGCTTTTTAAAAATCAGTACCCATTACACAGAGACGATCCAGCTTATTCAATTAAAATATATTTTATATTACACTTAAAATAGTAAAATTAAAATAGTAATTACAATATTAATTAAAAATTGTAAAATCAAAAGTCCTAACAAATTTACTTTGATTTGGGATTATATACCAAGAGATTTACTTGTGCTGTGTTCAGGGCCATGCATTACAGAAATGGCCAACATGTTTTCTTATAGCAGTGATAAAGTACATGAGGCTATGTTTAAAGACAACTTTCTCAGCTGGGATTCCTCATCTGAGCCACAGAACACAAATTACATTAACGATTTTCTCCATTTCCCCAAAGACAGGATGTAACTAGTTCCACTCCAGACAGATAGGACAGAGCTTAATTCATTACATACAATGCATATTTTTAGGCTTAGGGCATGAAGGCTTAATTCTCTTACCCAACCTGACAGAGAAAAACTGATCTATATGGTAGTTATAAATATTCTACATCTTATTCACTAACTATGTAATGAATACAAACTATCTGCCCAGAACTGTACCACATGCTGGAGGGTAACGGGGAGCGGGGGGGAAATTAGTGATAGAAAACAGAACCCCCTCCACTTATGGATCTTATAATCCAATTGAAGGCAAAATTAAAATGATCAATTAATATTAACCAGGCAAGTAGGTTATAAATTGTATGAAACAATTGTAAATCTCATAAAAGTTCAAGAAAAGAAGAGCTGAGGGTTTTTCCTCCCTCCCTGATTTTTCTTTTTTCCTAAATTTTATTAGTTTCAGGTGTAGAGCTGAGGTTTTAAAGCCTATTAAAAATCAGGATAAGATATATAAAATATTAGATCTGCCACATCAGAATATGATCGATTTTACTTATTTGCTATTGCTTCATCTCCTTCACTAGATTTAAGCTAAGAGCTGAGTTTTGTCTGTTTTGTTCCCTGCTGCTTTTCCAGTGCCCAGAATAGTGTACCTAATTGGTATGTAATAAGTGCTTGTTAAATAAATAAAACTTTGAGATGTAATCATTTAAGTGATAGTTAAAACCACAAAGAGGATGAGATTTCCACAACAGAGCCAAATTACTGGTAACCAACAAGGATGGCTCCTATTTATTGAGTACATTCCATGCCAGGTACAGTTGTAAGAGTTTTTCCGTGTTAACTCATTTAAACTTCACAACAGTTGGAAGGTCAGAACTAAGGAACGGGAGCTCAGATCAAAGGTTATGAAGCCCCTCAGCCACGTGACAAGTAGGTGGCAGAGCCAGGTTACAGTGTGTTCTTCCCCTATCACTATTCTGCCTCTAAATGAATATAATGAATAAATGTTGAGAATCAAAGAAAAAGAAAGGTGACAAGAAATTGCTAGAAAGGTATAGGAACTTGCGAGAACAGTTTAACGAAGCTGGTAATGGCAGCCTCTGTGCCCATGAACTCTGAGTCAACAAGCTCCTCCCCAGCCCCCGGTGCCCCATCTATACCACACAGCCTTCCCTCGGCCACTCCAGGGACCACTGCCCCAGCTGACTGGAGCACGAGTGCTGGCACCTGAGCACCAGAGGCACAGGCTGGGCCGTCAGGGTCCCAGTCTGCAGAATAAGGAACAGGAACACAGCGAGAACGAGTTAGTCAAGTGACAGGAGCTTGAACTGAAAACGCTGTCAAGTTAGAATTAAGCAAAAGAAAGCCAAAAGGAGGAAGAGAAAGCCATGCGCACACAGAAAAAGCCAGTGCACAGGGAGAGGCAGAAGAACAGCGCACACCAGGGTGCAGAGGCAAGAAGTCATTTCTACCATGTGAGAGAGGAGCGGGGAGCCACAGCTCCGTCTCCAGTTGAGGACCGTGGGTAGGCCCCCCAGTTGTACTTTGTTTCCTTCTTTCCTACAGTGGATGGAGGTTATGTACCAAAAAACGCATCCTAAACATGAAGTGTCGCTGAGATGAAAGGAGAAGAGTTTCAAGAAAGGGATGATCAAGCTTCAGATAGGCCAGATGGTCAAAAAGAAGGTAGAGGGGGAAACACCAATAAAAAGATTGCTAGAGACAACAGAGAGGGCAGTTAACAGTTTACAGACTAAAGTCCGATTATCAGGATGAAGAAGAGAAACAAAGAAATCAAGACATTAGACGTAAACTACTGTATTTCCCCACATATAAGACACACCCTTTTTCGAAAAATTTTGGGTCTAAAAACTGGGTGTGTCTTATACAGTGGTTGTAGATTTTTTTTTTAACTTGCATTTCCCACTTTTTTTGCACTTGTTTTTGCGCTCATACAACAACTGTATAAGATGCACCCAGTTTTTAGACCCAAAATTTTTCGAAAAAAGGTGTGTCTTATACATGGGGAAAGACTTGTTTGGGATGTTTGGCAGTAAAAACACAGGACAAACAGAGATGGAGCTTCAAAAGAATGAAAAGTCAAGTGAAACCATTGCCAGGATTAGGAAGAGTTGTGCATGAGTGTGAGTAGAGAGAGGTCTGCAAGTGGAAATGGAGTCACTGATGGTACAGAAAAGGAATGGGATAACTCCAAGAGGAGTCATGGAACGGTGGGATAAAGACTAGAAGAGATCCCTTTATCTTATTCAACAAATATTTATTCTTTCATTTATTTATTAAAAAGGGATTTGCTCTAATCTATAGATTCAAAATAATCCCAATAAAAATCAAAGTAGGAGTTTTTGGTAGATACTGACAAGTTGAATTATAAAATTTATACTGAAAGACAAAGGGAGTAGACAAGCCAAAACAATTTTGAAAAAGAAAAAAGCTGGAGGACTCATTCTACCAGATTTTAAGACTTACTATAAAGCTACAATCGTCAAGCTAATATTGGTAGAGAGACAAACATCGATGGAAGAGAACAGTCTTGAAGCAGACCCACACAGATATGGTCAACTGATTTTGGACAAAGGTGCAAAGACAATTCAGTGGAGACAGGATAGTCTTTTTAAGAATGATGCTGGAACAATTCCTTATGTAAAACAAAAACAAACACAAACAAGAAACAAAAAAGCCCCACTTTAATTCACCCCCACACATTATACAAAAACTCACTCAAAATCTCTGTGACCATGGATTTCTTAGATACAACACTAAGAGCACAAGTTAAAAAATAAAAAACTGGTAAATGGTACTTCATCAAAATTAAAAACTCCTGCTCTGAGAAAGACACCATTAAATGAATGAAAAGACAAAGTATAGGCTAGGAAACAGTATTTGCAACTCACAAATCTATCTGATCAAGAATTTATATTCAGAATATAAAAAAAATTCTCAAAACAGTAATAAGAAAACCAATAACCCAATAAAAATGGTGAAAATATGACTAGGAATGAACTGCTGATACATACAACAACATGAATCAATCTCAAATGCATTAAGGTAAGTGAAAGAAGCCAGACTAATAAGGCTACATGCTATTCCATTTACATGACATTCTGGAAAACATAAAAATATAACAGGAAACAGAGCAGGGCACAAGAGAATGTTTTGGAATGAGGGGCTGTTCTCTATCTTGACTGGTGGTTACATGCCTATATGCATTTCTGTAAACACACAGACACCAAAAAGAGCGAATTTCACTATATGTAAATGTTTAGAAAAATCGGTGGAATGCCTACAGGATGCCACAGGCATTTTGCCGAGCCACGGAGAGTGAAGAGTTAACAAGGCAATGTCGTCATTTTCCACATGGTGTTTAAGGCCTCAGTGAGGTAAAGGTGAGAGCATATATAATAAAATGACGACATTTTATGGCTTTGACAATCACGAGATAAGGTTAGCTGTGATAAAAAGCATGAAGGAGTACTGTCCAAGAAGAGAGACAAAAGGACTGCAAGGCACTGGCAGAGCCCTGGTTCAAGTTAAAAGGAAATGAGTTTTCTGGAGCTGGGTCTGCAAAGATCTACATTCCCCCAGGAACTGGCGTTGTACAAACACGGATTAGGGAGGATTTAAGGTTAAAAACGATTCAGATGAACGTTTTCATTCCCACTTCCAGATTGCTGGTTTTAGAGTTATTTGTTCTCCAAAGCTACTTATTGCAATACAGCACATACCAACACCCTCTAAGAAAACTAACCTTCTGGTCCAAATGGAAGAACTCACTGTCTTGCTCAGATCCCAGCTGCCTTGGCCGAGTTCTGGGCAATCTAGAAATGGAGGAAGCTGAGTTGATTTCTTTGCTGGTCCTTTTCTCTAAAATATTCAAACTAGCTCTATGTCCATTTCTGGAGGAAAGTGGTGATATACAATCTCCAGGAGTTTTAACAAGCCGCACATTTACTGATTTTCCATTTATTTCTATCCCATTCATTTCTTTCACAGCCATCTTTGCATCAGTGTTTCTTTTTAAAGCAAGAGATGCATATCTAAAATATAAAAGCACAAAAAAAGTATGTGATCTTAAGTGACTCCATTTAAGACAAAATTAAACACCTATTTTTAATAAATTTCAAACCCAACTACAAATAGGATCCTTTCTTATTGATAAAGATTTTAATATCTGAAACAAACAGTATCATTTTCAGTGCTAAAACAGTAAAGGCATTTCCACTGAACTATCGCCATTATGATTTGATACTTCTGCATGTCCTGGCAATGTCACAAAACAGAAAGTGGCAACAGACATATGAATGTATGTAGATGACATAGCTATCTACCTAAAAAATATAAAAACATCAACTAAGAATTACAATTAAAATTAAAGATAAAATTTTCTGAGCACCTGCTATATGCCAGGTTTCATTTCTATTGCTTTACTCACTTCAATAAGGGTTCACAGCAATGCAATGAAGGTACAGGTGTTATTATCCTTACGTTATGGATAAAGAGCCTGAGGTACTGAAATTTTAAGTAATTTGCCCAAATTTATTCAGCAAGTTATTGATGGGAGTTGGGAACTGAACCCAAGCCATCAGGCTGTAGAGCCCATTTTCTTAACTAATGTACTCTACTGCCCTATGAAATAAAGTGCACAAAATTCAGGACCTCTCCTATATATCATTAGTAACAAGTTAAAAAGTATAACAAAAGAAAGGTCTGATGAGCAGCATCAATTAAGGATTGCAGCTATCTGTCGATGTGTGTCTCTCTGCTAGGCTAGGAAAGCCAGTGGGCACGGCCCGAGTGACCACTACTTGGTTGATGTCTAGTACAGAAAATCTGGTACACAGCAGACGCCTAGTAAACACACATGTATTGGATTTGGAAAACATACCTGTAATTAGAAGAATCATAAATTGAAATTTCAGAAACTTGGTATTTCTGGAAATGAGATCTTAAGTCAGCCTAAAAGAGAAATAAAAGTTTGTGAAAGGTATAAAAAACCCAAACAACCAAAACGTGAGTACTTAATAGATCTGAAAAGAAAGCTCAGGAAGTACAGCCTGGCATACCTCGGACACTGAGGGGCAGAGACCGCCAACATGTATGAAGTAACCTTTATCTCGTCGTAAGGGCTCAACACTCTCTTTCTCTGTTTGTAGAAAAACATATGACCATTACTGTATGAATATTTTTAAAAGAAAGTGTGAAAATTGTTAAATATTTTAGTTTCCATTAGCAAATAGCAGCACTAGACTGAAGACCAAGAGCCTGCGATCGTTTTAAGATTTAATATTTCTGGGCCTTAATCATACTGTCTTAAAAATAAAGAGGTTGGATTCGTTGATAGTTAAGTCTCCTGTAGCTCAGAAATGGATCAATAACATCTAAACAGAGTAATCAATTACATCATAACCAAGAAAGTGTCTTCCATCTGGTTCAGAGAAGTGCTAGCTAAGCTGCTGGATGGGCACAGGATCCTAACACAGCCCCCAAAATTCTGGCCAGGGCTCTCTTACGTATATTCCTTTGCTGGGGAAAATCACACCAAGGAAACCTTTAGATCAGACAAATATCAATAGCTGACATATAGCTTTGTGGTAATGGTAATGTCACACAAGAAAAGGCTGGGGAGACAAATAATTTAGATAGCACTATTTCGGAAATCACAAACATTAGGATTATATATTTTTTTCTTGTTTGAGAAAAGGACTGCATTTTCACAGTCTCTATTTTGAATAGAACCTGGTCTGAAATCAAAAAGGATTCACTGAATTAACATTCTTTCAAGTTACTATCAAAACCTACAACTGGCACATGGGCAGGGGGGTACACAATACATATTTGTTAAGTGAATTCTTAAAGTAGCTTTATGTTTTATAATTTTTGTATAATGGGATATTTATAATTTTTTTCACTAAATAATAATAAATAATAAACACTTATTGAGTGCTTCCTATATTGCAGGCAATATGCCAAGCACTTTATACACATCATCTCATGTAACGCTCACAACCACCCTGTGAGGTATAACTGTTATCATTTCCATTTTCTAGAGGAGGATATTGAGGTCTTAGGAGTTGAGGTCACAAATCTAGCAAGTGGTGGTGCTGAAATTCAGGCAGAATCCTTCATCTCTAGGCGATAATGCGTAACCTTCTTCATTAACCTACTTCATTTAACTTGCTTAGCTCTTTGGTTTACAATGTGCTGTATAGAGACAAAGGTGAAACTAATTATCTATCTTGATATTTTTACATTAGGGTGAGGAGGGAGCAAGGAGCTCCAGTGAGCAGGAATCAGGAGACAGGCATTCTCCCATCCTCTCACCTTGTACTAGGTTCAATACAATACATCTAGTGAATACCCACGGGCTGAGTGAGCGCTGTGCCTGGCCCTGGGGAGAAGCAGTGAACAAAACATAAAAAATCCCCGACTGAGCTACTATGTGAGTGTGGGAAGGCAGTCAACACATCAAGTAAGCAAAATACACAGTGGGTGATAAGTGATACGGAGAAAAATGCAAGGAAAAGACAGTAGTTACAATAAACTAGATGATATAATGCCATTTATTTTAAACTGTATATGTGTATTAAATATATGCATAAAATCACATAAAAGAATGGTAAAGAATATTAATAATGATTATTTCAGGTTAGACTTCAGGTAATTTTAATTTTTTATACTTTTATATTTTATTTTAAAATATCACTAAGAATTATTTATACAAGCAGGAAAAAAATAAAACTATTGCTATTATGTAAAATAAAACAAAAATCCACGTAAGTATAGATGAAAAATAAGTATAATAGCATATTATTATTAGAAATGATAGAAGGGCAATAATCACAGATACTAGAGGAAATTCCAACTATCAGAAGCAATTAAGGACTATCTAAAGATGAAAACATTCCTGAAACAGACTAAACTATTAGAGGGAGGGAAAGCAGTTTTCCTCTGCAATGTCAGTTTGACAGGCTGTCCTGGTTGCCAGATGGGAGCGTGGACCACGTGCACGGCTGGCCGTGCCTGCCGAAGGCCTAAGGAGGAGACTGCATGCCCTGAGGGAGAGCGGCTCGGGCCTAAAGCAGGGCAGAGAGCACTGCGCCTCCACCTGTGAACTAAACCCTGCATGTAAGCTTTCAGCGGACAGTTTTCTGAAAGAGAAATGAACATTTTAACTAATCTACTCTTTAAAAAACTGACCTCCAAATGGCTACCTTTCTCATTTTTCATATGTATAAAAAAAAGCCACACACAAAGCCACACGGAGTAACTCTAGGTTACTCCGTCTCCTAGAGTAACACAGCAGACGTATGCACTATTGTACACAGGAGCTCGGTTAGGGTTTTGTAGTAAATTGTTAAAAACCAACCTCGTGTAACCTTCAGGTCCCCTCCACCTTGTTCTATTGCGTTTTCTTGTATTCCTGAGAAGTCAACTCCTATCAGGTTCTCTTCAGCATCAAACCAGTCTTCACTCATTTCTTGATAATTTTTGCAGTCTGAGACAGTGAACACAAGTAGCTATGAATTATGTATAATGTTTACCCCTCTGAGAAGTTATTGAAAAAGCTTCTCAGAATGAATCAGCATGATCACAATTACTAGTTATATATATAAATGTAAAAAATAGATACTGTATTAGCAAAATAAGAGACCCAAATATAAAGATTTTGAGAAGTGATTTTCAGCAGTCCATGAATAAAAAGAACTTTTCAGTTTGAGATCTCTGCTTCCCAGTTTTCCTTTAATTAACACTGACTCCTAGCCTTACTTATCTGATTTTTTTTTTTTTTTTTTTTTTTTATTTTTATTGGGGAATTGAGGGGATGGGAACAGTGCTGGGGAATTGGGGGAAGGGGAACAGCTGAGCCATCCTGCTACCTGTTGGCAGCTCAGCGGCTGCTCAGCTCGGGCTGGACTCGAACCGCTGTTGCTCAGAGCTCAAACTCTTGAGCGAGCGAGCTCTTAACCAACTGAGCCACTCGGCCAGCCCTACTTATCTGATTTTTAAATTATCCTTTATCAAACAAGAGATTTATATTATCTTTCTACACAGACTAACAGTAAATGTCTTTAAAAAGGAATTAAGCAGTCCTGCAGCTCTTTATTTCATTAAAAGTGGAATTAATGATCTTTTCGGAATGATCATAATTATCTCTTTTCATAGAGGATAAAATTTAAAAAATACACTCCATTTACAGAGATACAAATTAGACAGAAGGAAGAATTTTCAGGTTGGAAAACATGATCCAGAAGAATAAAAGTCTGTATTATTATTTGGCATTATCAGGTATATGAAGAAACCTTTAAGATGTTAAGTATATGTAAAAAGAATGTACTTAACATTCATAATCAGAATGAAGCCTTTCAGTCAACCAAGAATATTTATTCTGATTTTCTGAATGGGCACTAGGGATATTTTAAGTTTTATTATTTGTTTTTTGGCGAAAACACAAAACAATACGTTTTTATACTGACCTTTATCATCAAGTTTTAGTTGATGAAAGTATACATCCATACCACCATTTTTTAAACTAGCTTCCTTGGGCAACATGCCTTGGTTGGGGTGACTAGTATCAGATGATAAAGACACCTGAGGATTAAAATAATAAACACAACGATAATAAATAAGGACCAATAGTTACGTGGCAGCAGTCTTCACTGGCACGAGCCCCCACAACATGGAAGGCTCAGAGTAAAGTCACCGCCCACCCACATTCACACGTGAGCTAATGGAATCTGTGTGACCTGCTGTACTCTGTCACACAGTCAAGAAGAATTAGGGTTTGAACCCAGTCTCTGTTATAGTGACTATATGCTAATGCTACCATTATTTAGCAAAGTGTGGCATACACACATAAGTAATTCAGATGATTTTTGGAGGGATACGTGTATTTCTCATATTAACATTTAACCAATTATATAATGTGTGCTAACGTATATCTCATATTTATGGGAAGTAATATTTCTTTCCCATATGTAACAGTAAGTTACTCTTTATATGTTAAGTTTATTTGAAAAGGATTGTGTAAAGAAAACTACAAAGCAAATAATGTTATAGGTAATACTTGGCTACGGAAAATTGTGAAGATGGCACAGAAGTAACTAAAATTTAGAAACACTATACTACCCGGCTTTCATGCAAAAGCTGTTAATTTAATGAGCCATGTATTAAAATGTAATCCCAACTTTAAATCCTGTTTTATAGCTAAAGCTTACAAAAATTATGTTATAGCTGCATTTTGTACTTTAAAAAATAATTTTATTGCTCTACCCCAAAATAAGCAGCTTATACCATTGCTATCATTACAATGATGAAACACAACCACTCCAGAACATTATGCCATTAAAAGGACAAGTTGTTTAAGCAAACTATGTAAGAAATTTGAGGATATAAAAATCTGGTTTTAGATCTGTTAATTCTTTGTGGATAACTGAGTTTATTTTTTTTAAAGAGTAGAACAAGGGAATAAACAAATTGCTAACGTAATTTACTTTTAATCATTTACATTAACAGAAAGGAATATAAATCAATCAAGCATTTCACTTTCCGCTTTGGAATGCATCTTCTTATATAAGACACCCAAATAATGCAACTTCAGGGCTAACACCAGAGTCAGAAAGTAGGAATGAGCCCCGTGGTCCTCCCCATGGCCTCCCTTGATAATAGAATGTAACTTATGTTTCTGTATCCCTTCACCATCTGCAGAGTGCTCTTCTTCCATAGACTGTCGTCTGACAAACACTTCCTTTGGGACTAAGAAAGGTTAAGAAAACCTATGAAAGACATTATAAAACATTATATTTCAATAAAGGAGGAATTAAAAGTTTGCCCTGTCTAAAATGAGTAAGATAATACTCTACCTCATGAGATGAATTTTCTAAGATACTAGTTTTTACCCTACTGCATCAACATGATGGTGGCCATAAGTCACAGTTTGCCAGAGACAGTCCAGGTTTGTAGCTGTTGTCATGATGAATTATTAACATCACTACCATTCATCCTCAGGTCTCCTAGTTTGATGATAAACTGTATGGTCACCCTACTCAACATAAGACTACTGACATCTGTTTGATCAGGACATCATGTTCCTTCCAATCGGTTACCACCCCTCAGCTGGTAGCACACAGCCAGTTGAGTGAAAAGAAGGATGTGAGAACTCCTGCAAATTAGTTTACTTTGCTTAAGCCATAAAATGAAAGATTTCCACTGATGAGCTACTTAAAATCTCACTTGGGAGAGTGTCTGTTTTAGGCTCGAAGAAACGTCAACATCACATGTACTTTGATTATCTAGTGCAGAATCTGCTCCTGAAAAGCTAAACAGATAAACATTTTATTAAAGAATTTATCAATGTTCTATATAAGGACCAAAACAGAAAACTTTTAAGTTAACTAAATTAAGCAATTTTTAAAATCTAATGAATTCTAAATTAGAAGAAATCATTACTTACGTATGTGTTTCTTTTTTCATTAGCTGAAAAGACAGAGAAGGGGAGAAAAATCTTTTAGTTTAAAATGTTCTGTCTAAATGAAGTAAAAATTTTGTTCCTAAAACATATATACATACCCTGGAAGCAAAAGTAGAGAAGGTAGATAATAATTTTGCTTCTACTGACAGTGGGGGCAGCTCTTCCAGTGGTATGCCCTTGTTTATTTTTTCTTTCAAATTCACATGTCTAACTTTTAAGTCTCCCAAAGCAGACAGTAGTGCTGATCCTAATTCCTTCTTAGAATTACTCGATAAATTGCTGTACAAAAGTTAAGTTCACAAAACTCATTTAGGCCCAAGTCATCCATTTAACTCTAATATTATATACTTAGTTCTATCAGATCTTTAGATTTTTTTCTTTTAAATGTCTAGTAAAAGAAAAGGAACCACAGATTTGTTTTTCTAGGGGCAGTACCAGCAACCCTCAATACATAAGCCAGGAATAATGTGATGGAATGTCGTGTGAAACTCTGCAACTGGCTTCATCCACACTTGGGACTTTACAAGAAACACCAGATCTATCTTTTTACTACATTCATCATCCCAACATGCACTGCTGACTCTCCATGAAATTCAAATGTATTGCTTTTTAAAGTCCAGTTTCAATCTACCCTTCATTTTGCCCTTCAAAAACGAAAATTGAAGAAATTTTCTAGAATACATTTAGAACTAGTGATAGATTTCTAATAAGACACAGATTTAAAATTAACAATCACCTATTTAATCCATGATTTTCCATTATAAGTTTGTAAATATCAATACAATGGTGATAACACATCTGAAACTGAACGTTTAAAAGGTGCATCTCTGCCTTGATGGCTCTTTGCATTGTATTCTGACAGCACTCCAAATTCTTCTCCATTTCTTTAGAAAGTTGAGGTTCCCTTTAAAATGAAAAATATGATTAGGTAAGATTCCAGGTAGTCTTCTCTGTTAATGACATGCCTCTAGACACAGATTTTAAGTTTGTTACATTTCCCTGTCAAGTTTAAAACAATTTCCACCGAACATGGAAAAGCTGTAGGAACACATTCCAGCTGCAGAAAACAAGGATGTCAAGAGTCAAGGCTAAATACAAGGCTGCCAAAAAAATGTATACACATTTTAAAAAAGGAAAACAACATATTAGAATTTGATAAACTTTGAACACCTCTTGTAATTGCAGAAGTCAAATGTGACTTGTATTCACCTTTGATTTCGGCATATATTACAATTTTAATTGTATTTTCCTTTCTTAAAATGTGTGTACATTTTTTTTGGCAGCCTCTGTGTATTCTTCTACAAGTGAAGGGAGTAATAATTCTCAAATTCATACTTTCTTTTACATAATAGAATTCCAAAGTAAAGTACTGACTTTACCCAGAATTAATAGGTTTTCAACCTAAACCAAGCTTTGGCCAACATTTTTTTAAAGTTATAAGCATTCTGGATAGAAACTTTTCTTAAATGGTATCTTTTTAATAGAAAATAGACATAATTTACATTTTTCTTAATAATTAAGGATTATAAGCAAATATTTTGCTGTGTTATTTTATCAAAAAGCCCCACATCACTACGTGTTTTGAACACACTTCTGCTACTAGTTGCCCCTCCCAGCTGTTCTCACTACGTCTGCCTTTGGAAACGAACTCTTCTAAATTTGATAGGGTTGGAGACTGAATTAAACTCATTAGAAGAATGAAGAAAAATGAAGAGCAGGAAAATGAATTTGGCTTCTCAGAGACTTCCCCTTTTCTCTCCCATCCCCCACTTCCTGATTTCTCCATTGTATTATGGATTATAAGGGTGTTTAATAAATGCAAAGTAAATTATACAATGAATTAAAATCAAGATTAAAATATCCCAGTATTTACTTCTTCATATATATGGCATTTTGCCAAGGTGCTATTCTGTTATGCTTTTCAGGGGGATTAAATAAAGAAAACTTGAGTAATTAAATCAGCATGGATTTGGGTTGAATAAATAAAAATCCATGAATTTCTAAAGGAATTATTGAGACTTGAATCTCAGTGAAAAAGCTTTAACATATTATCCTATTATTTATTTATTTGAAGGCAAATAGTGAAGCAGATGCTCTTTTACGGTCCCTTTAAAATATGAGGTGTTATAAAAAAAATACGGTGAATATTTAAATTAAAAAAAATTGTTACAGAAGACACATTGCCATTAATCCCCCTCAAAATACCCTCCGTCACTTCAAACACACATCCTGTCGTTCTTGCCACTTTCTGAAGCAGTTCTGAAAGTCCTTTTTCGTGTCTTTACTTCATCTTCCATCATGACAACACTCTGTGTCACACATCGCTTCTGGTATACGGCAATTTCTGTCCAACAGAACACATTATAGTGTGTTCTCATCCACCTTATTCACTGCATCTGGCACTGTGTGACTTCTGGCTCTTCCCCAAAGTCACAATGATTTGGGACATCAAGGCAGCCACGACAGCACAACTAAAGACACTCATGAAAGAGGACTTCCAGAACTGCTTCAGAAAGTGGCAAGAACAGGATGTGTGTTTGAAGTGAGGGAGAGTATTTTGAGGAGGATTAATGGCAATGTGTCTTCTACTGTAACAATTTTTTAAATTTAAACATTCACTGTATTGTTCATCAATACATCAATACAAGTGTAGTGTTCGATCACACCTTGTATTATTCTACATGGTTAAGTACCCCACAAAAAAATCAAATTATTATTTTGTATTTTTCTCCATGTGCTTATACATCTAAACTTACGTCTCAGGACGTTCCTTTAAGTCTGCAGTAGCAAATGTTTTTCTTAATTCCAGGGAACCCTGCAAACGATTTAAAATCAGATTAGAAATATATGACAAACAACACATCCTCTCTCTGGAGTTCCATGCTGGTAAAATGTAAAACCCAATTTCTAATTGACTTTGTGGCAAAAGCTGCCACCAGAAAAGGATAGGGCTGGCTGTAATCTATTTACCATTTCCCTTTATCCAGCATTTTCTCACAAAAGCCTCAGGAACCCCCGCTAAAATTTAATGGACCAAAACATTTACATGAGCATACCCTGCCTCTTTATATAAGTCAAATAAGTTCCTATTATTAATCATATTGGTTTTACCTTATTTAGAAAATTGCCATTAGGCTTGAAAATGTTATCTGAGAGAGATTTTCCCAGGGACCCCTTTGTCACAGCCATCTGTGTATCTTCGTTGTCTTGACCACATAACCAATCTGTGTTACAGGCCACACTTGTTTGTTTCTCGCTTTGCCATTCACCAGGCCATTTTCGATTCATCATGGTCATCTCTGTGTTGCTTGATGTGGACACCATGGAAGGTCTCGCACTTGTCGCTCTGCTGGTTGTGAAACAACCCCTAAAGTCAGTGCTAACGTCCACTGTCTGATTAACTGTGACTGTACACTGTGCTGCCCCTATCACGGACTCAGGGCATGTCCCTTCCACATCGTGAAAGCATTTATTTGTGGTATTGGCATTAGCAACTTTTAGGGAGTTATCTTCTTTTATTGCCTGATTATCTTTGACTCCAATCCTTGGTAGAACAAGGGAAAAATCTAAGGCTGGGTTAGGAATGTTTTGTAGGCTTTTATAATGTGAATATCCACAGGCAGAAATGACTGAATCATCAAATATAGAGGTCCACGAAGTTTGATAATCTTTATAGGGTTGTTGTAATGTCTCCAAAGCTCTGAACGGTGGTAATGTGTTAAGATCTTCAAGGTGTAACATTCTGTTCTCAACCTTTGCATTTCCACAAAAATCTTTCGTTTCAGTTACCTCAGATTTTATTTTGCAAGTATAAACCTTAGTTTTTAATGCTTTCTGAGGGTTCAAGAAACCAGTCTTAGATTGGTATCTCTGGTTTTCAGGAAGACTACTCAGTACAATTTCATCAGATGCTGTGTGGTACATTAAACTAGTCTCTTGTTCCTTATACTTTTCATACTTTGGTTCATGATATTCTCTTAACATAACAGAATTTTGAAATTTAGAGACAAGAGGTGAATCTTCTTGTCCATAAACATCAACTGAATCTAAAGAGATGCTAGTGCTTTCCAATTCAACATGATTAACTTCTAAGTTGCTAGCACATTTAATGTCATAACCTGAATTTCTTAATCCAACAACTTCCAGATTAGACATGTTTGATGTTTTTGCTCGGTCCAAAGATAAATGGTTACTTAGATATTCTGGTTCTTCCACAGTGTGGTATTCCTGCTGTACGTCTTCATCTTTATCATGCTTTCGCACATCTTCAGTTTCTTTATAATCATCATCTGAAATCTTGAAGATTCTTTCCAACCCAATAATCTTATTACCTTGATGTTCCAAAAGATCGAAAAACACCTCCTCCCTTTTCTGCATTTCAGAATCGAATTCTGAATCTGAAAGAAAAAGATTTTCATTCTTCAATTTTGAGTCTGAATACTGTGTGAAGAATGTTTCATTTAAGGAAGCATAGTCAGTACTGTCTTCAGACTCATCTGACGGATAGTGAAGACGCTCTGTGTTGGTGCCTGGACTCGCACTAAGATATGGCGCCAGCAAATCCATTTTGTCAATACTGCTGATATTTTTGTCATTAGTTCTTTGTTTTGGTGCTGAGAAATCCCAGTCATCAAGAAAAGTCCATCTGGCTTCATTACAACCATTGGAAGAGAATACATTTTCTTTCTTAGGATCAGAAGGCTCATCTATTTAAAAAAAGGATAAAATGTTAACAGCAGCAACATCACAGAATCTAAACAGTAGAAAAGACCTTAGTGGTGACCTAGTCCAAGCTCTTCCCAATGTAGAAATAGCTTTTACATTATCCATGGCAAACACCCCTTGTGATTGCTGCTATGGACTGAACTGTGTCCCCTCAAAATTCCTTTGTTAAAGTCCAAATTCCCAATGTGACAGTAATCCCAGAGGGGGCCTTTGGGAGGTGATCAGGCCTAGATGTGGTCATGAGGATGGGGCCCTCCAGAAGGCATAAATGCCTCAAGATGGGACAAGTGCTCTTTCTCCACCATGTGAGGACACTGCAAGAGGTAGCTGTCTATAAGCCAGGAAGAAAGATGTCACCAAAACCTGACTGTGCTGGCACCATGATTCGGACTTCCAGCCTCTGGAATTGTGAGAAAATTAACATCTAACATCTGTGGTTTAAGCACTGCCCTTCCCCCCTGCCCCCCAGTCTATGATATTTTGTTATAGCAGCCCCAGCTAAGATAGTAGCCAAGATTCGTCTTGAACTCTTTCAATGGCAAGGAGTTTACTACTTATAAGGCAGCCCACCCATCTGTAACATTTGAGTGTCTCCTAGCTCCAGCCTTCGGCACTGCAGGAACAAAGGAAAGGTGCTGCACTCAAATACTCATGGCTTTCCCAAGGGTCACAAACACGCAAAGCTCACATAATTGTAATATAGTTAAATGTGTGGACAGAGGGGTGGCGATGAGCAGGTAAGTGCTTAAGAAGAAAGGAGAAGCAGATTTCAGAGGAAACTTTTCATTTAAAATGTGTTTTGAAACAAAACAGATAGCTATCTTAGGCCAATCGAATAGCACACGCACAGTTAGCAGTGTGACAGAGCATGGCATTTCTGGCATGTTCTTTGTAAAGCGCCTTATCTGGAGTGAAATGGCTCCAAGGAGCGGCAGGAGCTATGATCAGAAAAAGGCCTTTCTTGGAGTGCTAAGGCGTCTGGCTCTTACTGTAAGGCTACGGGGGACTGCAGAAAGCTTCTTACAAGGGCAGTCATTGGAATGGAACTGAGTGTAGATACCCCTGGCAACAGTAAGAACGAAGGCTTGAAGGGGAGACTGAGGCAGCTAGACCCCAAGTGCAGGCGTGGACCTGGAGAAGACGCTGGTATCCAAGTCCCATAACTGACGAGACTGGGTGGTTGGTTGGGAATGGTAGATGAGAGAGAAAGAGATTAGTGACTTCAATTACTATTATTTTTTTTGCCTAAAGAACACAATCAGAAACACATTTTATATCAAGATCCAGTACACACATACATATATGTGTATGTATAAGTGAAACAAAAATTTTTACAAAACAGTAACTACTCCGACTATGTCCAATGTATTCTGGTATTTTCTAGTCTATTTTATTTTTTGAAAAAGCTGATCACAACCAGCTAAACTGATGTCATGACTCACCAGCGGGGCAATCACTTTAAGACATAAAGACTTACAACTTGGTATTACAGCTGGATGGGAATATTTGGAGCTAGAGAATAGGGTCATTGTGAACAAGAGTTGATTTAGAATATGAAAAGGAAAAGCAAGGGGGGAGAAGATAATGAGTTCATTTCCAGGCAAGTGGAGTTTGAGGTGAGTGAAAAGACACCCAGATTCAAATATCTAATAAGCTGTTTAATTATGGGGCTGGAGCTAAGGAAATCAGTGCTAGCTACAATTATAAACTCATGGGTTGACTGTGCTTTTCTTAGGGATTTGTATGGGTATTTGTTATATATTCTGGATACTAATTATTTGTTTTTCATATTTATAAGTGAACTTTTCGTAGTTTGCTTATTTTTTAACTTTTTGTAATATCTTATCATACCATGGTTTTTAAGATCATTTAGTTAAATGGATCAGTTTTTTCTTCTCTCACTTCTGGGTTTTGTTCCTCTGGCCCTCCCTACCACATGATTATAAAGTATTCTTTTATAATTTATTCTAATTCTCTCTGTGTGTAACACTTAGCCATGTCACACTATGTAGATTTTTTCTCCATAGTGTAAGGTAGGAATCTAACTTAATTTTTTCCCAAAATGGATGGTCGATTGCCTTACAACCATTTGCTGAATAATCCACTACTTCCCTTCTCACTTGAAATAGCATTTTTATCATATTCTAAAGTCCTCTTAATATTTAACCCACATATATGCATAAGCACATAAAAGTTTAGCCAGCTTGCTTTTTATTTCTTGTTTTCTCTTCTACCATTACCACAGAAAAATAAATTTCACATTTGTGTGGAGACAAAACATACAACTTGGATAGCAGAGGTCAACCCGCCCACTTTCTACATACGGCCTCTGTACCTGTCACAAGTTCCCGAAAGCCTGGCTGGACAGAAGCCCTCTCGTCTGGTTCCCCTTCCCCTCTGTAAACCTTCCATTTCGCTGAGAGCTCCTGTGTAGGCTGCCCATATTCACCAAAAATCACCTGGGTGAGTTTGCCAAGTTAAAACATGCTGAATCTTACCACATGACTGGGAGGGAAGCTTAAAAAGTAGCAACACCAGAGGGGGAACTATCTAGCCCAGTTATTTTCATACCTCGCTCCACCCGGAATAAAGCCAGCTGGCCGGTTCCCTCACCTTTTTGGCTGCTTCCTCCATTACTGTGGTGGCCTTCACCAGAAGCTGTCTCCACCACTGCAGTGGCCTGCATCTCTCAAGGGTGTATATTCTAGAACAGGTATAAATATTGAACTATTTTTATACTTGGCATTATATTTTAAAAATATTAGAAAAATAAGTATTTGATAAAGTGGCAATGATAGTCAAAGATTCCAATATAAGAGGGCTAATAAACAAAACTGATAGAACATTTGAACAACTTTTTAAAAGTATAAATTGACAGCTACAGAAAAGACTGTACTATTTAAACACACAAGGTATTCTTTTAAAATTTCCAAGGAACATTAAACCCACAATGTATTAGGCCACCAAAAAAGTCTCAATCCAAAAAATAGAGTATTAAAGGTATAATATGACCGTTTATATCAAACCTGAATAAAAAATGTTTCCAAAACAAACTGTAGACTTACTAAAAACCAATGACATGGTATATCCATGCAATGGGATATCTTCCAGCAGTAAAAAGGAACAAACTATTGACACATGTAACCTCATGGATTAATCTCAAAAACATTATGCTGAATGAAAGAAGCCAGACAAGAGATCACATATTGCCCGATTCCATTTAAATGAACGTACAGAAAAGCAAATTTATAGACAGAAAGTAGATTACTGGCTGCCTGGTTCAGGGGATAGGAAGAGAAGTTAATGGTAAATGGTCATAAGGGATCTTACTGGAGGGATTGAAATGTTTTAAAACATTTGATGGGATGGCTGCACCACTTGATAAAATTATTAAAATCAGTGAATTGTACATTTGAAATGAGTAAAATATACCTCAACAAAGGTATTTACAAAAAGTTAATGACCATAGCTCTTTGAACTCAGCTGCCATAAGAAGAAGCCTAAACAAGTCACTTGAGCTGGGCCTGGAGCCACCCTGGACTCTGTGAGGGTCAGGCTGCTGGGAGAGGCCAGAGCAGCCCCGCCCAGGCAGTGGACAGAGGCCCAGGCTGTGACAGGGAGGCATCCTGGGACTCAGTGTTTGCTGGGTGGGCGGAGGGAGAGGGGCAGACCCTTGTCCTCCACCCACTCAGACACCTTCCTGGTCCCAGCCTAGAGGGCATCTCAGCAGAGCCTGCAGGGACGCCGCTGCTCCTGCTGGAGGAGGGTCTGCAGGCAGCACCACGAGCCCACAGCACCACCCCTGGCCCGGCTGTGAGCCAGCGGATGTCTTGGTGAGGACAGCAATGACAAAGGCCTGTCAGGCCCCTCGCCCGGACTCAGGAGCTCAGCCTGGCTGACCGGGCAGCAGAGCCGGGGCTGGGCAATGGGACCTATGACCTGGCAAAGAAAGAAAGGCGCCATCTGGGACTGTGCACCCAGATCTGTGCTCACAACGGAGGGGGAAGAGGAGGAGGAAGGGTCTGGAAATCCACTGTCCTCCTCTATGTGCCCAGAGCCAGCCCTGCAGCAGGCAGATATGGGAGAAGTCAGAGGGACACTCTGAGGCCTTGGAGTGGGTGGGGGGTGGGGAGGTCCTCGGATCGAGGCACACAGCCCCACCCCGCCAACAGGCACCCCTCTGGCTGTATCCCACCAGCCAGAACGACTGTCTTCCTTTAGGAGGTGGGGGGCCCTTAGAGTTGGGGTTTGCCTGGAGTCGGCATTCCTGCTCCATGGCGGGCTCTGAGGATGATCCCCAGAGGGCCTGGGGACGCCCACCTGTTGAGCTAGGGGGCTTGGGAGGAGGAACCCCATTTCCTTTCTCAGAGAGATCCCAGGGAAATGCATCCACAGAGGCCAAGTGCCCAGGAATCCCTCGTGGTATGGGGAAGCCAGAAGCCAGTGAGGTCTGCAGGCCCCTAGTTTTCCACGCCCAAGGGCCACTGCATTGTCCTCAGCTTCCCTTCATCTCCAGTGCTGTGTCTTTCTGGCCCTGGGAGAGGGCGCAGATGCTCCCCAGACACAGTGGTCACTGAGCACCGGGCCTGCTGTGCCGTCTCTTCCCGTCAAATGATTAATTGCCCTGTTTCGCAACCCCCTCCCGTTTGGGGATGAAATCAGGCCTGTGTGTCAGGACGTCCAAGGTCAGAAGCAGGGTGACACTAAGCAGGCCCTGGTGTGAGCAGAAGGAAGGGCCGGCACGTGGAACTCATCCTGGTGACGGGGGGCCTCTCTGCAGGGCGCCTTCCGCCCTCATCTGCCCCCTGGACACAGTGCTGGGACCCTCCCAACAGCATGAAAAGCCCCAGAACTGTCCGAGCTGTGCAGAGGGGACTCGGCTGTGCAGGGATCCAGGCCAGGTGTGTTTATGGATTGAGAGACACAATATTGTTAAGATCTGTTCTCTACAAATTGAGCTATAGATTCAACACAAGTTCAGTCAAAATTGCGGAAGGGTTCTGGGGAGAAGTAACTTATATGGAAATGCAATGAATCTAGAATAGCCTAAACAATCTTGAAGAATAAAGTTGGATGACATATATTTCAAGACTTATAAAGCTACAATATTGGTAGTGTAGTATGTTGGACTAAGAGATTAAAGAACAAATTACGAGAGTTCAGAAAGAGCCATTTCATTTTTGGGAAATGCACTAATTCAATTCAGTAGGAAAGGAAGGTGTAAGGCATACTCAATAAAAAACTGGTAATTCCAAATACTGGGGAGGATGTGGACAAACGAACTCATACATTACTAGAGGGAATACAAATTGTTAAAAACATTTTAGAAAACTGGAAGTTTTTAATGATATTAAAATACACCTACTCTATTACCAAGAAATTAGATTCCAGTTTCAAGAATGAATACATTTCTCTAGAGAATCATTCTGTAATATATTATTCAGTAGTAATTGAACCTCTGTTTGCTAAGTCATATTCTAAGTGTTGAGGACATCAGTCTCTGCCCTTATGAAGCATGACAGGCACATAACAAGCATTTTTCCAAAAGCGGGGTAGGGAGGATGGTGAGGGAGCACATAAATATTATAGAGTACCTTTTCTCAAACTTGCCTGATGTAAAATCACTTGGGACACTGCTTAAAAATAGATTCTACAACCTAAGTTGGGGCCCAGAAATGATACCCTAGGAAATTCCTGTAATCTGGAGATGTGGGGAAATACAAGGTGCTACAGGAAATTTAAAATGACCTAAACTAGTCTAAGGGTTAGGGAAAGTCTTCCTGAGGAAGTATCATTTAATCTGAGACTTGAAAGTTGAGCAAATAGGAGTTATAGCCATAGTACTGATTACTAAATTTAGTGTTGATTTTGACATAAAGGATATAATCAAACACACAAAAATGCTTTTGGAGTTTTTAAAACCAAGAGTTGTATTTAGAAAGCCATTAAAAACTAAAATTCTAACTGAATAAGAGAAATATAAGGATTTATGGACTTCTACAATACATTTAAAAATTTGACATTAATAACTCCTGGCTTAAGGGATTTTATTTAAGTCAGTAAAGATCATACTCTAGGGATGTCAGGTCACTATTTAAGATAAAGAGTAAGATGAAAAGAAAGCTAGTTTATTAAAATAATTGACATTAGAATAGATCAGTTTTTAAAATTTTTTTGTTTTACTTTTTTGACTCAGGAACTCTTCATTCTTAAAAGTATTGAGAACCCCAAGGAATATTTGTTTATGTGGGTAATATCTATTAATACTTATCACATTAGCAATTAAAACAGAAAAATGTAAATATTAGTTTATCCACAAATAATAAACCCATTACTTACCATTTTAAATAAAAAAATATATTTTCAAATAATTAGAGAATTTACATTCTGCAAATCTCTTTAATACCTGTCTTCACCAGTTGGATTCTCATTCATATTTAATTCTGCATTCTAATCTTCATTCAGTATGTTGCAAGCTTCATTCTTAAATATGAACACCCAAGGTCAAAAGCTTTGACAAAAGGAAAAATTTTAGAACTTTTTACCAAAATACTTGCAACTCATATATGTGATTTGTGGTCTATTATCCAGGATACATAAAAAACTCTTACAAGTCAACAACAAAAAGACAAATAACTGGGGCCGGCCGATTGCTCAGTTGGTTAAGAGCTTGCCCAAGTGCGCGAGCTCTGAGCAACAGGGTCATCGGTTCGATTCCCACATGGGCCAGTGAGCTGCGCCCAAGATGAGCTGCCGCTGAGCTGCCAACAGGTGGCAGGATGCTCCTAACAACAAGGTTGTCTGTTTGAGATGGTGGCTACGCCTGCCCACAACTGAACTCAGCACCTTGAGCTGAGCTGCCGCCTGGATGGCTCAGCGGATAGAGCGTGCGCTCTTAACAACGAGGCTGCCGTTTGAACTCCCGCATGGAATGGTGGCTACGCCCACCCGCAACTACTGAACACAGCACCTTGAGCTGAGTGGTGTGACTGGACTCGGAGCTGCGCTAGCTGCGCCCTCCACAACTAAGATCGAAGGACAACAGCTTGGCTGGTCCCCTCCCCCAATCCCCCAATCCCCCAATAAAAGCTTAAAAAAAAAAAGACAACCCAGTTTTAAAAAACAAGCAAAAGACTTGAATAAACATTTCCCCAAAGACACACAAATGGCCAATAAACACATGAAAAGATTCTCACTATGTTATTCATTAGTGAAATGCAAATCAAAACCGCAAGGAGATACTACTTGACACTCACTGGGATGGGTATAAAAACCCCTAACATGGAAACTCAGGGTTGGCAAGGATACACATGCAGAAACCGACACCCTCACACACTGCTGTGGGGTGTGAAACGGCCCGGCCACCGTGGGAAGCGACCGGGAGCCCCTCGGCAGCTTCACTGTGCGGTGACTGCGAGACTCAGCAATTCCGCTCCCGCCTGCACGCCCTTCTTATTCTGCCCCCCAGTCCTCAGTCACCAAACCGCTCCCTCCTGTATTCTCAACCCCAGAACCAAGCAGAGGCCGCCGGAGCCTCCCTGGACACCTCCCGTGCCCCCCGCCATGCCAAGCTGATACACTTCCCCTGAGGCCACGGCTCTCGGGGCGCACAGCAGCAGCCTCCAGCCTGGCCGGGAGCCGCTTTCCAAAACGCAGCAACAGGCCGTCCCTCACTGTCCTCGGGGGAAGATGGGAACCTCGGCGCGGCCTCCACGGCCCTCGAGGCCCGGGCTCTGCGGGAACGTGCGCTTCTCAGGCTTGCGGGCCGCCGGCCGCTCTGACCGCCCCGCCCCGCCCCCGGCCGCCCGTGACTCCCGCGCGGCCTCCCATCTCCCCTTCCTTCCCCTCCCATCAGAGGCGGGGCCTCCGTCCCGCCAGCGCCGCACCGTCACGCGCCTGCGCGATCAGTCCAGGCCCGCTTCCCGCTCCGGGGTCTCGGTGGCCGCCGGGCCCGTCCGTTGCGGACACCACATCGCTGTCGCGGCGATAAGCACGAGCGAACCGCCGCCTTCCCCCGGGGGACATCACCGCCCCTAAGTGGCAGGCCCCGAACTTGGGTCTCCACGAGCTTTACGCGGTGCAAGCCCGCCCTGGCGCCTGCGAAGCCAGGCTTGGGCGGCCCGCTGGGAACCGGATGTAAAGGTACCGAACTGGGGGGCTCCGGACCGCCAAAGCCCCGTGACGAAGGCGCAAACCCTGGGCGCCGCGGCGGCCCGCCGCCCACCCGGCCCGGCTGCCTCTCCAGGACCCCCGGAGAAGCCCTCGAAGGCCGCCTTCGCAACGTGGCCACGGCCCTCCGCCCTCGTCACCGGGACCCACAGCGGGGCTTCGCTGCCATGTCGCTCCCAGGATCCCCGCCTCCACCCTCGCCTCGCGGGTCGCACCTGGGAGCCGCACTTCCACCTCCGCCGCTGCCGCCGCCGCCGCCACGCGTGAGAAGACCGACCGCGGCCGCCGCCTCAGAGCGCGCGCTCTCCGCGTGCAGCCGCTGGGCACTTCGGGTAACGGCCGCCAGCGGCCCGCCCACCGTCTAACGGGCCGCTCCCATTGGTCAGTTCGAACAGGGGCGGTGCCGTGATTGGCCGGGGGTCCAGGCGCGAAAGCGGGAACCACGCCCCCACTGCGACTGTGCGCTGGCGGCCGGCGAGAGCCCAGTTCTGGACAGCGGGCTGGGCGGGCAGAGCTTCTCCGAGGAGCTTTTCCTGTTTTGCAGCCCGAGACCCTCGTCTGGACCGCGCGGCTGTGCAAACCCCCCGAATGAGACATGGCGCGGCGCTGCCCCTGCCGGCGGAGCCTTAACCGATGCCTGGTTTGGGCCCAGCGCCCGCTGGAGTCCGCCCGCCTGGCGGCGGCCTTGTTTCCATCAAGTGTCCCTTCTTGGTGTCTCACCCGGACGTGTCCTCGGACAGTCCTTTAAAATATCGTTAGAAGGGCCAGGGCTAGGGTGAGAAAGCGAGGCATTTATTTGCCTCAGATAAAATTATGGGGACACCAGAAAACTCAGTAATCAGAATAAATAATATTTTAATGCATTCGTTTAAAAAAATCGACGTAATAAAAAACCCCAAGATGAACAAAATGTCCAAATCAGTACTCCTAATTTTTCCTTTTGCCTCAGGCTTTAATATGGTTCCATAAGGCACTGTTACCCAGTCTTTAAAATGTGCATGCTTTTATCGCAAATTTTTTTGATTTTTGCCTGTCGTTTTGTTTAAAAGATATTTTAACATTAAAGTCGCATGTGTTTAATGTAGAAAACGCAGAAAAATGTAAAGCAAGCAAATCGCCTACAATCCTACTTTGCACAGAGCCTCACTCTGGGTGTTTTTGGGGAACCATGTAGAGACCCGACTGGGATCTCCCATGCCCTTTGCTTATTTACCTCTCTGTTCAGGAGCTGGTAACATTTTTTATTCCACAAACATCTGTTGAGGTCCTGCTGTGGATCAGGTAGGCGTTGGGGGACAAAGCTTAACGCAGTTCTCGAGGAATGTAGCCTCGCTGACACCAACAGAGCTCATCAGGGGCTAAAATGTGTGGGACAGACGGCGATGTGGAAGAATGTGGCGTATTTGTAGAACAGTCTCGATGGCATGAAAGTCACACCCCGGGAGTCCAGGAATGCAGCAGGAAAATACAGTGGAGCAAAGCAGTGGGCACCCTTGGGAGCTAGGCTGGTTGTCCCCATGCAGGGACCTGCCTGTCCTTGCACCTTTGTAACATCTGTAACAGCTGGTAGACGCTACTCACTGCCCACACAGTGTCTTCTATCAAAATTATCCAGGCTAGACATAATGTTTTTTATTTTAACTTCCAGATGACCATCATAATAATTTTGTGAGATTACCTCCAAAAAACTCAAAAACGATTTTCATAAGAAATGTATTAAATCGGGGCCGGCAGAGTGGCTCGTTGGTTAAGAGTTGGCTTGGGAGCGTGAGCTCTGAGCAGCAGGGCCGCCAGTTCGGATCCCACATGGGCCAGTGACGCTGCACCCTCTACAGCTAAGGTGCTGAACAACAGCTCGACCTGGAGCTGGGCTGCCGTGAGTCGCCAGCGACGGTGTAGGCTGCTGTGAGCTGCCATGAGCCGCCGTCCAATGGCCGGCGACCCATCTGCCTCACCCGGGAAGAGCGCAATGATAATACCAATATGGGCCAGTGAAGCGACATCCTCCACAACTAGACTGAAGAACAAAACGACAGCAACTTGTCTGTTCCCCTTCCCTGATTCCCCAATAAAATCTTTAAAAAAAATGTATTAAATCTATAAATGTGGGAGAAAGTTATATCTTTATGAATATTTACTCTTACTATACGTCTCTAAAGTTTTCCATGTCTTACATCTCTTAGCAGAATATATCGATTTCCTAACATAGACTCTTAAATTTCTTAATGTTATTACTATTGCTTTGTTTTGGGGCAGTGTTTTTTCACTATTATGAATGAGAGCCCCATGATATATAAATCTAACTGATCAGTGTTGATATGCAGGAAAGCTATTGATTTCTGTATATTGATATATTAATATTTTAGGAATTCTCATACTCCCATTAAATTCTATAGTTTTGCCATTGAGTACAAATAATACTTATTTTGCCTGTTGTCCAATATTTATAGCTTACTACTATTTTGTGTTTTATTGTATTGGCTAAATAGTGCTAACTAGGCATCTTTGCTTTCTTCCTGATATACCAGTTCAGACAATTAAGTTCGTGAACTTGCCACAATGATGTTGCTAACCTTTTTTGATATCAGAGGGATTGTTCATTATGAATTTGTACCAACTGGACAGTTAACCAAGTTTACTATTTGGAAGTGCCGAAAAGGCTGTGTGACAAAGTCAGACGACCTGAACTTTTCGCCAACAATTCATGGCTTTCGCATCATGACAATGCACCAGCTCACATGGCACTGCCTGTGAGGGAGTTTTTAGCCAGTAAAGAAATAACTGTATTGGAACACCCTCCCTACTTACCTGATCTGGCCCCCGATGACTTCTTTCTTTACCTGAAGATAAAGGAAATATTGAAAGGAAGACATTTGGATGACATTCAGGACATCAAGGGTAATACAAAGGCAGCTCTGATGGCCATTCCAGAAAAAGAGTTCCAAAATTGCTTTGAAGGGTGGACTAGGCGCTGGCGTTGGTGCATAGCTTCCCAAATGCAGTACTTCAAAGGTGCCGGTAGTGATATTCAGCAATGAGGTAGGTAGCACTTTTTCTAGCATGAGTTCACGACCTTAATTGTCTGACCTGGTATTCAAACCACAGAGAACCAGACATGGGTGCTGTCTTCAGAAGGCAGAGCTGGGTGGGACCCCATGAGTGCCCACGGGGTGGTGGTGGACCCAGAGGCTAGCAGTGAGGCATGACCACAGACCTAAAGGTGCCCCCCACCCCCCATTATCCCTGGGTTTCAGGCAGTGTTAATATAAAATGCAAATATTTCCAGTTCGGGACTCTGTCCCCAAGTCTGTGGTGGTGTTACTAATCCACCCACTGGGATGGCCAATTGCAAAGGGACAAACCCAACCATGGTTGGTGCCAGTCCACTCGGGACAAGTGGGGCCTGCTTAGCATTTAGTGCACTTGGGAACTGGGTGGGGGCTCTTCAGGCAGAGAGGGGAAAATGGCAAGCAGGGGCAGGTGGGGACTGGCCATACATGGAGCTACAGGCCAGCCAGTGGACAGGCAGGGGCATCTAGGGTGTCGTGGCAATGTGGGCCAGGGGCCTGGGGACAACTGTCTAGTCCCTGAGAGATTGGGAGCTGGGTGGGAATCGAGTCTTGGAGGCTCCTGGGAATAGGGCAGAACGCCCACTGCTGAGCTGGGGTTCTCTAACTCCCCAAGGATCTGCCATGTCAAGAGTGGGACCAGGTGTTCCCTACCTGTGGCTGCAGGTACAGGGGAGCAGGAGGGTCATTCGATAGCAGCTCTGTCACCTTTATCCCACCTGGGCCACACCCCACCTGGGCCAATTGGAGAGACACACCTAATGCTTGTGCCCGTTTGAAAATTTCCAAGTGGCTGGCTCCCCCTGGCTCTTGCTGGCACTTTCCCACCCCATTCTGTGCCGCCTTCTTCTGCGGCTGTGTGTGGCTTTCTGGTCAGCAGGACTACAGCCTCCTCAGGGCAGGCACTCATCATGTATGATCCGAGAGCCCAGCGTCGCACAAAGCAGAAATCCGTATTTGCTAAATAATGTTTAAGTTTTAAAATAACAGTAACTTTTGATTTTTTAGTTTACATTTTGGACTATTAAAATAGGAAATCTAAAACATAATGGAAAATAACATTTCAATTCTGAACATCCATTTACAATGTCTTCTGAGTGGGTCACTCTATGTCCTAAATGCCATTCGGTTTCTAAAAATGAAAATTTATAGGAGGCATATAGCAGGCATCCTGGTCCAGGTTTTCCACCACCCTTTTCTTCTCCCAATCTTCTCATTCAGGGCTGAACACTGGTTCTCAACGGGGGCGCTTTTGCAGCCCATTCCCAACTACCATGGACATCTGTCAATGTTTGGAGACATTTCCATTTGTCACAATGAGCCGGGGGAGGTCCACTGGCATCTAGTGGGTAGTGGCCAGGGATGCTGCTGGACATCCTAAGATGCACAGGACAGCCGCCCAGCAACCAAAAATGATCTGGCCCATGATGTCAGTAGCTTGATCTTGAGACATACAGGATTACAGGGATGAAAAAAGCCAGTGACAAATTCCCAATAGCTACATCTGCAGGGAAAGTTTTATTCTATAAAATAAATAGAAAGATCGTGTTCTCTCTTCCTCTGGATTAGGAAGGGTAACACGATTTGCTGTCTCTGTAAGGATTGAAGTGAAAGGTAGCAACTGAAGGTATGACTTCCTCAGAGACACCGCTCTAGGAAAGAAACGCCACCTTCCCAGCGCTGGTGAGACAAATGGATGTGGTGACTTTGCAGGCCTCCGCTTCCCGGCTGTGAGACATCTGGCCAATTAGCTTCCCTGGGCTCGTTTCCTCACGTGCAGAATGGATTTAACGAGAGCATCTAACTCTCAGGGTTTTCATGAAAACCAACGAGTGAAAAGATGTATGAGTCGGACCTCCAGGCAGGTCTGAGTACGACGCAGGTGTTAGCTATTACTAGTGCTATTTGTGAGCTACGTGGACGTTTTACTGGTCAAACATGTTTGTACTAAGATGCGTGGAAGGAACCTTAGGATAAGACAAGGAAGGGGACATCTCTCCTTTGCCGAGTGGCCCAATGCTGTTGGGAGAGGGGGCTGGAGGGACACTGCAGGAAACAGGGGCTCCCCCTTCCTGGTTCCTTCCTCCTATTCACTGGGCACCTGAGGTGGGCAGTGTGGAGGTGCCCATCCCCAGCAACGTGGGTTCTCAGTCCTGGCTCATGGTTTCCTGCCTGCTGGCATCAGCCCCTGGCACTCTGTCACTTGTCTGTCCCCAGTGGGCGGCAGACCCAACCCTTCCTATCAGGTCTCCATCCCGGTCTGTCCCTTCCTTGAGTACTTGCCCTCAGCTCTGGGTGTTCTTTAGCGCTCTCTTTCTTCCTTAGTAGTTAATCTCCTCTGACAGGACTTCATTCTTTACATTAGACTTCCCTGTACTAATTACTGGGTGGTTTCTGTTGCTGGGCTGGACCCTGGCTAATCCATTGTATTCTTTTTTTTTTTTTTAAAGATTTTATTGGGGAATCAGGGGAAGGGGAACAGACAAGTTGCTGTCCTTTTGTTCTTCAGTCTAGTTGTGGAGGACGTTGCTTCACTGGCCCACGTTGGTATTATCATTGCACTCTTCCCAGGTGAGGCAGATTGGTCGCTGGCCTCTGGATGGCCACTCACGGTGGCTCTTGGCAGCTCACATTAGCTGCCGGCCACTTATGCTGGTTGCCAGCCACACAGGGTGGCTCATGGCAGCCCACTGCAGCAGGAGCTTCAGCCTACACCATCGCCGGCGATTCACGGCAGCCCAGCGCCAGGTCGAGCTGTTGTTCACCATCTTAGCTATAGAGGGCGCAGTGTCACTGGCCCTCATGTGGGATCCGAACCGGGGCCCTGCTGTTCAGAGCTGGCGTCCCAAGCCAATTCTTAACCAATGTGCCACTCGGCCGGCCCCACCATTGTATTCTTAAAACACTTAACATTCGTTCAGTAGAATTGCCAACGTAGAAATCTTTTGAAACCAATCATCGTAAGATTTTCTCTGACAAATATTAGGTAAACACAAAAACCACATCACTGTAGAGAGGTGCCACTTTCACGATCAATGTAGAGTAAGTTTCTGCGTAAAAACGGTGGTTTTGAATATGTAGCAGCGTATCCTGTGGGTACTGACATGAATGGATGGTTTAATCTACGGGATATTCAAGCAGCAGCAGCAGACCTGAACTGTACAACGTCCTTGGCACAAGGACGCTGGACTTCTCTCCTACCTAAGGAAACGCAGTCATGTGTATCCCAGATAGTCAATGCTAGGGGACGGGCCTCGTGACCTCAAGCACTACACTGGGGGCATTTTCTTAATTTTATATGCCTGATTCATGTCCCCTACACAGCATTCTCCAAGTGTCAACACTGCATATAGTTCTCTGGATGACGCTCCCTTGGTTTGTACATGCTCATATCCTGAAAAGTTGGCTTAACTTATTTGAAACACAGCATATGCAAAGAGTAACTAAACATCAGCAAGTAGCCAAACTTTCCCTACTTTCATCCTTGAAGGCGTCATAACTGTCTCTGCTTTGGTCTGTGACTTCTTTAGTTTACTTTTTATTCTAAGAGTGCTGATTCTCATAAGCACACTATTCTTATTTGCTGTGAACTTACCTTTATTTTAAACAGGGGAAAAAAATGAATTGACTCGATACGCTTAACAAATAAAAAGACCCCAAACATACAGAATAATTCATACGAAATAGTTAAATAAAGATCTTCTTTCTCGATGGGAGGAAATAAAAGCCAGATTGCTGAAGTCTTGTCATCTCTCATTTTTAATTTTTCTAACAGTACATTCTTTAAAAGAAGTTAACAACTTCAATTCCAAAGGTAAGGGTTAAATAATGCAAATGAAAAGCTGTCATTTTTCAGGAAGCTATTGCCTAATTCCCTGGAAAAAAGTATTCTTATGATTGAACGGATGCAAAAATCCCTTAGAAAAGCTTCAGTTGTTGCCTGTAAAGAGTCTTCTTAAGGCCACTTTTACTTCTGGACCATCCCCTTGTTTTCTAGTGAGAGAGTTCTGCTTGGTAATGGCTTGTGGTTCCACAGTGTTTTGTGTGTGAAAAGCGTAGACTAAGAGATACTACTGAAGTCGCTCAAATTGTAGGTTCTGCCATGAAAGGAAGTCCCGCCACTGTAACATTTTCCCTTATTTTCAGCAAGACACATGAAAAGAAAACTCAAGTCCCACTTTCATCTTTACTCGATGACCATTTTAAATGGCATTAAGAGGCCCAGTGTGCTTATCAGATGAGCTGCAGGTTCTGGGAGGCACCCGGCCCGGGTGGGGGGTCTGCAGAGGAGAGGCATCTGGAGGCTGCGGGGGCGCCCGCGGTGACGGCCAGGAAGCAGGCGGAACCCGGCGGTCACTGGGTGTCGTCTCAGATGCAGGGGAAGAGCAGCTCCCAACGGCAGCCTAGAAAGCCTGCGACACGATGCTCTCCACCACCAGCCAGGACCCCGTGTGCAGCTGGCGCTCACTGCTGGGACAACAGTGCGCTCCTGTTTGCTTTCATTTTTTCCAGACGCTTCACTAAGTGGCCGTTGCTCGCCTCCAGCTCCTCGGTTCTGTCCAGGGCAGAGCGAAGCTGGAACAAGGAGGAAAGGCAGCTTTGAGGGACCGGCTTTTCTCCAAACGTAACAGGATTGCCAAGGTTTCAGTCCTACCGAAAATGACAGTTATCACCTGGACCCGCTGAGGTCCTAGACATACGTCCTTACACACGTGTGAATACATATATTTCTTAATTAAAAAAGGCACAGGAGTCTGGCCTCATGAGTAACCTTCCTCCAAAACAACCAGACCCCAAACATGGCGCAGGCCTGGGGATCCTGCTGGGGCCACAAAGGGGAAGCAAAGCAAACACACAAACCAGAGCTGAGCCCAGAGCCGCTGACGGAGGGGGCCCCACAGCCCCAGGCGGCCAGGAGCAGGGCTCTGCAGCCAGAAGCCACAGCAGGAATGCCTGAGGGCAAGAGGCTCATGCCCAAGGGGGCCGGGGCGAAGAGCCTGGAGTCAGAATAGAGCCACATCCGCAGGGAGCTGCCTGGACCGAAGGCAGCAGGCAGGTGCCCTAAGGTGGGGGTACGTCAGCGATGCGGTTGTGGACTCACCACTGCAACAGAGCCTGCGGGTGTTTCCGGTCCCAAACCCTCAAGAAGGGTGCTTGGGGTCCCGGGACAGGTCAAACCCCACTGCCCTGCCCCTGACCAGCAGACACAGAGGCAGAAGCCGAAGCAAGCCCCCTTTGCAGGAAAGTTTTCCAAGTCAGGCATGCAGATAGTATTTCTACAAATTAAAGTCAAGCACAAGCTCACAAAACACCAAACACACAAAGGGACAAACCACTGGACTCAGCAGAAGCAACAAGCTATGGAATCAGAGGTGGAACACGGAACACACAACACTGTGCGGGAAATCTTTAAAGAAACAGGGTACAATTAAGAAAGAGCGCATGCATGACCATACAGCCAGAAACTATCAGGAACGAACACTTTAAAAAGAAAAACAAGGAGGTAAGCTGGAAGATCCAGGCAAATACCATACATCATGCCACAGAGAGAGGTGGGAGATGGGACCCACAGAGCATCAGCGTGGACGTGGCAACGGGAAGTTCTGATGGCCTCTGGCTGGAGTCCCCAAGTGAAAGTGGACAGACCAGGGGGAGGAATGACTTAAAGAGATCATCGTTGAGAATGTTCCAAAATTGATTTAGAGAAAACCCTTCACAGATCCAAGAAATGCAACACATCCCAAGCAAGATAGATAACAATAAACCCACAGTGACACATCAGAGTGAAACTGTAGTAAATCAAAGACAATTGCTGACGTCAGCACGGCCCAGGGGGGTTTTGGCCCAGTGGGGACAGCATCTGAGCCAGTGGCCCATTTCCCCGCGGTAACTCCCCTCTCTAGTCGTCCATCACTCATTCTTTTCCCAGAAAGAGCCTAGAACATTTACCTCTCTTTGGAGTTTCCTTTTTTCAGCCTTCAGTTCATCTTCTATTTTTTCTGCATTTTCAGCAGCCGATTTATAACGTGATACTTGACTCTCTAACCTTATTACCTACAAGGAAGAAACGACCATGTGTATAAACTGATTAGCCTGTTTTCTTTCTCCAGTTGCTTTACTATAGTTGAGATCAAAGGGTGTAATTTAATAAAATGGGAGAAGACACCATGCAAAGAATCATGACCTAGGCTTTCTGACGATTGTATCGGCTCTAGCCAGGCGAGCTATTTGTTCCTATTTTTTTAGCAAGCCGGTACTGACCCCTACTAGGGGCTTCTTTCGTCTCTGACCCTAGCCCAATGGTTCCCACAGTGCTGACACCCGTGCCACCATCTCTCCCCTTCGCGGGGTGATCCTGCCGGAAGATGGGCCAGTCTGAGCAGAGCGGTGCTCCACGGGGACTCCCTCTCCCCCAGTCTACTCTCTCCTGGGTGTGGGGTGGGGAAGCAGGTAGGGCGAGGCACTCAGACAGGAGGACCCAAAGGAGGCTTGGGGGTGGCACCCCACAGCCAGGGCCTGAGGACAAAGGGCAGCCGCGGCCTGCCGGAGACTTCCGTTCCGCTGAGATCAAGGCATCCTTCATAAAACCCATCCATCAATGCTGGGTGTGCTGGTCTCGCTTTTGTTTCTTTAAAAATTCCAGAAAGGGGCATCCCAGTTTCGGGTACCCCCTCTCATAAGAAAGCTGTACTTTTGCTTCAATAAAAGTCTTTGCTCCTCTAAAATAAATAAATAAATAGATTCCAGAAAGTTCCAGCCACATGTACCCACAGGAGGATAAGAGTCCCTGTTTTTATTTCTCCCTTTGGTTAGGACACAATTTGTCCCAAATTTGCCCTGCATGATAGAGGCACGCGTGCCCCAAATCTAGGACCCAGAGCAAGCCATCCTGGCTGGGGGAGACAAGGACGGTAACCCAGGCAACAGGACGTCCCCATAAGATGTGTTTTTTTAAATTAAATTAATTTTAAATATCATTTTAAAACACCACAAATTTTAACAAGTCCCTGGCTACATTACTTTCTACAAGTAAGCACTGTTTGTAAAGGATCAGTACAGCTTGTCCAACCCAAATCCCAGTAATGACCTTCCTTTCCCTACGTCCTCTCTTCATAGGACATAAATTGAGGACCATTTTTGGTTCTGAAAAGCTCTGCTTCTTCCTGTCCTCAGTCTGTCAGGACGAGTCCTAGCAAATAAAACTTCAGTTAATCACCCGTTTAGCTGACTACTGTTGCTTAAAAGTGTGCACGTACATTTTGTTCTAATGCAGTGATCTCTTGCTCAGACTTTGCAAGTTTAAATTTGAGGTCGCTGATCTGTCTGTTGGCATCCCCTGAAGGTTGAAAGAGAAGGAAAATCTGTTAAGCTCTGGGGCTTTTAAAATGTTCAAAACAAGACTTACTGGGAACCAAGCCCTTACTTTGTGAGTGGCTTATAAATATCTAAGTCCTGGCCTGTGTTTCCCCCCCCCCCCCCCCAGTCGCCTGAGCTGAGATAGGAGAGGGGCTCTCTCTCCATAAACCTGGGCTGGGAAAGTGTCCAGGTGAGAGACAGCACCTGTGAGCGGAGAAGACAAAAAAATGTCGGGGGAGGGGAAAGGGGGGAGAGAGACTCAAGTTTCCAGTTTCCTAGCCTTGAAAAATACCTTCCGATTTTCCCATACACTCAGCAGGTCAAAAGACAGGAACTGCTTTCCCGAACTGCTTTTCCGCAGCGCGTCACATGGTGGCATCTCGGGGCATGATCTGGGGCACCTGCTCTGTGTCTTAGGCTCACACACACACACATCCCTGCCCATCCTGCTCTGACCCATAGAGAACCATCTTTGGGATTCTGTACTCAAGGGCTTTTGGGGGATCTGGGGGGCACACCGGGCATTCCTCGCCACCACCATTTTTCTCCTCCTGCCCTGTGCAATGGAAACTGTGCCGGTCAAAGGCACCCCACACGAGGCTTGGCATTTACTTTGTAGATCCATCACGTGCACGTCTGTCCCGTTTTCTAAGACGCTGTCTTCAGGGCGCAGGCTATCCAGCTTGCCATTCTTCTGTCTGTCTTCCAGCTGCCCTTTGAGTTTCTTAACCTGAAAATGCCCACCGAGAAAGGGTATTAATCTCTCTGTGGTAAACGAGTCGGTGGGGGGGCGGGGGTTCACATAATTAAGCATGAGAGGAACGGAGTAAAAGGGATAGGGAGTCTCTCCCCTTCAATAAAGGAACCAACGCAAATCAGTTAACTTCTGCCAGTTAGTCCTCTTCTCAGAATATAATAGTATAATGGTTGAAAATGGAATTCTATTTACAGTATCAGGCACGAATTATTTTGTAATTCTGAGTGAAAAGTTATTTCTCAGGTTGAAATTCCTCTGGAATTCAGGAGGAGATTGTACATAAAAACGTTGAATGTTGGTCTAAGAGTTAGCAATCCAGGGTGCTATTAACCTCGGCTTTTATCACCAAGGAGCCACAGAGGGCCACCTGGAGCCTTCGAGGTACAGAAATACTGGAACTGAGTCCCCAACATAACCCGCTCGAGCTGTAGGCTTGTCACCTTCAGGGAGGTGGCCTCTAGGTAGCTTTCCTCTCTCGATGAGAGAGACAGGTATAGTTGGACTGGCAGTTAACAGCCACAACTGTAGAATTTTCTGGTGTGTAGCGGGGAGCTTCCCAACCCTTGTCCTGTGAACCTCCAATTTCTGCAGACTTGGTGGAAGGTCCCCCCACACCCCCGCCTGACACAGACACGCAGAGCGGAGCCCCAGGCACACACAAGCCATTGGTGCATGCTGCTTTAAGGAAACAAGTACAGAATTGCCATGGATACAGCTTTTTAAAAGATCTGGACGTTTAAAAGGAACGTCCAGAGATGTTTCCTATCATATTTAGTGCTCACATCATTGAGAGAGAAATAAAAGGAGTTGTAAAAATGTAAGGCAGATAGATACCTTTGATTAGGCTTATGAGGGAAAAGCAGAGAGAACATTTCCTTAGGAAGGGGTGGTGGGGTGATTTGATAACTGTCCCACATACAAAAAAGACCAAACAGGACAGATGTTTAGTATTGCTCGAGGTGAAAGAGGGCGATGAAGGTAAATCATGGTTAAAATAGCTTTGATCAACGATAAAAAAAACAAAAAACCCTGCCAGAAAGGGCTACAGATCAGTGAGATTACAAAATGGACTTTTATGGACCATGAGTAAGAGAAGTGGTATCTAGAACGACTCAAGTCATGCCCTGGCCTCTCAATGGGTAATCCAGGCCTTGTATGTAAATATGAATTCTAAGCAGCCATTCACGCGAGTGCACGTAATTCCATCCCACAGCCTTGAGTCTGAGACCTCGCCCCTCTAAACCTCCGGGACTTCAGACGTTCCACTGGACACAAGTGTTAGGAGAGCCAGTTGGCTTGACAGTTGTTTTCAGGCACGAAGCCTGTTAGGGGTTCTAGCGAAGCCAAAGGGAAGCGCGGGGAGGGTCACGGTTTCAGGTGGCCCGTTGGAGAGCTCGCCGAGTAATAAAAAGGTTGTTACCTGTTCCAGTAAGCATTCCCGTTCATCGACAAGCTTTTTCAACCTAATATCTAAAGACATCAGAAAGACACAGGTTTAGGTGAGTCTGCAGGCGGCACCTTTCAGCTGACTGCTAGACTGAAGGATGAGGCTTCAGGTTAGTGAAACTGATGATGAAGGGATTATACACGTACCACAGCGAATGAGGCCACACACAGGACGGGGGAGAAGTCAGCCGCAGGAGGGTGAGTTGGGTCAACCTCCCACACATGCGTGTGTCGTCAGGGGCACGTCCAGCTGCATGCAAACAGGCTAATCTTCTCATTGGGGTTAGCATGCAAGAGCGCTAGGGCCAAACCACACTGCAACACAAGATCTCAAGGCTTCATGGTTTAACATCATTAGCAAGGTACAAACACACCAGAAATCACCAGGAATTACCGCTGGCACTGTCATTAGCCAGGGCCTTCCGAGTGTGCCTCCCGGAAGCATTTCTCTCTCACTTCTCTCATAGACTCACCCATGTCAGTGTTGACTGTACGTTTGCGAATCAGTCTGCTGACAACACGTCTGCTAACCTACTTGTCAAGTGCTTTTATTGTTTTGAGGGAGACTGTAGTAATAGTTTAGGTTTCTGTCATTCCTCCCACCCCAGGCACGTCAGGATGTGGATACGCAAGCTTTGAGAAATCTCCCTAAACTCCTCCCTAAAAGGGGACTGAGGAACGCAACCTTCAGGGTACGGGGGGAACCAAGGCCTTGGAGGGGTGAGGGGTTTGGGCAAAATACTACACCCGTTTAGAGGAAAATCAGGGTGACGAGATGGTGACAGGGACGCCCCTGGGTGTTGAGCCTTTGCTCTGCACCAGGCACTGTTCTGGCAGCTTATACCATCGGCCTCCTTCACCCCATGAAGCTCTGCGGGTGGACACTGTCCTTCTGTCCTTCTATAGACGGACCTGATGCCCAGCACAATGAAGCAGCTCTCCGAAGGCCTCACAGCCCAGCCTCGGGCCCCACTGCTAACGACTTCACTATTTTTCCAGATCTAAACTCAGACCTCTGAGCTGGACCCGGACGCCTGGCCCGAGGCTCGTATTCCCACGGGGCCGGCGCTCTCACAGGGCACAGCTCTTGGTGAGCCATGTGGAATGGAAATAATTCCTATAAAAAGCACTCTTTTGTTTTCATTTAAAAAATCATGTACCCACATTCTAATCCAAGTTCCACGCTTTCCCTAGTCGTTTTTTTTAAACACCCTAAGTTGTTATTTTGGAAGGCATGATAACAAAATAAACCAAACCAGAAAACGTTAAGAAGGCAAATTCATGATCCTTTTGCATTCCATTTAAATTTATATACAAGTCACTTCTGACGTTCTTTCCTTCCCATAAACCCACCCAACATTGAAACAAAATTTTTTTGTAGTTATAAACCCAACTCTTTTACTCAATATCACTTTTCATTTCATCATATATAATATTCCCATACACAAAATCAATATATCAGAAAGTAGTCTTGAAGCTCATATATGTATTGTACAATTTGGTTATCTTTTTTCTATTAGAAGACTTCAAATACCCTAGATAGTGAGTAAAAAAATAAATGTTACAATGTAATAACAGTGCTAGCAAAAAAATAAAAAATAAGGATAATCTAACCTTTAGTCTCATGGTGAAAATATGAAAAACAGAGAAGTGGGAATTTTAAGGAAGAAAAATTTTAAAGCAGAATTCAAGAAGAAGATTAAAACTAAACAGTTTTAAGATAATGGAAATAATAAGCAAACTTATTTGATATGAAGAAAATGAGTACTGCTTTTTTTGTAGCTTTAAAAATCAAGACTAATTTGTTGCATGAATAATGCTACATCACTGATATACTTATTGTAACACAATGAGTATTGCAAGCCTATTGTTACCCTGTATTTACTGAGCAGCACTGCTCATCACTGGTTTATAACACCTCATTTATAAATAGACACAAACTATCCATTTAAAGACAGTGACTGCAGTGTTTGGAAACAAGGCATCTAAGAATATAAAGTCACAATGTCTCACATTAGGGTTTTCTTTTATACTGGGAAGTTAAAAGGAGGTGGCTTTTAACGACATTTTAGTAATATTGGTAAAGGATTACAGTTTCTAAAAATCTGGTTTTTATATATTAAATTCTCCAGTATGCATTTCAGAGACCTGGGAAGTGAGAAACGGAAAGCGGAGGCCTTCTAAGCAGCCGCTGGGGCAGCGGAACCAGCACTGGGAGTCTGTGTGTGTGTTCTGGTCTGTCTTTCTTTTGGCTTCTTGCTGTCACCTTACTTGCCCAGGGTAGAGCAGGGTGAAGCACAGCACCAACCAGTCATCAAACACTCACTCTTTTTAGTGCTATACTGGGGTGTGGTCCTCTCCACAAAAAATGCAGGTGCTAACCCCATTTTCAGAGCCCAACATGAGGCACAGTGAGGACACGTAGCTGGCTGATAATAATGTACTATCAGGAGAACCATTTTCATTCTCCGGGCCAATTTCAGCCATCATGAGCCTGAGGCAGCCTCTCGCCAGCGCAGTGGGGAGCCACCTCCTGCTGTGTTGCAAAGCTAATGAGGGGAACTGAGGTCTCCCAGGAAACCCACTAAGTGTGGTTTTCTCTCCACTCTTTCCTCGCCTTGCCTTGGTCTGCTTATTGTTCATATGGTCAGTGTTCCTCTTCCCTGGGGCCAGCCTCCCATGCCAGGACAGCACCTCTTTCCCGTAAAAGGCAAAACAGGCAGGATGCTAAGGACGATTCTCTTTTCTCCTGTTTACAGGGCCCAAGAGGTCTGTACAGATGGGAACTGTCTACGTCAGCCCCGCTGGCTTCAGTTCAGCTCAACAGCTGAAGCCACTCATGTCTAGAAAAATCTGTAAGTCTCTGATGTAAGAGGGGCAGTGGGTGGGGCGGAAGGGCTTTTCTCCTGCAAAGTTCTCCCTACACATGACCATCACGCGGCACAAGCACGCACGCTGAACGTAACACACACACAACACCCCTTTCTCTCCTTCCGGAGCCTGGACGTTTGGACGGAATCTGACCGTGGTATTCCCTTGTTTTGCTGGTCCTGGTGGCATGCGGTACAAGGCAGTTGGTCTCCTAGGACAGGAGTCTATCGGCAGAAAACAGGAACCCCAAACTGTCTAAACCCCCCGAAGGAGCGTTCTGGGAGGGTCCTGGTAACAGTGGAAAGAAAATGCCCAGGTCACCAGGCTTTCTGTCACCTGGAAATACTAAACATTATAGAAAAGTAGTCCATATCTCATTCCTAAAAACGCCTTTAAAACCTCTACTGCTTCCCAACCTTGTATATCCTAAAATAACAAGCCAGAATTCAAAATCTCAGTGGCCCTCCTCTATTCTCTACACACACTCCTAGTGATGTGCAATCATACGTATCATACGAAGGAAGATTCACTTTCTACAATGTGGTAGCCACGTCCTGGTTTGGGGCTGAGGAATACCCCAGCCTTTCGGCTGATAGTATCAGAGACCAGCGTTTTCCTCTGCTCTGTGCTACGGTGACACCTTAGCGGTCTGGGCGCCTCTGGGCCTGTGCTCGACAGGTAACCTTTGGAGTCTATTCTCAGTCGGAGTCTTTTGACACTGAAATCTTTCCAGACTGCCTCCTGTACCTCCACGCCTTCCTACACTTAATACACCTACAGTAACCATTTCTTGATAACGGAAAGGCCTTCAGTGCGAACCTCCATCACTGTGCTGGGCTTCAATGTCATCTCTGTTCCAATGAAGGCTTTTAGATCATCCAGCAACGACTCGGCTGTTCGGAATCCCTTCTCCTTCTCTGCTCACTTCCTACTTCGGAGCTGTCCCTTCCCCCTAGGAGCTGGGGGCTATCTGACTGCTCACTGGCACAGTGCCTCCCATTTACGAAGTGATGAAAAACGTTTATTAATGAAATACAATGAGTGAATAAGTGAGACTGCTGGCTGGCTGGCTGGAGGGATGGGGAGCGTATCCTTATGGGCTTCAGTGTGCTGTTGAGTAACATGGGAAAGAAAGGAAAGGCCTTAAAATGGTTTGCTGACCTCACCACTTAGTGCATTTGGCCCCAGAGGCCTTTAAAAGGAAGGACGAGGGCTGTTTCCCAGCGTGCACTGCAGCGTGAATGTAGCTTTGCCTGAGCTAAAACCCTACAAACCCCTTTGCAGTCCTTGGACTCGACCCTCTAGCAAGCCCAACGTTTTTCCATTTACGTGGCCCAGGTGGGCAGGATCTGTCGGTCCCGTTATCCTCCACCTTAGGGCACTTATGCAGAAACAGTCAATGTTGATTTGCCGTTTTCATCACCCAAACATTCTAAGTCCTGGCACGTGTAAGCAGAGCGATGGGATGGGGGTGTCTCTCAAGTGGGGCCCCTCCTCAGAACTGCAGATCACAGGACATGCTGTGGCAGAGGCCTCTGCAACCCTGCCAGGACGGCCTCATGCCAGTCTCGGTCCAGATGTCAGGAGAGAAGTTCGGGCAGCTTTGACAAAGGGCTTTAGGCGTGAGTCCCTCACAGAACCCCGACAGGGGTCAGGGACTCGGAAGTAAGATACTACTTTCAGGGTGACATTACACACACCAGTAGCCACCATCAGAATTCAAATCGCCCAAAGAGTGGAATCACAGGCTTGTAAAATTAGAAAATGTGTTTATTTCAACTGCATGGTAACACGTTTGCCCCACATTTCATTGAGGTTTTGGTCTCGTTTGCACTCAGTTACGTCTTGTAACAGTAAATTGAATTCATGTAATCTCAGGAAGTGTTGACAGCATTCAGAAGGCACGCCCCTTGTGACTTTCATATTTTACAATTCTCTTTTCATTTAACTTTACAATTGTTTTTCTCAAATGCCTCTTTATATAGAAAATACATATATTGGTCAGGAAGATCAGAACGGGAATTTTCCAATAGGAATATACTGAGAAACAACAGATGAAAATGTTTACGCCAAAATACCAAAAGCGATTCAACTATTTAAGATATCCTGTGAGAGGCTAAACAGTATCCTTTTGTGTTGTTCTTTTGACTCATGATTAGACAAAGAGAAGTAATTTTAAGGTTAAAAGTTAAATGTTAGAAATGATCCTCCCCACCCAAATACTGCCCAGGAAACGCAATTTCAACATACGTCTCTTCCAGAAAAAAAAAAAAATCTTTGTATAAAATCACTTTGGTACCTCATCAGCATGAAGTCAAATCTCCTACAAAATAAATGCAGGAATCAAAGTGTTGGCTGAGATAAAAGCTTGTATGAGATAAAGGGTGTGAGCTCTCCTGGTGCTTTAAGAGGTGTGGTGTCCCAGACAGGATGAATTATATGGTCCTAAGGTGCAAATCTCATCACTCAGTTTGGCTGTTGGTCTCCTTTTCAAACAAGATACCATGCAGGTTATAATGTCCATATCAAAATCAATTTTTTAAAAAAGTACAGCTATTTGAATGAGACATTATTTTAAATATCAATGATACCTATAATGTGGAAATCTCAGAATGCTATTTGGTCATTTCAGTGAGACACTGATATACTTGGTCAAGAATATCCATATTCGTATCAGCCTAAGAAAAATATTAAATATGTTTGATTTGAAGCAGGAATAGAAACAGTGTCCATTACTCTTTGATACGGCTGGGATGCTCTCAGTTAGAATTTACACTGATAACAAATGTGTCTTTCTAAGTTGGGTGATAACCTTAATATAAAGCTACAAGTAGCAGTCTGTAACTTAAAAGCAGGAGGTGATGTGGTGAGTGATTGTCCTACGGTGCGGCTGTATCGATCGATCCAGGGTGTTTCAGACATCTCAGCAGCCCAGATAGCCGAGTCTCACTGCGGGATTCACTGTGCAGGCCCAGCCCCTCTAACTCTGCCTGACGAGCCTCAGCTCACGACAAGGAGCAGTCTTCTTTGCTCTTACCCTTCCCATCTCTGCCTCTTGTCTCTTCTCTGCTCTAGGAATTGAAGTCTCCCAACTCACCTGCTGGTGCCAAGTCATCACTGTCTAGACTAATACTATCGACGTCCATTGAGGGCCTTCCGTTTCCTAGCAGGGCCCCGTGAGACACCTCCTCAGCCCCTGGCTCTGGGGGGCTGCCTGGAGTGGCACCCTCTTCTGCAGCACCCCCTTTTCTAACACCCTCGTCTACTCTGTCACCACCGGCACCGGTGCCTGCTGCTTGAACCGCAGTGCCTTCCAAAGGCAACGGTTCTCCCTCGGCTAGGACTGTCCCTGCCTCAGTGGTGACGTGGTTGTCTTCTCGGTCAAGTCTGCCATCTAACTCAATTTTAGGACTCCCTGGACAATTGATGTTTTCACTGCTTCCTGCTACAACGTTCTGCTTTGGAGCTTTAGGTGCCGTGTGCTGGGTTTCTGCACCTGACTTGCTGTCCGTCGATTTTACCTGCTCCTCCTCGCCTTGGTTCTGAAATGTTAACTCTTTTTCAACATCCGTAGGGGTCTCCACAGGTGCCGCTGACTTCTTCTTCTTGTTTTTCTTTTTCTTGCTTTTTGTCTTCTTGTGTGGAGAATCCGGTGCTTCTCCCTGTCGGTTTTTCTTTTCTTCACTGTGTTCTTTCCTACCTAGGGGTTCAGCCTGGGCATCTACTCCACTTGGACCTTTTGCCTCCTGAGCGCTGCTCTTGGCTGCTGGGCAAGAGGGAGTGGTTTGGACTTCTGTCCGGATTGGTTTGTCACCCCTTAATCCTCTTCCTGCACCCTCGTCTTTGGTGTTCTCCCCACCGACTCCTGTGCTCTGAACTGGGGCTTCCCCAGGCTCAGCCGCTTCCTGGTTGGCGAACTCCTTCTCTGAACCACGCCCTGGGCTTGGGTCCAACTCTCTGGCAACACCTGCCGTACATCTTTCATCACGACTCTCTGTGTCCCTGTTATGCCTTGGAGGACTTGGGGCCTCTGTGCCCACTTGCTCCCCCAATCCAGTTAGCTCTGCCTCCACCATGCCCTGTGAGGGGTTCCCACTTGGCTCCCCAGCGTCTGTGCTACCCACCCTCTCGACTTCAGATAATAGCAAAGGAGCAGATTTCTCATCTGGTTGTGTGCTAACCTCTCCCAAATTGGTTTTAAAATCTTGTTTTTCTTGTTCTGGTTCTTTTGCAGATTTTCCATCTTGGTTTTTGAACTCCAAGGCATTACAAGTGCCCTGCCCAATCCCAGGACCAGGGATCTCACTACCTGATTCACCCAAAGGTTTGGGTTGCTCAAGCGAAGCCCCACCTGGGGTGCTTATGACCTCATTTGACCCAACCTGCTCTGTATATTCAATGAAGGACGTGCTGGCTAGAATGTGGCTTTGAATCTGCTCCCCATTGGTAGCATTTGCTAAAGTTCCTAGAGACGGGGCACTGTCTTCAGAGGTTTTCTGGTCCTCACCATTGTCACCAGGATGGAACACCTCTGTGTCCACACAATCCTTTACTGGGTCCGCTTTGTGCTGTTCTTGCTCAGTATTCTGTAAGATTTCTCTTTTCCCCACATTCTCCACAATTTCATTTTTCACCTCCACTTCCTTGGCTCTTCCTAAAAGACCATTGAGAAAAGTGAAGGGACCCCATGATGCAGTGACCACTTAATATACATAACGTAAATACAAGTTCTCATTCCCACCAGGCCCCATTCCTCGAGAGACAGAGTCATCAAAGAGTCCCCCGGAACAAGCGCTGGCCAGCTCTGTGCCGCAAAGCAGCCATTGCATCGGCAAGTGTTCCACCAGCCAAGACCACGGCCACTACCTCGAAGGCAAGTGGCTACTGCTGCCATCTTGGGTGAACTGATTCTCAAGGTGAAGTTAAGTTTTAACACATAGAAAGAGCACTGGATCAGGCAGCCAAACAATCCAAAATGATAAATTTAAGAAGGACTTAAGGTCCGCGTGCCCATTGTCACTTCCAACGCATGTCTCGACAACCCATATGTTTTCAGCGGTAACACTGTACTGCGTCTCACACAGCCCCCAAAGCAGCTTTCACATTATTTTTGAAAGGATCATTCAGCTCATCTTAAGAAACTCAGCCTCAAGGTCAAGCTCAAGGAAGACACTTTTGCCACAACTCACTTGAGGTCAAAAGAAATCCACCGTCCACCTCAGTATCTACTGAGAAAGCAGCCCAGGCCCTAAATAACTTCACTCCATTCCCGAAGGGGAGTCCCAGCAGGAGGCAAACGCTTAAAATCAGGATGGCCACTTAATCAATTAATGATTTATCAATTAAAGAATTATGATAAAGAGCGTGTCGCTGTTTTGGAATGAAGCTGTATTTTAGATTCTTCAAGCAAACAAAACCCCAGAATATAAGATGCCAAGCTACTGAAAGTCAGTGCTTGGTAACGTTCTAGCCCAGTGGTCTCCACGGTGGGTTCACTTACCCCGGGGGATACGGGGAAAGTAAGGAGGGCTTCAACTTAGAGCTTATTTTGTCACACCTTTAAACATTTCTATTAGTGTGTGTTTTATCATGTATGTTTTATATTAATGAAATATTATACACATATAAATTAAAAATAAACACATATACTGGGAAGTTCCCACAGTTCTTTACTGATAGTGGTATGCTATCAAAACCCACTGGGAGACCACATACAAAACTGACATTTCTGGTTCTTTAAGTGTTTGTTTCACAACGGTTATCAAAGATTTACAAAATGTGTACTTGAACAAGAGCAGCACGGTAGAATTCCCAGCTGCTTCGGTAGCTAATATAAAGGCGTGATAGAAATTAATCAAGTTATCTTCTTTCAGCAACTTTTACACAATTGAAAGAGCTGTATTCTTTCAATGGTCATAAAGAGGCTGAGATACCCCCTGGGAAACAAGTCCTCAGAGGCTGGGCCCACAGCTTCCAGAAATAAAAAGAAGATGGAAGTTTCCAGGTGGAAATGAAAGTGACGGCCCGACCTTACTCTGGCCTCACTGTAAAAGCTGGGACACACTGGTGACCAGTGACCAGGGTGGCCTCCTATGCGGCTGCAACTTCTTCGGGCTGCACACCAGATTTTAAAGGTTTATCCCAGAGCAAATAATATGTCAAATGGTCATCAGTAAATCTTTGCAGATATTTGCGAATTGTATAAAATATTCCTACAATCTACTACAATTTATATTCTTTCAGTAGCAAAAAATGTGACTTACAAAGGAATGTCACCTCTGACAAAGGGGCAGACATATTCACTCTTGCTGGTCAGGGACACCCTTCACACTGACCACACTCGCTACCCAGCGCTGTCTGCCCATCTCAAGTGGTACCTTGAGAATGGCAACCAAGACGTCCTGTCACAGCCTCAACCTGCTGCCCACAGGCACCTCATACCCTCAGAACGCTTCCTGGTGTGTGGGACGTGCACTGCTGCTTTGCAAACATGATAAAGTAACTTACTCTCCAGCCTCTGCTACTCTGAGTTTTTGACAATTCTGTAACAGGATAAGTTAAAAAGCCATACTTGGCACAGATCCGAGGAAAACCAGATAGTGCTGTCAAAATTGTCACTTAGCTTTGAGGCTATTTTCCTTGCATTCACAGTCTCACTCGGTAGCTTTGAGAAGCATGAGAAAAGTACCCTTCAGCCATGTGTGGGAGCACTGAGCAGAGATGCACGCCAGACAACACACGTGGGTGATCGCATCGTTTGGCAAGGAAACGCTCATGAGGTGACAGGACAAATGGCATGCCGTGTGACTGTTAATCGATCAGTGATGATTACTCTAGTTTTAATAATGCATGGAGGGTGAATCAGTGCTGGTTGGAAGATGACAGGATCCAAAGGGAAACAAGGACTTACCTAGGGTCCCATCCCCGGTCGCCTTGAGGGCATTCAGCTCTTCTTTCGTCATCTTGGTGGGACCTTGGTATCCAACATTATTTAGAGTGTCTGGAGTCTCTCCATTGGTAGCTATTTCTGAATTTAGAATTATTCCATGTTTCTGGCAACAAAAACAGGCTCATTGTAATACTCGCTGAGTGATATTAGGTTAAAGTCTATTTTATTAATAATAATTTAAAAAGAAACTTCCTCTCCTGGAGTAGAGGAAAGTTCTACAGAGTCAAGAAGAGTTAGGCGCCACCCTCGTGAATATGCTATCAACACACACAGCCACACACACACACAGGGGACGTCTCCAGCAAGGGCTGCTTCCGTCCTAGGTGTCCCCATCCATGTCCCAATGTGTTGGTGACCAGGCACTTTCAACAGGTACCCTTTGTACCTGGAGGTGGTGGCCTGAGGCTGCCACAGAGTAGAGCATCAGGCAACTAACTGTAAAGTGACCTTGCCTTTTATAACCCTGGTTGCCTTCTTTAAAAAGAGACACAGACATAAAGAAAGGCGTATGTATTCCGTGTGGAATGAACGAGACTTTATGTTAAGGCAGGGCTTAAGAAGTGGCTAGAATGTTTGCTATATTGAAAAGAAATATAACTCATGCCCACTCCATAGTGACAAACTTTAAACAGCTGCAGTGCACAACTCCAGGGTCCCCGCTTACCACGGACGCGTGGCTCACTGCCCCCTGCTGCTCACAGCTCCTCCTCTTGTGCTTGGAACAGCCCCCAACACTGCACTCTCCGCCCTGAAGGTGGCGCTGTCAGGAAGCTGAGCTCTAAGCCCGTTCCCTCTGGCTCCCGGTTCTGGCCTTGGCCGCTGGATGTAAGCGGCTGACGCTGATATGTGTCCGCTGACTATCCAGGAATCTGCCCACCCAGAGCTCTGGCCCGCACTCCTGCCCACTGGTTTTTGTCCTTTACTCGGTGTCCAGCCAGCAGCCGAAGACCTTGACACGGCCCAGACAGGACACGGGGCTTTCCCACAAAGTCTAAACAGTGTGCTCCTCACCCATACCACTGTTCAGCTAGAGAAGTCCTTAAACTTGAGCCTTTACTACATAAGAAACAAAAACACTCTCTAACTTTGAGTAATGGCCTGAGAAACACTTTAGACAGTGGATCAAAACATTTTTGGAAATCGGACTTGCTTTCGAACTCAGAGAGGTGCCTGTTGAACATCGAAAGGCCACGGGCTGACTCCATGGAACCTGGGTTTACTTTACACGTTTCTTCTTCGGTGTCAGTTAACCGAAGATTTGAATTTATGATCACAACTAAAATCAGTGACACACACGCCAGTCCACACACACATTCATTCTTGAGAATCCCAGAATTTGCTGCTGTCACCAGGATGGTTTGTTTGTTTGTTTGTTTATCCGTTCTTTGGCTTCATACCTTTATCTCCTCTTTCAGCATGACTACTTCTTCTCTAAGATCATCTCGTTCACTCCTGATGGAATCAAAGAACTCTTTCTGCCTCTCTAATGCCTGAGTGAGTAGCAGAGCAAAGAGAGAAGGTTCGCACAGGTAAGCAGAGGACCTCAGAAGCAGAGCGGGGAGGAGGCGTCTACTACGTAAAACGCGGACCAGCAAAGCATTAGACACAATATGCTTAAAGATATAAACAAAACCAAGTGAAAAGCTCTTCACGGACTTCATGCCAGCCCAGAAATGCTCCTTGAAAGACAAGAACAACCCAAGGTACGGAGCTATTTCATTTGCATGATTCTAGCAGTTTCACAGCCTCCTTAGAGAATTAACAGGAGCCATGTGCCCATTTAAATGAGAGTAAATAAAGAATATGAAGGAATGCTGGGGAACCCCCAGGGGCAACTATCCGAGCAATGTAGACTATTTTGCTATGTCAATTCTTGGCATTTGTGGTCACAGACAAACACAGAGTGGTGTTACAGCAAACACTACACGTGCCCATGCGTGCACACTCGCCCATGCATGCACATACGTGCACATACGTGCACATGTGCCTATGCGTGCACATGCGCCCATGTGCACACGCGCCCATGTACACCCAATTCTAAGTGTGGGCGAGCACATCAGAGTGACGACCAGGGCAGCTTCACGATGTCAAAGCACGGATGAGCCTGAGGGCCTCTGGGGACCTCCATCAGAGCTACATGGCATAGGTCACTATGTTTTGGAAGCCATTGCCACTGTGGCGCATAGCAGTTACTTGAAGTGGGTTCCTTTCTTCCTACTCATCACTCCCCGATGCAGGGGGGCTGCCTCTTTTTTTCTTGTGGAGAGAGAGGGTGTGAGGCCTCCCTGGGGCGATTTCAAGGTGGGGTTCAGTGGGGCACAGCACAAGCCACCGGGCAGCTTCCTCCAATCCCTTTGAGATAAAGCCCAGGTGACACCGGGCAGGGAATTCCAAGAGGTCTGGGCCTCCACATGGTCACCCTGCCGGAGTGTCTCCCTCACTCTGGGGTCTCGGTCTGCCACTGCCCGCCCCCCCCACCCCAGGACAAGCAGCCTGGTGAATGCTGACAAATCAGTGTTTCCAGCAGAAGCCAACTTCCAATTCCGACTTAGCGTGAACTTGGGTGAGTGAGCGTGTTTGCTGCATACTTCCTGCACGTCATGCGTGGGGTGGCACGCACACTCATACAGGCACTTCTGCAAATCAAGGCTCCGAACGCAGCATTTGCTAAGCAGACTGCCCATGACTTTCCCGAGATTTGAGAGTCCTACCCCTATCTTTTTCTCTTTCCACTCTATTGTTTCCTGAAGATCAGAAATCTCCCTGATATAACTCGCCTGTTTCTGCTGTAGCTGTCGGATTTCCTGAAGAATAGGAACAGATAGGAAGAAAGCAGATAAAGAGTTAGACAGGAAGGAAACCCCAGCTAGACCTTCCGAGAACCCTGACAATCAATGGCCAACACACACTTGTGGAGGTGCCAGCACATTCTCTGTCACTAATCGAGTTCATTCTCAGCATCCCCATACTTTTTCTGGGTCCTTCTCCCCAGCTCCAAGAAGTATAGGAAGAAAACCCGCCTGGGTGAAATTCTTACTTAGAGGCACTGAAGTTCTGATCGAGTTAAAAAGTTAAAAATCAACCCTGTATGCGTTTCCTATTGCTGCTTTAACAAGCTACCATAAATTCAGTGGCTTAAAACAACATGAATATATTTGCCTACAGTTCTGGAGCTCAGAAGTCCAAAACGAGTCTTATGGGCTGAGATCAAGGTGTGGGCAGGCCTGAGTTCTTTTCCAGAGGCTCCAGGGGACAACGCATTTCTTCCCCCCTTTTAGCTTCTAGAGGCACCCACAGTCCTTGGCTCATGGTGGCTCCGACCTCTGCTTCCATCATTGTCACACCCCCTAGCTCTGCCTCTGACTTTTCTGACTCCCTTTTATAAGGACCCTGTGAAACATAAGGCCAAATCTCCAGAAGCAAACAAAACCACCAAAGAATGAGACTCTTCACCAATGAAAGAAACTGGACTCCTTAAGCAGGGCGTGGAGGGGTAGCCTAAGCCCTCCATTTTCAAGTAGGCCAGTATCGTGAGTAATGAACCAACAAAATGCAAATTAACAAAAGAAAGAGAAAGCGGGGAAGTCACCTACCTCGAGCATTTCCTCTCTCTGCCTCAGGGCCGCTTTCACTTCAGCAAACTGGAACTGCAGGAGGCTGTGGGCATGCTTTTCCCTTTCAAACTCCTAGGAGGGAGGGAGAACCAGTCACGTTGCAGTGGGAGCGCGGCTTTCGTCACTCTAGTTCCAATTGCCGTGATTTACATTTGCCGTGCAACAAGTAACCCGTCACCACGTCATCGCAATTTTTAAGGCCTTTGTAACAACATGAACCATTTCTCTGGACTTTCTAGAAGATGCCCCAGTGATTTACGGCAAAATGAACGGAGGAGCTGACGGAAGTGACAGAGCTTCCCTGGTGCGCTCGGTAAGTGATGCCCCAGGAAGGTGTTGAAGGCCCGAGGAGGCAGCTTTGCAAAGGACTTATAATAAAATTACCCCCTATTCTGAAATATGACAAAGAGTACTCTTTGGGATAAAATGGGGGGTAAATACGTCTGTTTGGCAAGCTCATCACATTAACAGTGGGGAGCCCACTCTGTGCTCCAGGAGCAAAACAGAAAAAGTGAGGAAGCAAAGTGCTTGGCAGCACCCAGTGCCCCCCACGGCCCCTCCTCTCTCTGAGACCCTGCTCAGAGACCGGGCAACACGGCCTTTCTGATATCTCAGAGACCGGGCAACACGGCCTTTCTGATATCCTGCTTGGCTCAGTCACAGCAGCACAGTCCCTAACGATGGTTTGGTACCCAACTAACTGCCGGCAGCTTAGGGGACAGCAGGGTTCACCTCCCTGGATCCGTGAGCTGGGTGACTTGAGAAGGAATTTGACCTTAGCTTCTGCTTGCCCACTCTCTGAAGCCTGGTCCTCTCCTAGCTGTGACAAGGCCCTTCCTGTTGGGTTTTGCTTGGCCTGTGGTCTCCAGCTTGGGGCAACTTTCCAGGATCACCCACCTTCTCTGGAACTAGATCTGGGGGTCCCTGGTCTACTTGCTGATGCCTCCACGAGGACATACTAGGAGCATCTGGAGTGTGTGATAGTCCCCTCCCGCCCCGCTGAGCCTCAGAGCACGCTCTCTGCCCCTCTGCTCCCGCATGAAGTCGGTTTCATGGAAAGCTCCTCCTTTCTTTCCAAGTTCAGCTGTCAGGAACGTCCTGGATGGAATTCCCCTTCAGCTTCTAATTTAATTCTACAGCCATCAGGGAGGAGGCCTCAGAGCTGGTTCCAGGACCTGATTTTAACTCTTGGGATTTAGAGCACATAGCTTTTTTTTTTTTTTTTAAAGATAATGATACGAATTAAATTTTCTGTTTATCTCATCAACTCTGAAAAATTGGACAATAGTCTAGGGTTTGATAAACCAAGTAATTCCCCAAAATACGAAAATCAAGTATTCCTTGCTCTGTATGTCGCAGAGAATATCTAAGCCCAGCCTTTATCAGACGGGTCTGCTTTCATTCATCTGAACCTGTGCTCATGCTTTACGCTGATATCAACAATTCATTCCAGTGCTTCTTAATGAAAGCCCCCCCAAAACTCTATCCTCTTCTGAGCTTACGGAAAGTATTTGATTCTTAAATGGATTAATTGTGCTTTTCCCCCATCGGCAGAAAATAAATGAACATAACTTTCTTAAAATCTCTGATATTGGCAATTGACTATTTTTCTATGGCGTTAAGAGATAACAAAATCAAAACCAGGAAACGTATACTAATAGGAAAACCCTGAAAAGCGCAATCATGCCTGATTCAAGCACATTGGTTCTTCCGTAGGCATGGTTTTTTCATGGTTATGATTTTACCTTACATGCAAAACACAGATGTCCTAGTAAAATCGCCTCTAGTTTACATGTTTACAAATTTGCGTATCAATATTTAAAGTTCTTCAGCAAAAAGCACGATATGCTTCTTTTCAGATATTTGGGCTTCCTGGACAAATGGAGAATCACTGTTTAAACACACACACACACACACACACACACACACAGGAAAACACAAAGCTCCATCTTTATGGAATCCGAAAACACACACTCACCGTATATACATACACCATATACATGTTTATATACATATTCTACCACTCTTGCACATAGCATATGTGTGCATCTTACCACTGTTAACATACACTCTATATTAAGCCCTCATACTATCCAACGTGTACTACATGCATTTCTTTTCTAGCACTCTTAGCTAAACCGTTTACAGGTACGTGTATATTCCGCCCGCTTCGCCAGCTGGCGCTCACTTTGGTTTTCTCCTCGTACTGTCTCCTGGACTCAGCCAGCTGTTCTTCAAGCTCCAGCAGCGTGTCCTTCAGGGTGTCGACCTGGTACATGAAGTTTGTCTTTTCATTGTCCAGCTGAGCGTTGGAGACCATGGCCTTCTTGTACTTCTCCTCAACCTCTGCGAGCGAGTCCTGCGGAAACCAGGTCATAGTTTTGAAATTGTAGTAAGAAAATGAAAACAAAGGTTAGCTCCACATTCTTAAAAACAAAAAAAAACCTCAGCCTTAAATTCAGACTTGGTTTCTGAGAGCCAATGAATCAAAATAGGAAACACCTGGCAGTTTCAACGCACATGATGCCCCCCCACCCCCACCCCAGTCCTTTTCAATCTGATCAAATTCTCATCCCTCAGAAAATTAGTTATTAGCTGCGTCTAGGGACGAAAACAGTTTACGGAGTCACGAGGACAAGGGAGACACCTGGATGGAAAGGGTTCTGGTCACAGAGCAGAGTCCTGACTCCATGATTCAGTAGCCGGCTGCAGTGGGCTGGGCTGTTCAACAGGTTTCTGACGTCATCACTCAAGATACGTGACCAGAACTGGGGACGGAGCCAGCACGTGACCACTGGGAGTACCAAACCCTGCCACAAGCTGCCGATGACCCCTGCCCGAGCGTAGGAACCAGGAAAGGATTAAGTGGCATTTCAGATTTTCAACCCATAGGGAAAGTAAACATGGTACGCAGGCCTCACTGGGTGAAAAGACGAAGGTCGTTCCTTTGAAAGGGCAGCCCAGGGAAAGACAGAGGCTTGCAAGATACGCACGGCCCTCACGTGGCTCCCACCCTTGCAGGTCAGGAACAGAGGGAACATAGCAGCGTCTAGATCCCCAAACAGATCGGGGGGAGGCATTCCAGAAAAGAGCGCAGCGTCCCCAGGTATCAACCACCCACAGCTAAAGAGGGTGGGCGCTGCTTGGTCAGGCGTCTCGGGTGCTACCAGGAGGCTTCATAGACCAGTGCTGGTCTCACCTGCACTTACAAACCAGGGCAGCGATTTAGGGGGGGCCAGTGATTCCTGGGCTGCTGCACTGGCTCCCTTTTCATATGACTTGAAAGCCAGAGTCATAATTTCCCTGTGTTTTCAAAAGAAGTGATAAATATGAAAGTGATCAATCAAGTCCTGTGATTTGTCACCTCCTCTGTTGGGTGCCCCTGTGATACTGAAGTCACAGGATGTTTCAGGGACGCTGGGCAGCTGGAAAGGAAGCAACAGGCTTGCCGTCTACTGCTAGATCCATGGTCGGCCATAAGCTGCCCAGTGAAGACAGGGGACGCAGCCCCTCACTATTCACCTTACCTTCAAGGAATAAGGCAACTAAATTTCCTAGCTGGCACAACGCAGTAATTCCACATCTTATGAGTGGTGTGTATTTATTCAAATAAATCCGAGACGATGCACAGACACCGTATGTTACAGTATGCAAATAATTCGGATGTTTCCGAAGCACGGCAATGAGGGCTGTGCTATTGGTAGACATCAGCTACTTTGAGAAGCAAACGCAGTGAAGCATTGGGTGTGTGTAACCACTACGGAAAGCGAAGAAATCCAAAAACCGTTCCTCAAGTGTATGGCGCATTCCTGTGAGGGACAGAGGAACTGGTTTGCAGCCGGGGGAGGGAGGGTGAGGACGGGACGTGCATCAGGAAATGTGTTAGCAGCTTCCACTGAGGAGGTGCAGAGTTTGGTCTTGGCCCAAAAGCTGCGCCGGGGAAACGAAGCATGCACACACCATGCTAGCCAGCACCCCTGCCACCCGCAGTCCTCGGACCGTCTGGGGCCCCTTTAGAGTAAGCACGTGGTTTGCGTGTCTTCCCTGGGGTTGTGCTAGGATAAGTCGGGTTAGTACGTGAGCCCACACTTCTGCACACTGGTACCTTCATCTCTTTCAGACCCTGCATGTATCTGCCTTCTACATCCTGAATCTGGTCCTTTATCTCATTAAGTTCCTGGGGAAATGGCAAAAAAGGCACGTGAGGTCAGGGGGAAAAGTGACAAGACCACAAGGACAGAGGCGAGTCTCTAAGCCTTCTGACTCCTGGGCAACTTCCCTTGGGGGGGGGGGGTGGCAGTCCGAGCAGCGAGTTTCTTCCTATTTTCTTAAGGATTAAAGGAAAAGAAAGGAAATGTCCACACGGCAAAGATTAAAATGTAGGCGTTTCTCATATGAAAATTTCCCACAATTTTATAAAATTTAGGTGTATCTCACGATACAGTTTTGCACAGTTTTACGAAACAGGCAAAAGAGTTGAAAACAGAACAAGTTACGCGACTTGTATCTCAGCTCATTCAAGCTCTTTGAGCTCCCACTCTGTCTCGATACAGTAAGGTCCTGAAGACAGAGACGAACCATGCTGTGTCCTGCATGCC